>NC_034608.1:45788177-45848256 GCF_900095145.1 Mus pahari
ATGAATTGAATGACAGATCTCAGTCACTCAAACCAGCAACTCTTGTTTTCTTTCCCAAGGAATTGTTGATTTCTTTTATTTTCATCTGCTTCTAAGCTGGTTTGGAATCCCCTGTCTATTTAGTCGTTCTGGTATAGTAATGATTAAATGACAGTCACAATGGCACTGGGACTAAGATTTCGCATGTGGCTTTCATCACATAGGAACCCCAAGTAAAGTGTCATTTCCTCTGTGATCAGGGCTAGTTCAAGTGTGCCTGTACCTATTTCTTCCCTCTTTCTGGAGTTATTTGATGGCTAAAATAAAATTCTGTTAGTGAAAATTTCTGTAAATGTAAAAAAAGAAAGGCTACATATAGATGTTCAGCCTAGTAGCACACGCCTAAAATCAGTACTCAGAAAACTGTGGTAGAGGAAAGATAATGTCAAAAGCAGCCTGGGCCATAGAGAGAGATTTTGTTTCTGAAAAATTATATGGAATAATGATAAAAGAATGATATTTTATAAAGGTAGAATATTTACATTGTGTGTCTATATAAAAATATGTAATTTACACTTTATGCTTTTCATAACCAATTCAAAATAAATAAATATGTGTATAAAGAACAAACTCAATGTGCCAAGAATGATTCCAGCTGTACCTTTCAAACTCAGTACTCCCCAGGTCTGCCTTAGAGATTTCTAAATCTCTCTTTGTCAGAACTGATTTCTCTGCAAGTAAAGTACTGATGTACCTCACACGGTTTTTAAGAGGCTATACATTGGACAGATGTATTTAGGTGTAACTGATTTCTATATACAAGAAAGAGAAGCTCAATCCCTATGCTGGTTTAAGCCCATCTTAGTTCAGACCTAGTCCTTCTTACCTAGAACAACCACCTATTCTATCAATGACTATTGGGAACTCTGCACAAGCTCTAAAGCAAGGAACATCCCTATGGGGGAAATAACTTCTAATTTGTGTGCTGTATCTGACTTTTTTTGAGCTTGGGGACAAAAGAGTTACTGTCCAGCAAATTTCTGGAGTTTAAGATTTTCTTTCTTTCTTTCTTTCTTTCTTTCTTTCTTTCTTTCTTTCTTTCTTTCTTTCTTTCTTTCTCTCTCTCTCTCTCTCTCTCTCTCTCTCNACTCAGTACTCCCCAGGTCTGCCTTAGAGATTTCTAAATCTCTCTTTGTCAGAACTGATTTCTCTGCAAGTAAAGTACTGATGTACCTCACACGGATTTTAAGAGGCTATACATTGGACAGGTGTATTTTAAGAGGTTATACATTGGACAGATTTCAGTTACATGTAGCTAAATAAGGGCGTGGCTCATTTGCTAATCCTGGGCTCTGTTTGAGCAGCTTCTGCAGGGTCTGGGAAGGATTGGATAGGTAGATTCATGGCCCCACCAGGGAACTTTAGGACTCAAGTGTGCATTTTAACAAGACTCAGGTGACGGTCAAAGAAGCTGATTAAAAAGCCCTAATCTAGCGGGATACTCTATGATAAATTCATCTAAGCTTTAGTAATTTTATCACTGCCTGCTTCCTATTTCCTCACAGCTTCTCACTTGGGTCATTACTGTACACAGGTCAGGAGAGTAAGAAATCACTAAGTCTGGGACAAAAATTTATAACTCACTCTTCTTGAGTCTAAGGAGTCGTTGTCTCTTTTCCAGTGCTGTTATTACTGGGAAACAAATTTAAGCACAGCTACACAAGTGGAGAGAGCAGACAGAAAGTAAGCAAGCTCAGTCAGGTATATCCTATCCCTTCTGATTTGATGTGCTGCCCCCAAAATACACACACCACTATGCCTAAATCTTGAGAAGACCGAAGAGAGCTACAAATGGAGACATTTTGCTACCTGAGACAGATAGAATCTTCCAGGCGGATAAGGCGGAATTCTGCCTCATGTCTCAGGCCTCAAAAAAAAAAATCGTCTTTAAAAATTGCAACATGATTTTAGAGCAGTGTGAATATGTCTTCCACTGTGACTTCCAGTCTAGTCATGCTACAGGACAAAGAGTAGAAGCAGAACAAAGACTTTAAAGCTGAAAGGACCATTGGCCTAGCTATCCAGAGACTGACCTGGCATTTACACATCCCTTTCTAGGTCATCTGTCCCCAAGGAACATCAGGAGGCTCCCTCATGACACCAAAAATAGTAATATTACAAGATTCTCTATCAGTAACCCTTGCTTCATTCATAGGAGGGGTTAGGAACTAGGTCATAAAATTCAGTGATCACCTGCAGTGATAATATTTATTTTTCTGTAACGTTTGTCAGCATGAAAGTGAAGCCTTATATTCAACTCTAACTTCCTGAGGTAAACAAATGAGCATGGCCCACATGAAGGGAGGGATCTTGTGCCTGTTCCTGTGATAACAGAAAAGATCGCAAAGGATGCTGGAATCCCAGCCTTACACAGCAACTCGGATCCTCCTGATTTAACAATAATGATCCCTTTTTTGGTTGTCTTTCTGATGCATGCAGTTGGCCATTGGAAGCATACTGAGATTGCAATGTTTTATTCCAGAATATATTACTCTGCCTTGCCTGTATTTGGGTTGGCATGCCTATAGACAGAGAATACAAGAGAGAGGCTTGCCCCTGGTGTGATGGTTAATTAAAATATGAGAAGTTCATCTTTGAAATGTGCATCTCAGTGTCAACATGTGGATTCCACATTGTTTATCATTGAGTGTTCTTTTGTCTAAGAGAACTTGTAAGGATAGAGATAGCAAGGTAAAGTGTTTGGTCCCTTAGTTCAAGCAGCATAGTGGCTGTCATCACACACACACACACACACACACACACACACACACACACACACACACACACAGTAACCCGAGTGTTCACAATGGATAGGGATATGGCTTATACTAATTTCTTTGCATGTATTCACAGGAGCCTGCCTTGAGCCATCAGTTTTCCTGGCCTCTTAGTGCAAGCATTCATTATGAGATCAATAAGCTGATTTCATCTAAATATTAGAATTCAGGTTCTTATAAACAAAATTCTCAAATGCCCTCCTCTTGCAGAGCTCAAGCTTTGCCTACTTAATTGGATTTCCCTGCATGTCTTCTTCCCGTGGAAGGGATTCTCGCATACTCTGCCTTCCACTGGGCAAGACGTGTTAGGAGAAACTACAGTCACAGTCATCTGCCCGCAGTCACTAAGCACTATGGCGTCTAAAATGCATGCTAATGAAACACATGACAGTGTGGCTTGTAAGATATTACCCACTGCCACACTGAGTACAATGCTTCCCTAATGACAAAGTTCTCCCGTCCACATCCCTCCCTCTACCTTTTTGCTCCGGACACCCAGCAACTTTCCAAGTAGCAGCAAGTGGAAGATGTGCGTGTGTGTGTCTCCACTCAATTACTTAACGCAGAAGTCAGACACATTTTACCAGAGGTTATATTCTCTGAGAGCTTTTCGTGCTTTGTCTTCCCATATTCTGAAAAGAGCATATATTATGGGCTGCAGCCCATTCTCCCCAAGCCGCTGCGTTTCATAGAATCCAAAGCCTCGTTGTGCTCTCTAACAGCTGCAGGGAAGCTGAAACAATGCTCTTCAATAAATAGCCTTTGTCTGGTGGTGCCGGCAGCAATGGCTCCAGATAGACTACACAGGCAATATGCTCCTGTGTATTCCCCATTGGCACTCAGCACTCCTATATACCATTTCCAAAACTGTCATCTTTTCTAGTCTGTGCTTGCCAAATTCCTACTTTTCCTGGACTAGGGACATAAGACATAAGCCTCTTTTGTAGTCCCCGAGGCTCATGTTCATTCTAGCCTTGTGAATGTTCACTTTCCAGAGCAGAGACTACTGTGGGGCTAATTCCCCATGGTTAGGAAGTAAATTGCTTCCCGGTGTTCCCAAAGGCATGAGTTAGTCAGTCATTCTAAATGTGAGAAGGACATGGGGCAAAAATCATAATATATTGCAGACTCTCAGATCTTTCTGAAAGTTTTGGTCATCTTATTGTCTACCTACTGTGACCGTCCTCTGACTTACAGAGGTGAAGATGCAGATGGAATAAAGTTGGGTGACTCATCTGATGTACTCAAAGCCAGGGGCTAGAGTGGACAGCTGTCTTGCTTCTAAACACAGGGGAGGAAAATGTTAATATTTTACCACGGAGTCTGATGCTGTCTCTGAGCTTTGCAGACTATTATAAATGATCAGATAAGGAATTTCTCTCTATGTTAGGAATTGCAAACACCACTGTCAGCCTTGTGATGCCTAAGATTTGGAAGCCTTAATACTTAAAACTGTGCTTTAGTTAAAGGAAAAGCAGAATGATTGAAAACTAGTCAAGCGGCCGGGCGTGGTGGCGCACACCTTTAATCCCAGTACTCCGGAGGCAGAGGCAGGCAGATTTCTGAGTTCGAGGCCAGCCTGGTCTACAGAGTGAGTTCCAGGACAGCCAGGGCTATACAGAGAAACCCTGTCTCNAGTTCGAGGCCAGCCTGGTCTACAGAGTGAGTTCCAGGACAGCCAGGGCTATACAGAGAAACCCTGTCTCGAAAAACCAAAAAAAAAAAAAAAAAGAAAACTAGTCAAGGCAGGAAATGGATGGCTGTGTCCAGAAACCAAACAAACATGGTACATACAAGCTTACCATTGCTGTTTCTTAGTGAGTATGCCGAATCTATCAACCAACAAAGGCAAATGTTGCCAACTAGGGAAATTCAACAAACTTTGTTATCTAGGAATTGTAATGAGGTGTCATTTAGACAAGCATGTTGTGCCTCTCTGATACAGATCACCAGCTACTCATGTTTCAGCCCTCAGAAAAGAACAGGCATTAACCAATATTCCCTATTGAGAGCATCTGTTTTGTGTCATCAAATTTGGGCTACCCAGCCTAACATTGTAGGCACAAAAATATGTGTTGTCTCTAAAGCACAGGCACTAAGCAAGAGGTTGTCCTGAAGACAGGTATTTCTGGAAATGGGCATTATATTGAAAGCTCTGGCTGAATCTGCACAAACACTTTCCTAGGTATTAACCCAAGCCACTAGTATATAACAGGGGGGCTGTACTAGAAAAATAACATTTTTGTTAGATATTTGCATTGAATACAGCACTTATATATCAGGCATGGCTATAACGTCTGCACGAATATGCTTGGAAGCATTCAGAGTTGTCAGGTTAAAACAGGGTAAAGGCAGAAATACAAATAACTCACCTGGAAAGACATTGTACATGTGTTTCGGGGTTTTTGGTATGATGATTACAGAAAGTTCTTGACTAACTATTCTTCGATTGCAACCTTCCAACTTTACAGTAATGCAAAACCATACCTAAATGACCACTCTGTTATTTATTTATTTATTTATTTATTTATTTATTTATTTATTTTTGACTTTCACTGTTCTATTCGGAAAATTACATGAGACATTCAGCCCTTTATTCTCAGGTAGAATTTGTATTTAGATGATCTTCCCCCCCCCCCCAAAATTGGTCAATTAGTGTAAGCTTTCAGCATGAGGACAATTTTAAAAGACAAGGGCAAGTTAGACTGTTCGTTAGATGAATCAGGCAAGGACACATTTAGGGTATGTATGTATGTACATATGTATGTATGTACGTACATTTAGATACACGTGTGTGTACATGCTTGCTGAAGGCATGTGTCTTCTTGTGTCATTCTCTATGTTATTTACTGAGAAACGGTTTCTCACATTGCTCATTGATTGGCTGGCCTGGTTGGGCATCTTTGTACCTGGGATGTGTTTGCTTGCTTGAGTTGGTAACTTTAGTTTCATTTAAAATATTGTTAAATGAAATTATTATTGGGATCTGGACAGAATTTTCAGGGATTTCTGAAATGACCGTGAGCATATTTCTTTCATTTAAACCTACATATTTATGTGAACTTGTGTTTTCAGTATTGATAATTTAAGAATCATAATATTGACCTACTCTGGAAAGCATCAATGATGTCCTATGACCTTCAACCTCAAATACTCAGTTAAGACTTAATTTTTTTGTCTAAAAACAAGTACATCCATCTCATTAGTATGCAAATTGCTTTCATATTTATTAAATCACAAAATTATATGTGTATCAGAGAATTTTTAAAGTAGATTGCTTTGTGATTTATTATCAGCAAATATTTTTGTATATATAATATATATGCATACATATGCATACATAATTACTCATACTTACATAGTGCATACATATACATATATACAAATACATCTTATATACAAACATATATATATATATATATATATATATATATATATATATATATATATATAATTGGGGGTAAAGTAGCTCATAGATCAAAATATAAGCACTGCAGTTAAATGTTCATAAGCTTCAATTCCTTTCTAATTTTTACCTTAATTCCATTAACTATTGCACCTCCTATTTTCCAAGTCTAATTGTAGCTCACATTTAAGCTTTACTAAGGTTCTGGAATCAGCATGTTTGGTTTTTGTGTCAAGAATCCCCAGTGAGGGCTCTGTCTGTTGGCTACTTTATCAAACATGTATTTGACCTTCCATCCTGACTCAGATGCTGAGCACACAGATCCTGACCCTTGTACTGCCATCTGATTAGCTTGTCAAACACTGGACACTGTCAATTCAAGGCCAGTTTCTCCTTTCATCTTCATTATTTCCCTCCATCCCTTTGTTTTCTAATCCCTGGGTGGAAGTTGGGTAATTGATATGTGAACATTTTTCGACGTTAACATAGCTGTAAGTTTCCTTCTAAGCAATGACCCCCATGCATACATTCTTAGCATGCTGTTTTTATTTTCATTCATGTCAAATTTCTGTAAATGTTCTGTGATTTGTTCTTTAATGTACTGATTTTTTTTAAATTATTGTGTTAGGTTTCATACATTAGTGAATTTTACAGACTTCATTTTGTTGCTGAAAATTTTAATTTTTGTGCACTGAAGCCAAAAATGATACTTAAGGTAACTTCTCTATTTTCTGAGTTATTATGTTGGATTAATGGATAATATATGGTTTATTCTAATAAATGTTCCATATGAACTTTAAAAGATGTATCCTGTCATTTACTGAAGTGAACTGTATATGTTTGTTAGATCTTGTTAGTTTTTTAGGTCTCCTTCTGTTTTAATCTTATACTTAGATGATCTTCTCACTGTTGAAACCGAGCTATTAAAAATCTCTAACTACCTATTCAATTACTTGTATCCCTTCAAATATGGTTTTATTTAATGTATATATTTTGGTGTTTCTTTCCATGGATGTATGTTTATTGTCTTAGTTGATTAATACTTTTGCTACCACAGTATATGCTTTGTCTTTTTTTAAATTATTGATTTTAATTCTATTGTTTTGATATTGACAAAACCAATCTCATTTTTAGTTACTATTTTCCTCAAATGTTTATATTCATTCTCTCAATTTTAAACTTATTGTATCTTTGTCTCTGAGTAAGCTCTTATAGATTCCATATATAATTGGATAAAATTATTATTCAATCTGTCAACCTCTACATTTTGACTAGAGAGTATATTCTACCTATAATTAATATAATTCCTGATTCAGAAGTCCTTCTTCCATTATTGTTTGTAAAATGTAATTATTTGTTGTTCAGTTTCTTCATTATATCTCAGCCTGCTCTTCTCATGTTAAGTAACTATTCTCTATAGAAGGCACATGTTTTTGATCTATTTCTCATTGTTTTCTTAGTAGTTGTACTAGTTTATTAGTCAGGGTTCTCTAGACTCAGAGAACTTATATCCATAATATAATCTCTATATTAAGGGAATTTATTGTGATGACTTACAAACTGTAGTCCAACTAACCCAACAATGGTCAACTGTGGATGGGAAGTCCAAGAATCTAGTAGTTGCTCAGTCCCATGAGGCTAGTCGTTTCAGCTGGTCTTCTGTACAAGTAGGTTCCAACAAATGTGCTGGCAAGTAAGTGCAAGCAGTCAAAAGGAGTGAATCTTTCTTCTTCCAGTGTCCTATGTAGGCCTCCAGCAGAGGGTGTGGCCCAGATTAAAGCTGTGTACCATTAGGCCAGAATCTGGGACTTGCTTTGTCCCAGGCTGACCTTGAACTCAGAAATCTGATTGCCTAAGTATCCTGGAATTAAAAGCATGTACTTACTACCTTGTCAGGATTTAAGCTTTTCATGGCCACTATGCCTCAAGATCTCCTTACCAAGATCCAGGTCAGAAATTATGTCTTGCAACCTTAAGATCTAGATCTCAGGTGAGCCCTCCAATTCTGGATTCATTCCAGATATAGTCAAATTGACAACCAAGAATAGCCACTACAATGAGTGATTACAATTTATAATACTTTAGTTTAATACCAATTTATTTTCACCCATATACAAATATAGTAAATTTTGGTGATCTCATTCTCCTTAATAGCAATTTTTTATAGTAGTCACATATGTACATTATAACTTTTCCCCCAGCCTGGTGTTGTACAAGAGATCTTGGACCCTTTATCATCTTGATCCTGATTAATTTCCTAGAACTCTCACCCTGGCAATTCAAGCATAACTTTCTCATATATGTAATTCCCACCTCACAGAAAAGTCTGGCAAATATACTGAGCCATAAGGCTAATGTTGATGCTCTTATGATTCAGAGAAGTTTGGGAGTGACTTTCCAGACAGCAGACTGTCTCTGACATTTCTGTAGATTTGGAGTTTTGGGGAATTTGGAACTTTTAACTCACCAAGATAGATAATACTAGACTTTCTCCAACGTTGCCAAATCCTACCAAATAGTTATGAACTGGACATTATGAATGTAACTCTTACCTGATAAGTTTTCAAGTTGTTCTTATTGTATGTAGTTGGTTAATGAAAGACAAAGAGCCTTTTATTGGACTAAAAAGGAGTAGTGTAGAGGTAATCTCATGTGCACTGTGTAAAAGCATTCACCTGTCAATAAAAAGGTGATTGGCCAGGTAGCTGGGGCAGGATATCAAGGGAGAGAGAGGGGGAGAGAGAGAGAGAGAAAGAGAGAGAGAGAGAGAGAGAGAGAGAGAGAGAGAGAGAGAGAGATAGGCAGGCGCAGGCACAGGAACAAGATTTGGCCCCAGACACAGAGGAAGATGGTCACATGTAACTGAGAATCAGATAACCAGCCACATGGCAGAACTCAGAATTGGATAATGGGATGATTAAGTCATGAGCCAGTGAGGGAATGGTCCAAAACCATTTATAAATATATTTAAGTCTCACAGTCATTATTCTGGGAGATTGGGGCCAGAAGGAAAAATACAAGCTTACAGAAAACATACTATATTATTTCATATTTTCCTTATGCTTTGTCCCAAAGTATCATTTATATTGTTTGTCCATTGTAATTGCTGACTTTTATTATTTTACTACAGCTTTTGATTTATTTATGTGGCTTAATATTGCTTTTTGGTTTATTTGTTTTGTTTTTTTATTCCATCCTGAATGACTGCCTTTAACAGTTATTGTAAATTAGGTCGATTACCAAGAAACTCTCTATGCTTAACATCTCAGAGTACGTTTGCTTTTTTTCTCCTAATAATTGGCTTTCTTGACATAGATATTTAAGAGATGGGATTGTGGTAGCTTGAAAATGCCTCAAATTTCTCTTGCTGAAAATCACCTTCTTTGTGTTGAGCCTGTCTCTGATTATGGAAGTGTTTTGGTTATATTCAGTTAGTTTTCAGAAAATGGGACCAGTTTGTGTTCATGGTTTTACTAGTCTCACTGATTGCTTTTAGAATGTGATGGACTATGGGTTCTCCTCTCTGCCACTCTTCCTGACAAAACCCTTGACTTCTCACTTGACCTCTGTGCTAATTCTCAAGAGTGATTTTTAAGGGTTTTATTTGAAAGCCTAACTATCACGTGTCAGCATGAGAAATGATCGGGATTTGATGTGTGGATACTGGTCAGCACAGGGCTCATGCTGAAGTCTCCTATGTGGTTGAGAAATTTGATCTTTCAACAGAGCCTTAGTCATGCATGCAAAGGCAGTGGAGGCGGCAGCCTAATAGAAGAGTGTCAAAGATCATGCTGAACTCAGATATGGCTCATTCATACAAGGTCCCCTGAGTTGCAATATGGAGGTTATGCCAAGGCAGTGAAAAGCTCCAGATGGTGGTTAATAAGATTGTCTGGGTTACTTGGAAGTCACATACAGAGAATGAAATAATGTCAGTACCTTGGAGGATATAAAGCAAAATAAGATTTGGAGTGAAAAATAGGTCAACTCAAGAATTTTAGGAATAGTTGATGAAGAAAAGGGTGATAATTATTTATTTATAGTTTCCAATATATACAAGTCCTTTGAAGTTTAGTTTTTTTTTCTTCCACTTATTTTACAGTTCACATTCATAATAATAAGTTTTACTGAAAAAATTGGTTCTGAGCTTCTTTCTATATTTTATTTTTAAACAATATGATCCTGGTAAAGATGTGTGTGTGTACAACAAAATTGAGAAAAAAGTGTAAAACACTTCCACATTCCTTCTGCTTTTATAGAGCAATATCATGTCCAAGTTTTACCAACCTGTACCAGCATGGTTCATTTCATACAGCTGGTTACCCTATGTTAGCATAGCACTATCCTCTGTTCCTAATTTACATGTGGATTCAGTCTTGGTATTGTAGAGTCTCAAGCTTTGCACAAAAATAAAATGGTATGAACCATTATCATAACAAATATGATAGTATTTTCACTGTTTTATGAGAGTCTATGTTTTGTTATCCATCCCATCCTCTACCAAACACCAAGGAATCACTGATCTGTTGCTATCTGTATAGGTTTACTCTCTTAAGAATGTCACTAGTTGGACTCATACTGCTTCATGTAAACTTAGCACAATCGTGTATTTTACTGAGTCACAAGTTTCCTTTATCTTAAAGTGTGATGGTTTGCTCCTGTTTAGCCTGACAAATTTAACCTGCCTAGACACAACATTCCCATGACTATTTATCTTGTGAAGAATTATAACTTGTCTGTTCCACGTTTGGACAACTATAGATACATATGGAATTAATATTGTTGCATATGTTTTCCTATGCTCATGCTTTACCTTATTTGGATTAATGGAGGGAAACAAAAATGTTATATTGTATGTTAACTGTATGCTTAGTGCTATAAGGTATGATCAAATTATCTTCCAAGGTGGCTTTAACATTTTACATTATCACCATCAATGAATGAACATTTTATTATTCTGCAACCTTATCAGTGTTTGTTGTTCTTATTGTTATGGATTTTGTACATTCCAGTAGTCATATAACTCTATCCTATGGCTACTTTGATTAGCATTGTCTAGTGTAATATGACACAGAACAAATCTGGATTTTAGGCACATTGTTTATGTTTATTCTGTTGAAATTTCAGTAATCTTTGCATCCTTACGACAATGTCCCTTCAATGTTTCATGTGTAAATACTTTTTTTCAGTCCATTACTTGTCTTTTCATTCTATTGATTTTTTTTATTCTTCAGCTAAAGAAATGTAATTTATCAATTCTTTTAGTCATCACATCTTTGTTATTACATCATCACCTGAAGGTCATCTGGAGTTTTTTGCATAAATCATATTACAAGTTTTGTAACAATCGTTTTACATAATGTCCTTAACTTTGGTAAAATATGCGAGGTTTGTGTTTAAATTATTATTTTAAATGGGGAAAAGTGCTTGTTCAGATCTCATCTGTTTCAAAGAATACCTTTTGCCAGACAAAGGGGCATAGGTCTATTTGCCTAGTATCAGGGAAGAAGGAAGAAGAAAGAATTGTGGGCAGGAAGGGTGTTGTGAGTTCAAGACCAGTCTGCAATAACATGGGTGATTGTCTCAAATTAACAAAATATACTAACAAACAAGCAAAAAAGACAAGAGACTCTTCCTTTTCTGGCCAGCACTCACTCCTCTTGCTCATGAGTCAGAAGTCACTTGAGTATGATGCTGCAGGTCTTTCATGGCACTCTCTTCTGTACCTGTAACCACCTGCCTATTCTTCTAATGATAGGCAATATTCATTACTGTCATTTCTTATTAATTCTTGATTTCACAGAGTGTTTACCCTCCAAATATGTTATTTCCTCAAATACTGTTTTGTATGTTCTCAGTCTTTTGTCTTCATATAAACAATTAGTTTTTCAATATCTTCAAAATAACTTTCTGAGTTTTTCATCAAATGTGTAGGTCAGGTTGGGAAGAACTGGCATCTACATATTACTGGGACCTCTTGTCTATGAACCAGGAATATTTCTGAACATATTCTTTGATATATTTTATCAGTCTTTAAGTTTTCTTTGCACGTACCTAGTACATTTTACATTCTGTTGGATTTATGTATGGACATTTCTTTTGGAAGAGATGCTAATAAGAATGACACAGAGTCTCTGCCTCTTCAAATTGCTTTCCCAACACAACCTCCCCCCAAGGTGAACATGAGGTTTTACTCTTTAACTTAAGTGGGCCTGTGACTTTGAACTCAGCTATTCTACAGGAGATTCTCAAGTGCTGGGATTACAGACGTGAGCCACACCCTGTTTCAAACTGTGATTTTTTTTTTCATAGATTATTCAATGTGGTTCTTGGACTCTAAAAGAGATTGAGTAAAAGGTATTGCTATAAACATTCTTTTAGTAATCTAGAGGTAATATTTGTGAGTGGTAAGACATCAGGGTAGGAATTAGAGACTCATGGATGGCATTTTTCACTGAACACAGGCTTCTGCACTGTTGAACCTACAAATGTTCCCATACATATTTTCCTCTCACAAAGATGGGTCAAGATTGCCAGAGATGGGTTTGGTCATTTCTCACATGGATTACTAGAATTTAGTGTTTCTTTTTATATATGTGTAGTGAGGGATGGATGGATACAGTTGAGTATTTTCAACGCCCACAAATCAGTTAAACTCTGACAAATCCCTAGCAGGTTAGTCTTGGTTAACTAGCTTCTCTCAATGCTTGACCTTGTCAGGAAATGCAGGATGCTCTGGGAGGCTTCAAAAATTAATATTCTTTCCCTTCTCATTCCAAAAGCAGCAAGGGAGATTTTTTTCTCACTAACTACAGGAAGTTGATGAACAGAGTGTGGGGAAAGTGGATGGATGGGTTTACTCTATGGCTTTACTTCTCCGGTAAGTATAATAGTAATCTGATTTTTTTTTTTTTGAGTTTGCTTAACATTTTCTTGTGGTAATAAATTGATTGTTCACTGAATATTATCAGGAGCAAAGAGGAAAAAAAATACATATAAGCCTTTCTGTCCCTTTTCCCCTAAAGTAGTTTCCTGGTCTTATTTCTGTCTCCAAAACTAGTTCCTTAGTCATTAATCATGCTCAGTCTGTGGTTTTCTTGTTTCCCAAGCTTCTTCTTGGTGTTGGAAGCACCCGAAATTAATGTATGTGGCTGAAAATGAATTTTAACAACATTTCAAACAAGTTTACAATGGTTCAAGAGAGAACGAATCCTTCTGCGTGGATCCAGTTAGTCGAATAGGCAGCCAGTAGATTTAACTCGCAAATCCTGAAAGGATCGAACCTGAATTACATCATTTCCACCAGATTCCTGATCCTTCTGCTGCACTTTGGGTGCCTCTCCTAGTGCTGCTGAACTATCCCCTCCCTGCATCTTGATGCCAGAGGCAGTGAGAGTTACATCTTCCCTATATTAGGGTACCACAGTGCTAAGTGAACTTTAGGACTCTCAGTACCTTCACAATTCTGCCAAGCATGTATGTCCCAGAGTCCAATTCCTCTTCACACTCCTTATGAAACTCATAAATATTTATTAAAAAATAAAAAGCAGTGAAGAGATGAGCTAGGTGATATAGCACTTGCCTGACATGAGCAAAAATGTGAGCTCAACCTCCAACATGCAAAAGTAACATGAAAAGCAACACAAGTAAATACAATAAATGATTCTTACTGTGTTTAATTTGATGATTTGCCTAGAAAACACAATGATCAACTCAACAATATATTTTACTTTTTTATACAATAGACAGATACACTTGTGATATACAAGCACTAATGAGGGAAATTTTCATGTGGAAATTTCTTAGCAATGACATTTTTTTTTTCATGATGAGATTTTTGTCACATGCCTTGAGGCAAGTGGTTAATAATTTAAAAGAAATGGAGCATTTTAAAATCTGTCTTCTTAAATATCACTCTATTTCCAAAAGCAGCATTACATGTAGCTCAAGAAGACTTATGCTAACTTCTACATGGGATTACAAATGGTCAGCTCAGCCCCATATCTACCCCATTACCTGCACATACACAGTTCTATCTCTACAAACAGATGGATTCTTCCAGACCTTAAATTTTACAGAGTAGCATCCTGAGTTCAATGATACAGAAATTTCAGGGATGCTTTTGCTTGCAAAGACTGTCATCCTGTGACTCTACTAAGAGTTAGTGAATAAATGATTTACATTCTAGCCCTATGTTAAACAAAATCTGATGGCATTTAGTGGTTCTAATGTAACCCTATCCTGAACTGGACTCCAATATCATGCAAACAGCAGAAACAAGTTCTTGTCCCAGTAGGCAAGAATGATTTATATTAAACTTGATAAAGTTAGTTTAAATGGCTATTCCAAAGGTAAAAATGTATTTCATTGGTTCAGAGGTTATATATCACCCTTATCTACATGTAGATCTGTGTCTATATCATATGTGTATATATTATATATATATATATATATATATATATATATATATATATATATATATATGGTCTATACCAGATTATAGTTTAAAAGTTGTAAAAATATGACACATGTGGAAAAATTAAGTTTCCTGTTTAGAGATGACTGAGGCAGTATGAAAATCAGAATTGTGAACCATGGAGCGTAAAAGTACGAAACATATGAGACCAAAATGTTCCATACAACTAAGTAAAATTAGGCCCACAACTGTTCACTCAAATAGCTAAAACTAAAAGAATGAAGGTAAAGGGGACATATTTATATTCTTTACTTGATGAAATTAGGCAATTTAATAAACAAGTTGAAAGGTGCATAGAATGTTATAGAACAAAAATCTCATTTGTTAAGCAAAATGTGAAGAGATGTGTCAAGCCATGACATAATTTAGTGTTTGGCTAGTAACCAAAGAACAATTTTTACACAGCCACCTGTATTACTGTTGGAGTCATCCAATGGCATGCGGAGGCATTGGGGGCCTCTGTGCCCAGGTATCTGGCACTACTTTCCCTGGTTCATGCTCCTGGTTTCTTTCTGAGCCTGGGACCTCACTTGGTTTAGTTGATAGTCCACTGGCTTATACTCAGATGGTTGGATGGTTGTTAGGACCATGTGTGCATGCATGTGTGTGTGTGTGTGTGTGTGTGTGTCTGTGTGGGTAGTACTTTTATTGTAATTGTTCTTTATTTTCTAACATTTGCATATATGTACATTGAACATTCTATTTACTCTTATCTCTACCCACTTTTGTCTCATCTGCCTCTATCATTCTCCCTTTTTCCTAGACATCCCCATATAATTCATATAGTTGTGTGTTTGCAGACCTTATATGTAGCCACAGGTCTGGAACTGTCCACTGCTGCCTGATGACCTCAGTGCTTGGTACGCAGCTGCTGACCACGGCTATAGATTTTGGTTTTCTTTACAGAGCATTTGTCTTCAGGAAATCTTTTTCTTTCTATTCTTTTCTTTCCTTTCCTTTCCTTTTTAATTTGTGAGCATTTGGTCTTTTTCTCTTGTCATTTTACCATTATGTAATTCTACATTTCCTATGCCTGATCTTGCTTATTTCACCTTTCCTGTTGTAAGTTACAAATCCCATGAACACCAGAATAAAAAGGTACTAGAGATAAAAGGAAGCCCAGTAGAGTAGAAGTCTCTACAGGAGGTGTCTACAGTGTAAGACTAGGCAAAGAGAAGCCCTACAATGTTACCAGGAGCTTTACTGACACACATACAGTTGAACTCTAAGGATCTTGTGCCCCTCACATTCCTGTAATCATGTAAGACAAGACTGATATAAGGGAATGTCTTAGTTAGGGTTTTATTGCTGTGAACAGACACCATGACCAAAACAACTCTTATAAGGACAACATTTAATTGGGGCTGGTTTACAGATTCAGAGGTTCAGTCCATTATCATCAAGGCAGGAATATGGTAGCTTCCAGACAGGCAGGGTGCAGGCAGAGCTGAGAGTTCTATACCAGAGAGCTGGTAGCAGAAGACTGGCTCCCAGGTGGCTAGGATATTAAAGCCCACACCCACAGGGCTACACCTACTCTAACAAGGCCACACCTCTCAACAGTGCTACTCCCTGGGCCAAGCATATACAAACCATCACAGGGAGGAACCTTAGGATTCTGAAAACTCAAATGCTTAGCTATGACCAAGAAGCGTACAGTTTTCAGGACAGAATGGAAACAAAGGCTAGGGAAGAAGGAAATGTCTCGAGGGAAGTTCTACTTGTTATCCTGACTGCTTTTAGGCTTGATACAAGTGGTGGTTGAACCTGCACATTATTGGGGAAAATGGAAGTGTCTGCATAATAACCTAGCCTACATTTCCATCAGTAGGGAGCATGCTTGTTAAATCTGGCTTGTTGTTGTGATAGTTATTTTTATTTGCGTATTGTCTGTCTGTCTGTCTGTCTGTCTGTCTGTCTGTCTGTCTGTCTGTCAGTCTGTCTGTCTGTCTCTGTGTATATGAGGGTATGCATGTACATTGTTAACTATAATTGTTTTCAATACAATTAATGATCATGAATAGGCCACCTTCTTTAATTACAATTTAAAACATCCAAAGAAAAGAAATACATAAGTAATTTGTAAGAAATTTAAAACTGCATATAAGTTAAAAAGAAAAAGTTTAGAGGTTATGGAACTAAAGATAACTTCTTAGAAATTAAGTTTTCTGAGTTTTCAATTCTGTATTATCACATGGCTTTGTTTGTTGTTAGTTTGTTTTTCCTTTAATACTTCTTTCCTTTTCTCCCACCAGAAAAAGATTTTGCATTAAAAGAACAGATTATTATGTACTGTTTTAGTATAAATCTTGCAGGAAAAAGAAACATTGTAATATCTATAATCACCACACAAGAACTGTGATAAGAATTTAGATTGTGGGTTATAGGAGTACTATTCCAACTCTCTTGTAATTGAGAAGAAAGAAAAAGAGGGAGAAAGAGAGAAAGAAACAAAGAAAGAATGAAAGAAGGAAAGAAAGAGAAAGAAAGAAAGAAAGAAAGAAAGAAAGAAAGAGGAAGAGAAAAAGAAAGAAAGAAAGAAAGAAAGAAAGGAAGAAAGAAAGAAAGAAAGAAAGAAAGAAAGAAAGAAAGAAAGAAAGAAAGAAAGAAAGAAAGAGAAGGAAGGAAGAAGGAAGGAAGGAAGGAAGGGAACAAAGAAAGGAAGGAAAGAAAAGAAGGAAGGAGGGAAGAAAGGTAGGTCAGATGACCACATTAATCTGCAAAACATTTTCTGAATTTTCATTAGAAAGCATCTTTCTCCTTTGCAGTTTAGATCATTCACATAATAAAATCTCTAATTCAAGAGGATTAGTTTATGTTTATTTATGCCAGTTTTTTAATGTAATTGACTTTTATGTGTCATTTTGAATACAGAACACGATGGAGCAAAACTTAATAAGGGAACAGCAAACACACAAGTGTAGCAAAATCAGTGGCTACTTCATTTTATACTTTTAAGTTTGTTGTGTGATAAAATGGACAGGTCTAATTTAAAATAGGCATGTATATATGTGAGCATATAAATTTGTAAGAGGAGTTTGAACTGCTACTTCTTGTTTTGAGAGTTTGAGAGTTTTTCAAGGTCCTTAGCTTGCCTAAGCCTAGATAAGATTTTTTTTCCAAATGTACAAAAGAGTCATTTAAAAACTGTCTTAGCAGGGCAGTGGTGGCGCATGCCTTTAGTCTCAGCACTTGGGAGGCAGAAGCAGGCAGATTTCTGAGTCCAAGGCCAGCCTGGTCTACAGAGTGAGTTCCAGGACAGCTAGGACTACACAGAGAAACCCTGTCTCAAAAACAAACAAACAAACAAACAAAAACCAACCAAACAAACAAACAAGCAAACACCTGTCTTAGCCAGAAGAGGGCATCAGATGCTGTTACAGATGGTTGTGAGTCATCATGTGGTTGCTGGGAATTGAGTTCAGGACCACTGGAAGAGCAGCCAGTACTCTTATCCACTGAGAATGGATTTTTAAAAAAAATGTTAATTTATACAATGGAATACTCTTCAGCTATTAAGAATGAGGGCATCATGAATTTTGCAGGCAAGTGGATAGATCTAGAAAACGTCCTGAGTGCTATAACCCAGACCCAAAAGGACATGCATGGTATGTACTCACTTGGCCAAAAAGTACAAAATACCCATGATCTAAAACTGGAAAACTTTTAACCAGAGGGAAGGACCAAGAGGGGCTGCTTCAATCCTACTGAAAAGGAGGAACAAAATCATCATGAGAGGCAGAGGGAGGGATGTAGCTATTTAATATTCAATGTGCATGTTCCCAGTGTTTCAAATCTAGTTGTATTTGGAATTATAGCAAGTTAGTTAAGAAAGATAAATCATTTTCCAAATATGTTCAAAGAAAAACAAGATTAAAAGAACCAGCAAAGGTATAAAATTACACATATAAAATGTGGTTTTGGTGAAGAAAGTTAAAGAAAAAAACACTTTGCAAGAAGAAAAGAGTTTAGAGTGTAAATTAGTTTTATTTCAAAGTCAAAAAGGTCCAAGGAAGAAAAGGTAAAAACCAGAAGGTTAAAGTAAGTCATAAAAGGTTGCAAAATAAAAATTAAAGAAGGATGACATTGACATAGCTAATTAGCCTATAATTAAAGGTTAATAAAACTTTTAGGATCAAATTTAATACTTTAGTGTAAAAGAGATGTTAGTTTCTGTTTTAAAAATCATTTAATCCTGAACTCAAGGTTTCTATCCCAACTTGTTTATTCATTTCTCAGATAAAGACACAGCAACCTTCATACTTATCAATCAGTGCTAGATGTGGGCAGATATCTACCCTCTATGCTATTAGAATCTACTTTTCTATTGATAACCCCAAGTTGTGGCTCACCTAACCCATGACAGCTTCTCCTTTCTTTTTCTTCTCACCCCTGTGGTCCTCCTCCTCCCCCTAGGCCAGGAATTCTAAATCCTGCCTTTGTCTCTTCTGCCCAGCTATTGGTTGTTTGTATCTTTATTTGCCAATTAGAAATAATTTGGGGTCAAGACCACATAGCATCTACTTTAAAACTCCCTCAACTCTGGGGCAACCAGTCTTGAACCAATATTAGCATTAGAATGTAAGCAGCACTAGGCCAACCCACTAAAGGTTTCTCTAGGTTGTCTAAAGTTTTCTTAGTCTACTGTTTTGTGTGTGTGTGTCTGTGTGTGTGTGTGTGTGTGTGTGTGTGTGTGTGTGTGTGTGTGTGTGTATTTTTCACATTTGCCAAAAATAGTAGCTTAGAAAATGTGGATTTTGCTGAATAAGCCATTTAAAACCTGGAGACTTGATGTTATTCAGTTTCTGGACTTGTATATTCTTCTATTATATTAACGTTATTTCATTTGGTGGATAGCCACCACTTAGGCAATCAGCATTTTAAAAGAATTCTGTTAAAATTAATCACTCCTATTGGCCCATTCATACTAAACCATGCAATAATTATGAAATGTTTTTGTTGTTGTTGTTTTTGTTTTGTTTTGTTTTTTACTGGGCACATATTTAAATATTTACAAAATTTGCCCTAGTGGATAGCACTTTCATTGTGTAGTTTGATCTTCAGTGGTCAACATCAGTAGTTAAATCCAAAAGTGACACCAATTAACTCATGCTTTTGGCTCCTTTAAGCAAAGATGTTCCATTAGTTCTAAATCTAATAGCTACTTCTTTGGGAAAGCTCTGTTATTTCTTTATAAATAAGGATGGGGCATTCTATAAATTAACTCCTTGATCAATAAGGTAAATGAAATTAACCCTTAGTCAATAAGGTAGATGAAAAATTATATAATCTGTCTCTACTGTTATAATGGGTTTTAAAACATAACTAAGAGTTTAGCTATGCAGTGTTTCCACAGTGAGCTCTAGGGAACTAAAAAATAAAGTACTGAGAGAAAGAACAAAATGGTGATTTTATCAATTGGGAAAGAAAAAAACCCACATCATGATCTCCTTTAGCCTAGAGGGAAAGGACTCAAACAAATACTTCTAACCCCCTCCTGTGCTACAAAACTTCAGAAGCTAGGCACTTAGGCTTGTATTTCCTACTTCAAACTTGTGTCAGCTTCTGAGAATACATGTTGCATGAACTTCAGTAAATCTGGGAGACACTCATTTTCAACTACCTCAGTAACTGAGTGCCTGAAATCACTACGCTTATAATCCCTCTAAGAATACGTCTACTAATTACTACTCTGTACATTCTTGGGTTTGTTATTGTTGTTATTAGTGGTGATGCCTTTTATTTATTTTGAAGGTATTTTAAAAATTGTCTCTGATGTTGGAATTTTTATTTTTATATTTTTAAGTGATAAAGATGGCATTAGTTTGGGTTTTAATGAAATAAAAGAATATAAAATATAAGAATGACATGTTCTTTCATTAATTGTGCTTAACTTATAACAGTTTGTTTTTAACCAACATTTTTGTGTTTGTTTTTTGTGTTTTTTTTATTAATCTTAGTTGAGTCGGGTTTTTATATTTAAGAAGATTCTAGTTATTCAACAGCTTTACAAAATAATTTATAAGCAGTCAGTATAATTTGGATTAAAAAAATTAGTTTGGGGTGTTAGATAAATGGTTCAGCCAATAAGAGCTGAGTGACGACTCTTCCATAGGACCCAAGTTTGATTGTCAGTGCCTACAAGGGTATTCCTCACAACCCTCTGTAACCCAGTTCCAGAGAATCTGCCATCTCCTTCTAGCCTGTGAAAGCACAGACACATAGGTGGTGCACAAACATACATGCAGGCAAGTAATCAAATACACAAAATAATAAAGTAAAAAAAATAATTTTAATTAGTTCTGAAACTGACAAAGTCTTGTTTCAAATTTTTAAAAACAAATTCCTTTTTTGTGGGTACAGTATGACTGACCACTGAAGTTAGGTACCAGGTTAGTAAGGTAGTAACCAGTGAGAGGATGATTCTTCAAGGAAAGGGAAATATGGTAGTATGAAGAGATAAGGGAGAAACTAGGATAATTAAGTAGGGAAAACATTGGGAGAGAAAGGAAAAGTAGGAAATATAGGGAAGGCGGGGACAACTAACACTAAAGGCCATTTGAAAAGACATACGGAAATTTACTAATATAGGAGTGCCCTAAATTACATACATATATAAAAGAGTTCTAAATGGAGTGACCAAATTATAGGGAGGACACTGTCCCCTAATTAGTTATCTAATGTCACCAAGTAAAACTTTCACTTCTAGTGATGGGTTATATCTTGTTGAGTAATTAACCCAAAAGTTCCCATAGAACTCTTCGCACATCCTCTTCACAACCTGATGATAAGGCTTTCCTGCTGGACTATATTTACATGGAGAAATTGAGCTGGTTCCTAACTAACTAGAAGTTTCACTGGTAGAGATAGGTAGAAACAAATCCGCTACAGACCCTGTGACCTACAACATCCACCGGCCTGCAAGATACACTGGGGCAGTAGTGGCACACATGTCATAGGACTCACCAACCGCCTTTTTATTGTATTTTAATACCTACTCCATGAGATGGATCCCAGCTGCTACATTGCTAAAGTGGCCAGGAACGTAAGACTCAATAGGTCATAGGCCTAGGAGGAAAACCAAATATGTTGTTAAAAGGTATTTGAGATGATATAATTAATATGTTGCTGTGTGAATTTTTTTCTAGAATGTGACTTTCCAATTTCTGCCCCAAATGAATGAAATTTTAGATATTAAATATGAGTCTTTCCTAAAATTAAAACTAGCCAACCCGTATAAAGTTATAACTATAAAATCAAATTTGACAAAAGAAAAGAAATATAACAAATTATTTAAATTTCTTCAAATATCAAATAAAATATTTCATCAGATACATGTAACATGACAGAGAGGGAAACATATAGGATTAAATTCTTGTTAAAAATTTTAACATGAGCATTAAAGACTATGCTTTGGAGTTACTTACAATGTGTTTTCCCTCAGCTGCTATTTGTACTTCTTTAGGCTATACCAAGTTCTTGGTAATTTTAACTTTAGGTATAGTTGTGCTACTGTATTTATATGTTACATATAAATGTAATATCAGATGCAGAAGGTTAAAATAAGCAAAAATGTAACAACAAAAACAACAACAACAACAACAACAGAAATAGACACAAACCCTCAGGCTGAGATTCCGATGGCTGGTTAATTCTAAGAATCCCGGGAATTTCTTCTGTGGCTTTAGGAACTAAGGAACTCCCCTGAGGACATGCTTTGCTGTCTTCTAAGCTCATCAGATTCTAAAAATGAGCCACCTTCAAAAACAGTAGGGAATAAAAGAGCACTTGATACCTACACACAAAATGTGATGCCTTGCCAACAAAGGTATCTGTGAAGTTCCCCTGGGAGAGAGTTAGAAAGCATCCTCCTTACTAGATCCTACAAGTTTGGTTGACCAATTAGATTTTTCTGTGATTGTAGTGAACTCAAATGTTGAATTTTTTGAACTATCATTAGCCTCTTACAGTGGCCATCGATTGCCTACTTTTGGAATATATGCGAACAGATTTCTGCCCCCACCAGCTCAATGTCTAAGAATATTACAATGTTGAATCTGAAGCCTATAGCAATTTCTCTGCTTTGATACATTACACATCCCTGATGTTTCTATCAATGGATTTGGGGTGGGGGAAGCGCCTTGATTTATGATTTCCTTTGTTCCATTACCATAAAGACATCATGTAATTGTTACTGTGCTGAACATGATATTTGATATCTGTATTCCCAGGCAATCTGTGGCTCCAGAATCAACTGTCTCTTATTTTCTTTGAAATGAAAACTGGGTTTGAATAGTGTGGCATAGTTAACTCACTATATATTTCTTAGTATGTTAAAAATCATCTACCCTGGAATAACTGAAAGAAGGCTTTCTGATTCCTCCTTTATCTCATAGTGACTTTAAGGCAGAGACTGGAGATCACAGTGAGAACTCACTTGTTTGTATTCTCTCTGGAGGTGGCCTCAGACAGGTGCTTATTGGCATTTTGGCAGCCTGTGGAAGCTGAGAGACTTCTGTTCTCTTACTAAGCTGCACACTTTGGTTGTGTCTCCATGACAACAGCATGGTCTTAGGTAAGTTGCTGGATTTTCATAATGTCCAGTGACTTATAGGAACAACTCACCTATTGTTTGATTGTAACGGTGCCTTTAAGATTAAATATAGTCTTCACTTCTGAGATAAATTAATCTTTTTAAATTATGTCACAGCAATGGGCTATTTTTTTATGAATAAATTAGCTGCACTAGCCATGGGTACTTTATTTTTCATGAGAATAAAATGGCTGATTTTTTTTTTTACGGATAGAGTAATAAGTGAGGTTTTGAATTATGGGTGTATCTCAGTGACAGAATGCTTGCCCAACATAGGTAGGATTATGAGTTCATCACATTGGACTAACATTACCCACAAATGGATATGCAGAAATTTTCTTTTACTTTTTTAAAATTTATCCTTCCCTTCTTTTCTCCAAATCTCTGAAGAATAATTGAGTTAATAGCAATATAACTACTTGTTAATGTATCAAGTTCTCAGTAATATAACTACATTTTAATCAACACACATGGACAGTGCATGAGAAAGAATCATCTAATTGCCTTTCTGTTTTGCTTTCCTAGGTAGTTAAGATAAAATATCTTGTGCTGTGAACATTGCATCTTAATGAATTTTAATATGCAAAATCCTTTTTGGAGAGTTTTAAAAATCATTCTTTTAATTACTGAGATCAGCTTGAAGCAAAGGATTTGAAAAGCTTTGCCAAAGGGGGGAAAAATATAGTATTCTAGAAAAAGCCAAAGTAAAGTGTTTTGACTTTATTTTTCTCCTGTTAAACTCGTGGTGGTACTATGCTGGCAATTAGCATTTTTAGAGTCAAAACTCTAAGAATCACTAAATACTAGCTAATCAGCTGCATTGTGTCATTCACCAAGAGAGATTTAAAGCCCAAATGAAGGCAAGAAAATCAAGAAACTCTGGTAAACTCTCAAAGATCAGTGCATATGAAGAAATTTGATGGGGTTGGAGAAGAGAATGAAATAAGTAACCAAAGTCATTTCTTCATCTAAACCATTTTTTTCTAGTACTGACTGAATCATACTAATTCAGCTTGATAGGATCATTTTTCTGAGCCCCTCAAAAAGATATTTTTACCTGTTTATATGAGAATATCTTTCTTAAAATAAAAATAAAAAGTCGGGAGAGTTTGAAGCTACACTGACAAAATCAGGATCATAATATAAAGCATAATGTATTGTTGTTTTAGTAAAAATAAAATGTTAAAAATATTCCTAAAGCACAGTGTCCATGGATAGAGAATAGCCTTTTGGATAGTATTTCTTTCTCTTGCCTTCCCCAAGTTTCTGATCTATAAGGAACTTAACTTGCTCTGAGTTCTACTTAACAGAGGAACACTTGTAGATACAAACAAACAAACAAATGAACAAATCCAACAACAAAATACAAACACATATGAGGAACATAACATGACTTGAACTTACTTCTTAATGAACTTACACTTAAGTTCTTTTAGTGTTTGAGAATTCATACATGACTACCATATTTACATCCCTTTCACCTCTTCCTCACTCCCTCTACTTCCCCCCTTCTGCATAACCCTCACTTCCTCAGACTCATCATCATTGTGATAAATGAGTCAAGCACTGGGCTTCTCCTTGACATTCATTCCCCTCCTTACATAAGGACTTGTTTACATTTGAACTTATTAATTCAGCTGGAAATTTTTGTCAATCATTCATAATGAGAACATTTCCCCAAAGATGTACTGTTCTCTTTGTCCTTGAAGCAAGAAAACAAATGATCACCCACAGGTGCATCGCTGATTGATTTTGTTTTTGAGCTTAAGGAACAATACACAGTCACCGTGTCCTAATGTTTATGGGACTTTTCTAACTTTCTGACAACATCCTAGAAAGATGATTGCTTAAGGTAACAGACCATCAACTCACTGTCAGTTTGTCATTGTGACAAATGTCTACCCTTTTTCTTCCTTTGCCCTAAACTGATAGTTTTGAAAGGTGCTTTAAGGATGTCTTAAACCTTTTCCCTTCATCACATTCTAGCTTTTAGTTGATTTTATTAATTTAATAATGTTTACCTTTAGACATAAAATTGATAACTGTCATGAAGAGACAGAGTTAAAACATGCCATTCATTACTTAAGAGAAATATACCTCCATGTCTTAGGTAGAGAAAAATCATGACATTCATACAGGAGATATGGGCTTCCAAAAGTGATTCCCCCACATAAGTTAAGAACTACAGATGGTGATAGAAAAGGTAGAATTGTGAGAAGATTTGAGATAAGAGTGATACATGGATGCACAAGAACAAGCCAGAGGTATTACAAAATACCTTGGCACCTAAGGCTCAGGGAATGTTGCAGAAGATGAGGAGGAAAGATTGAAAGACCTAAAGAATCAGAAAGTTTCCTATGAGAACGTGCATCTTGAGAACATCAGAAACTACATCCATAAAGTCTCAACAACATGACTGCCCAGATGAGAGAGCTGAACAAGGATGATACCAAAGGATACGCCAAAGTAGATGGGGAAAAGCCCAAGAGTCCACCACAGTAGGCATCTGAAGCAAGCTGGGAGTGGGAGAGATGATCTTCCCTAGGGAAGATAACACCAATTGGTTGTCCAGTGCCAAATAGCCCTGAAAACAATCCAGGTCACATTATTCAGACTGTACCAGCTACATTTGGGAATATATGTATGCAACTACATATATGAGTTCAGTAACAATGAGTGGAAAATGAGACCATGAATTTGAAGAAGAGTGGGAGTGATATATGGGAGGGTTTAGAAAGGAGAAGGCAAATGATAGAATGCTATCATTAAATTATAATCTCAAAAAATCAAAATACACACATGAGTTGAGACTTAGACAGCAGGTTCTTTTGGATGTTATTTCAAACTTATGTTTTCTGATCATGGACATTGAAGGGTGTAGAGGTTCTGGAAGCAGAGGCCATGTGAGGCCCTGTCCAAGTACTTGGTAAAGTTCAATAAAGCCAGGGATAAAGCACTGCATTCAAACAAGACCTATTGTTTTTGATGGTACTTAGTTTGTAAGCTAGAAAACAGGGAAAAATCAGATAAAAGGAATGGGATGCTATTAAAGAAACCTGACGGGGTTTAGGGAATGCCCCTCAAAAGAGGAACACAATTTGGTGGCTCAGAGAACATTACACTTTCCAAGGAGTGGAAAACTAGAACAGGAAGTACTGAATGAACCAAGCAACCCAAAGAGGCCACAGCTTGATCCCTTCATGAATAGTTACTACAAGAGCCTGTTACAGGGCTGAATAGAAGTATTCAAGTGTCACCTCCTGGCTGTTCTAGCAGTAAGCAGTGAGCATCTATTTCATGCTCAATAGCACTCTGCCTTGAGTGGCAGCAGCCCACCAGGAAACTAGTACTAGCATTTCTGAAGCCTGGTGAGGGGAAAAGTGTTTCCACGTGTGTGCTTCTGTATGGGACTCTGCTCCAGGGACCAGAAGCTTACAAACAGTCAACATTTTGTTCCCAGTGTCTCCCTGCTGTTCCTCAGTTGGCTCAGGAGTGGACACGTGATCCAAGATGAGATGCAAAGGTGAGTCTTGACCATGTCAGGCAGCAGTGGTGGGGCACACCTTTAATCCAAGCAGGAAATAGAGGAAGGTGGACCTCTGAGTTTAGGGCCAGCCTGGTCTATGGACCAAGTTCCAGGATAGTCAGAGCCACCCTGACTGGAAAGAAACAAAAGGGAAAAGAGTACTATATTATTTATTTTACTTTGGCTTTTTGAAATAAGCCATTGTGTATCGCAAGTTGGCCTTGAACATGGTGCTAGAGTTGTAGAAGTGGGGTTCCAGGTTATGCTAAAGCCCAGTGAACCTTGGGGTTTTGTTGGAACTAATCACTAGAAATGTTTCTCTTCTCAAATGTGATAAAAAAGATGATCATTTCATAACTTCAGGTTCAGATATCTGACTAGGAAGCACACAAAATACCATCGATGTGAACACACAGCTCAGCTGACCGCAGAGATACAAAATCATCTCTTAGAATGGCCAGGGTTATGAATCAACACATTTCTCATTTTTCTAGGTTTTCATTTCCTTTTTTTTTTTTTCTTTTCTAAACTTGTTTCAGTTCATATTTCCATTGCTTGCAAGTAAAGAGGATCTAGGTGGTAAAAGAGTGTTGGTTTTAGTTAGGGCCCTAAGCGTCTTAGCCATCAACACATTGTGGAATCCCAGGCTCCTCTGCTAGACATAGCTTACTTAGGTGAACAATGTGAAAACCAGCCTAGGAACAAAGATTTATATTGGTCTCTATATATCAATGGTGCCCTTGAACATGATGTCATAGTCTCTATATATCAATGGTGCCCGTGAACATGATGTCATAGTCTCTATATATCAATGGTGCCCATGAACATGATGTCATACCCATATCAAAGATGCAATTCTATCTTCTACCAGGAGAATATAATTTGATAAGGCAGAGGGTGGTGAAAGTTATAGAGGTGGATGGAGAGATGGCTCAGCAATTAAGAGCACAGACTGTTATTCCAGAGGTCCTGAGTTCAATTCCCAGTGACCCCATTGTGGCTCACAACCATCTGTAATTGGATCCAATGCCTTCTTCTGGTGTGTCTGAAAATAGCTACAGTGGACTCATATAAATAAAATAAGTAACTCTTAAAAAAAAAAAAAAAAACAAAACCAAGAAAGTTACAGGTGCATAGAATAAGACAAATACAACTGGAGCAAAGTTGAATTGTTTTAGGTTTCTGCAAGCTGTGTTTGTGAGATATGTCTACTATTCTACTTGAGAAATATTTCAGGAACTGGTATAAAGTTTGTCCAGAGAGATAAGCAATAGTTGATGATCTAAATACATATGCAGTTATCATTGCAACATTCTGACAGAGATAAAAACCCCTGGAGAGCTGTAGCAAATTCAAAAGCAAATTTAAAAATTACAGATTGTCGAAACAAAGACAGACCTCATGAAAATGAATAGAGTTTCTTGTTCTTAACACCTTAGAAAAATGGCCCAACGTCTATTTAAATGCATGTGAATATTAATTCCATAAGAATTATTTTCATAAATATTACAATTGCTTGCTAATCTCTACTCCTCTGTCCCCTGTTCAGTAGCACGCCTGAAAATATCTCAATCCTGATGATTCAATGGTATTGTTATTTCCATGGAAATCTGTAACATAAAAAAATAACAAGGAAAATTCTGTTGTATTCCACATACCAGAATGCACCAGTCTCTGAAGTCAATTCTCTAGATGATACTCCAAAGTATTTCTTACTACATACAGTCCATCCACATGAATCAAAGCACCACGCTTGCTCTGGGGTCAGGCTCTCTGCATGAGCTGAGTGAGCCGCAGTGCCTGCAGCACTTACCAGAATTACACATGGCTTGGCATTAAGCCAAATTTTCCAACATGTCCTTGCTCAAAGTCAAGAGGGATATTATCTTCACTTTTCATCTCTACAATGTCACTTCTCCTTTATTCCAGAGAGTCACCACAGTTAGCTCTTCTTGTGACTCTTCCTTCAAATTGTGGAAGAATCACTACCTCTGACCTCCATTAGAACTAGAACATACTCCTATATTATTTGTGAATCTTCTCTGTGGTTCAAATAAGTCACTTATTTGTTAATTACCATTCAGAAGATGTTTAATTGTTATAAACCAAAGAAATATTTACCCCAAGAATTGACAGCCACATTGTATCGACTAAATTAGTTTGGTTTAATATACTGTATGATGACCATAACCATCACTACCACCACCACCACCACCACCACTACCACCACCACCAACACTACCACCACCATTGTCTTACTCGGGGTTTCTATTCCTGCACAAACATCATGACCAAGAAGCAAGTTGGAGAGGAAGGGTTTATTCAGCTTACACCTCCACATTGCTGTTCATCACCAAAGGAAATCAGGTCTGGAACTTAAGCAGGTCAGGAAGCAGGAGCTGATGCAGAAGCCATAGAGGGATGGATGTTTCTTACTGGCTTGCGTCCCTTGACTTACTCAGCTTGCTTTCTTATTGAACCCAAGACTACCAGCCTGGGGATGGCATCACCCACAATGTGCCCTCCCCCTATTGATCACTAATTGAGAAAATACCCCACAGCTGGATCTCACTGAGGCATTTCCCCTTCTGAAGCTCCTTTCTCTGTGATAACTCCATCCTATGTCAAGTTGACACACAAAACCAGCCAGTATAATCATCATCGTGGCATTACCTCTTATTATTTAAAAACCATGCAAATCTGACTAAACTCTTCATGGCCAATGTCTACCTGTCTATTTTTAGGATAAAAACGATTTGCTAAGATTGGATAAGATGATTTACAAATACAGCTCTAATGACTGCAGGGGAAACTTGACTGGTGACCAAGTCTATTATAATGATTATTAAAATTCCGACGTTGAGTCATCATCATGATCAGTTCACCCTGAAACACATTTTCTGAGCATCTGTTGTGTACAGTGCACATAACTTAGTGCTCTGAATGGTCCAGTGATAAACAAGCTCCGGTGCTCCTCACTTTGAAGTTTACAGTGCAAAGCTGACACCTTCCATTAACTAGCCAATAAAAAATGCTGAGAAAATTCTGGCTGCATAGAATAAAGACCATGGCGAAGATATAAGCCATTTGCTTTGGCTAGAAAGAGAAAGAGCTGGTTAATTATGTCAGTGGAATCTGGTAGATGGTCTGCAAGGGCATTAGAAGAAAATCATTTTTAAAGAAGAAAGGATGTAAGGAGGCATAGGAACCGACTGAACACAAGCTGTCTTCTGGAAATTCATTATGGAATTTGCCTTCATTAGAGTTGCTATAATGATGTCAAGTGATCAAAACAATGAATTATAAAGGCACAATCTTATTTCACTTTAAAAAATATTCTGTTTCAATTTTGAGGTAGCATTAATCATGGCAGAAAAAGTAAAGCTGCCCATGAGGAATGAATGGTACCTTATCAGTTACAAAATTTAAACTTGTGGAAAATTTTAAATATGTGCTAAGAGGAATTTCTTGGAGCCACAAACTGGATTGTGTCCCATCCCTTGCAAGTCAGGCCTTGACAGACTTATCTGTGCTGTCTGGGACATGGAAGCCTGCTTACCACAGTATCTTCCTCTCAGTCATTTCCCATACAACTGTTGTCTTTCAGATTCACAGGCTCCTATGTCATTGATGTTCTGCTGTGGATTTCATCCGTCTGCCTTTGTTGGTGTATTCTGTCTTGGAGGAGTGTCTGGTTTTCTGTTTTTTTTATTTCCCCTCTTCCCTTCACACCTGTCTATTTGTTGAGTTTTAAAATTGCCTCTTTGGGAGGATTACAGATACCCCTTTGTGAAATAAGTATGCTAAGCGACACCTGCCTAGATTATCCAGGTACTAAAAGGTAGGGTGGCTTTTGTAATGCTTAGTTTATTGGTATGAATCACCCTCCAGGCCATATAATCCTTCTAGCTCAGGTATGTCTGTTATTTTTATTATTTGCTGAGTGGTATGGAAATAGTAAATGCATAGCACCTACTCCTCAATCTGTGCTTTGCTCACGACAGACAACAATAATCCACCCCATTACTCTATACTGAGCCTTTTCTCAAAATCCTTCTCATCCTAATTCTCCAGGAAGATGTTGTCAATCATTCAGAACTGGCACACAAATCCTTGTGTCATTTGCCATTAATAGGCTCTAAATCCTCAATGAATAATGAATGGAACAAGGATTGTCTCTTGTTTCCCCGATGCCACACAGGAAGCTGGTGTAATTGGTGTGTGCTAAGGTCTGGCCATCTTGCTGAAACGTCTGGATAGCAGTTGATATAGTTCCTGTAGGAAATCTATCATGTGGTGTATATAGTGTGAACTATATACATTTACCCCAGCTGTGAACACACTCAGAAGAGTTCAGGCATGTGTCTAGCTGGATTGTTAGCTACTTTTGAACTTTAGCTATTTGACCCCTAAACATAGGCTCTTATTTTCTACAAAAATATTAACTTGTTTGCCATTAAGTTTTTCTGAGTATTGTAGTGCATGTCTTTTCTGCCAGGACTGGAGAGGCACCAGCATATATATCTCTGTGAGACCCTGCCAAGCCAGGGCTACATGGTGAGACCCTGTCTCAAAGAAACAGTGAATAAAAACTGACAGTTTCTAGCCTGAAGGTTTCTATATCTGAAGATGCTAAGTCAATCATCAGCCACCACCCCCTCCTATGGCCTACCTAACTAGCTGATCACATGTAGGGACAGATGGGTCAGTGCAGTGTCAAAGACATGAAGAGGAAGACATGCAGAATATGTAGAAGCAGATCTGTTGAATGCAAGTCACAGAATCATTAGAACTCTGCCTGGGGTGGGTTTATTCCTCACCCTTTTCCAATCACACTTTCTACCAAGTTTCCTATGACTGCCCCCAACGAAGTCACAAATGGCAGCGGCTCCTCTTACTACACACACTCCATTCTACTAGACTATTTCCCCCTCTTTACTTAAACCTTTACCAACACTTCACTTGTAATTATCCGTTCATGACACCGTATATAACCGCCACATAATCTCTTTCTACTCGTCACTTATCACTTCTACGTGCTCCCGGTCACATCCAATGTCATCCCTCATCCCATATGTTGATGATGTTCTGTCCTGCCACAGACGGCAGCTCACTGTGAGTGCTGCAATAAGAACCAAATCTAAGAAATAAGCAGACTCAGAGTATAAGCTATAAGAAGTAAGAGGGTTAAATTACCACAGAAACTCTACTTTCCAGTCACCACTTCCCATTTCTAGTGAGCTAAGGCAGAGATATGAAAATTTCCTGACATGGTGTGGTATGTCTGAGATAATGGGACAGAAAAGAAAAAAATTGTATACTGCCAAGAGGAAAGCATTCATACGTTCGTTCTCCAGCAGGTGTCTCTTCAGGCTCAGGCATTTCTAGCTGCTGTAAAAGGCCAGCCCCAAGGAGGAAGAGCAGCTCAATGCAGAGGAAATCTCCCTGCTGTCAGCAAGGCTGGCCTTGTTATATACCAGAGCAGGGAAGACAGACAAAGCTTCAAAAGCACTCTTCACTGCATACAAAATGAGCACAGTCTAAGCAAACGAACGCCTTTTGGAAATCACGACTCATGAATGATAATTATCAGATATCTGGTTTTCTCTTAAATTTTCCTTTCCATCTCAAGCTGAAGTAGATCTCCGTGTGCATTCTCCCGGCGGCTTTGGCACACCGGTGTGTACTGCTACCGTTGGCCGTTGTTGACAGAAAGGCTGACTGAAGCAACTTAAGGGAGGAAAGACATTTCATTCACAATCTCATGAGCTATCAGTCTATCCTGTGGAAGCTGGCACGGCAGCTGGGGTGGCTCTATCCATGGCAGTGGAAGCTTGTAGCCTGACCTGTTCATATTCTGTTTGGTCAGAAATCAGAGAGTCCGGATAGCACCAGGAGCGGGTGTAACATTCAAGGCCCACTGCCAGGATACCCACTCCTGCAATCTCAGCTACACGGAACCATAAACCATGGAAACGGTGCCAGCAGTCGGACACTAACAGTTCAAGCACGTGTGCGGAATGACTCGCGGGGGACACTTCAGGCTCAAACACACTGGGGTGGCTAATTGGGGTAGTCTCTTTGAACCCATGCTTTCTGTGATTTGGGGCCACTTACAGTAAACCACAGTCTAAAGTTCTGAATAAAACATGTCCAGAAGGAAACAGCTCATACATTTTAAACTGTGAGCCATTCTGAGGAGCATGGTGGAATTTCACTCAGGATATGAGTCATCTCCTTGTGATGTCTACAGCTATAAACTCGTGTTAAGCAGATTCTTGCTATCACCTTGGTTATTAGATCCATTGTTGTTGTATCATGGAGCTTCTGTTGAAAGGACCCTTTGCTTAATAATGGCCCCAAAGTGCCAGAGGGGTGCTGAGAACAAAGTACTTCTTTTTAAAGTGTTAAAATGAACAATTCTCCACCTAACAAGAGATGATTGTGTCTGAGGTGGATAAGTGTAATGTTGATGCTCACCTTTTACCATGTGTAATTTACGAATTAAGTCTTATCACAACTATGTTTCCATATGGGAAACCAAGAGATTCTATAGTGAGGTTTTAGATATATACTGGGAAATACGGAGAATCTTTGTGACAAGAGAGAAGTATCATGTTCTTAAATATTTGCCAAGGACCAGCCCTGGCCTGGAGAAGGGTTCTGAGAGAAGGGGTATCTGAGAATGGCAAAAAAAGAATGATTCGAAGTCAAATCCTGGAACCAAGCTGATAGCCTGTGTTCTGGTTGATACAGCTTTTCCAGTCTGCTTCTCTCTATGTCCTGCTTTCTCTCTGGAGCTCTCTCTGACTATATGCTGTGTGCATGTCTGTATATGTGTCTGTCTGTGTCTGTCTGCTTGTGTCTCTGCTTGGTATGTGTTTCTGTGTGTCTCTGCGTCTGTCTCTGTCAGTTCTCCAAGCAGATCTCTCTTTTTATCCTAAAAAATTCTCTGGATAGCTCATCTGCAGAACACAGGTCGAGTCTTATATTTTACAAATCAGTCCAGTTATTTACCTCAGTTTTCCTTTTGATTGTCTTATGAATCAACCTCCTGTGACCCCCAACCCTTTGATTCTTAGGAGATAGCAAGCATATATTTTTTTCTTAACATTTCAAAAAAAAAAAAAAAATCAGAGATCTTTCTGCATTTGTTAAGCACAAAGGATAAACTAGTTGGGTGGGATGCTGCCCTGAAATACCATTCCTACCACACTTGGGCTTAACCTTGCTGTGCTCCAGTCAGGAATCTGCCTGCCTTTATGTCTTCCTGACAAGCTGGCTCATAGTCTAGCTGCCTTTGTTCCTTTAGATTCCTGAAGCACCTCATAATTCATATTTCATCCTTAGATTTTGGATAGTTGAGAACTCATGTTTTTGAGCTCTTTCCCATAGCCTTGACGGTTGTCCTGCAGGTCCCAGCATTTATCATTTTGTGGAAAGATAGACACAGCCTCGACTTCTGCTGTTACTAATTCTCATAGATCCGTTAATATTAACAGGGAAGACATGGACTGGAGAGATGGCTCAGTGGTTAAGAGCACCGACTGCTCTTCTGAAGGTCCTGAGTTCAAATCCCAGCAACCACATGGTGGCTCACAACCATCCATAATGAGATCTGATGCCCTCTTCTGGTGCATTTGAAGACAACTACAGTGTACTTAGATATAATAATAAATAAATCTTAAAAAAAAAAAAGAACTGGGAAGACATTCCTCAGAGGGTGTGCTATATGTATGTTATTATACAAACAAGCCATATACCCACAGCAACTATCAACACTTGTGGAGGTTCACACCAGGACCCTGCCTCAGAGACAGGAACCATGTCACTCTGTCCCCACCAAGGCCATGCTGGGCTCAGCAAATATTACTTTATTGGAGCCTTTATATTTGAAATGAAACCAGATCACAAGTAATTGCCTAGTGCTGACGACTTTGTGGTTCTTCTCCATAGTTGCACTTGGAATGCTAAACATTCATGAACTTTGACCAACATTGTCACATGGAAGGGCCATTAATTAGAGCCACCGAGAATGAGTTTGTGGGTTCAGCAAACTGAGAACACTACCCACATTGCCTCCACACTGTCTTTTTTTTGGAGCTAGCCCAGAAGAAGAAGCAGTAGCAAGTGGATAAATAGACACAGGATTTCAGCAACAGAATTTGTCAGGAACAGACCCTCTTGTCATAGAACTCATTCATGTATAATACATTATTGTTTCTTCTTCATTTTTTCCTGGATTTGTAGCAGCATCGGTCTCTTAGAGTTGGATGAGGGTTTTGTGCATGCTTACTGTCTTACTCATGACCTATGCATGAGATCAAATGCTTCTTTGTGCTGGCTGCTGTACATCTTTCATAGATGATATTACTTGAATGGAAGGAAGGAGAAACCATTTCTGGTCATAAATTCACCCATTCTGATTACCTCTTAACCCATGGGATCTGATGAGCTCACCCATTAGTGTGTTGTCTATGACCCAATGGTTAGACTTAATGGGCTATTCTGGTTCTGGTATGAGTGTGGAAGGGCAAATATACCCACTGAGATTTGGACACTAAAGATGGTGGTCATGTGGATCTTAAGGTGTCATAAGAAATCTACTGGAAAAAGGACTAGAGGTCATTCGTGACATATTCTGGCAAAGAATTTGGCTTGGTGATCCATTGAAATTTTGAGTAAGGTTGAATTCAACTGCAGAGTATGCAGACGGTAGCATGGTTAGTGAAAGAGCAAGAAGATATGGAAAACCTGTGGTTTGTTGAAGACAGGAATGTAAACCAGTTAGTTGGAAGTTGCAGGCATTCGGGTGTGGAGAAATCTGCCTTAATGCTTAAAGAGATTAGTGTTATTAAAGATAAAGTCAGTGCAGGGTACTGAGACATTGTTCTCTTCTGGGGACACTGGGACAGTTCTCCCATACTGGGACCATAGGAAGGATGCTCAGAGAGTGACTTCTCACCTTTCTGTGGCCCCATTTTCCTTGTGAAAATGGAAGTTCATGAGAAAGGACAGCTTCAGAACTAAAAATTCAGCCTCAAGGATTTGCAAAACAACCGAAGAGGTTCAGTTGCCAAGGTGCAAAAACACTACTACATGTAGAGAGATGTGGGTCAGACCACATCTCACGCTAGCAGCAGAATTTGTCATCACCCGCTTGGGGCTATATTTGTGGACATGTAAAACACAACAGTTGTGGTGTAATGGGGTTTCTATCAGGGCTCCAGGAAGCCAACGTGACCAGACCATGTGTGGCTGTGTGAGAATCACAGAAAAGAGGATGGGAGATGCCATTTGGTGAAGACAAAATGTAAAAGCAAAGCTTAGCCTGCAGTGGAGACGCTGGGATATTGGAGATACCAAGGCCAGAAAATGTCCAATGGGGAAAGCTGCAGATATGGAATGATGCCATCCCACGTTAGAGGTTGTGTGCTCTGCAGAAGGCCAAACTAGAGGAACAGGCTGGCCAAGCACATTGGAGGAGCCAGGTAATGACACTGAGAGACCTCGATGCCAAGCATGGTATACAGGATTAGTTGTTAGTCTAATCATTTTTTGCTATGCCTTACTAATTTTGGGAAAGGGAGTATTTATTCTCATAGTTTTTTTTCAATGTTTTCAACTCCACCCTTACCTTTACCCTGATCTCCTTCTCTCCAGCACCACTGACTTAATTTAGAACTTAACCTGTCTATGTTGTATTCTAGCTCTAGCCAGCTATCTGTTTCTCCTGATCTGACTGCACTAGTAGTCCTATGGTAGCAAAAAGGTGGCATTGAAATTTTGAACAATGATAGAACTGCTAAGATTTTGGAACTCTTGAAGATGAACTTAATGCCTTTTGTAGTATTGAGTAGCCATGAGCCTGTGAAGATGAGGGGTGGGGGATGAGGATAAAAGTGCCACACTTGGGTATCAACTTGACAAGGGGTACTGCCATGGTTAATGATATATTATATTCCCTCAAACTGTAAGACAAGGTGACATCTTCTCCCCTGGAATTCTTTCTTCTTAAGTGTTTGGTCACAGAAATGAGAGAGGTAATAAATAGAGTTTGGTAGAACTACTTTAAACCTCAGGACCTTTCATTTACCTTGTGGGGAATTATGTTGGGAAGAAAGAAATGAAATGTAAAGGGAGCCAGGTTGTGAATGTGGGGCCCTGTTAATATGGATCAATTAATTACTCAGGAGTAACTAAAATCATGACAACCTCTAACTTGTAGTAGAGTTTGAAGTAACTTAATTATCACATACTGAATCAGCTGGCTTCCTATGAGGCTGTACTTCTAAGCATACATTGATAGTTGCTGATTTCCTTTGATTATACTTATGTCACCAGGATTGGAACCCACAATATGACCTAGGGACTAGTCCCCCATTATTTAACCACTCTCATTTGTGCCATCTAGTCATTAAGTCTCCCAGGGATACTTTATACTTTTCATGGACAGGTTAACCAAAAACTCCACACCACCTCAGAACCTCAGCTTGGATCTTGATGGGGGGGGGGAAGGAGAGGAAGAGAAAAAGAGAGGAAAGGAGAGGAGAGGAGGGGAGGGGAGAGGAGAAGAGAGGAGAGGAGAAAATAGAAGGGAGAGGAGGTAGAGGAGGAGGGGAGGGGAAAGGGAAGGAGAAGACAGGAGAGAACAAGAGGGGAGGGAAGATAGGAGGGGAGAGAAAAGACTTGATCAAAGGTGACTCTCTGGTACATTTTCTTACAACGTCTGAAGCTGGCTATGCTTTAGTTGCTGTTTGGTGGCTAGCCGTGCAGAATGCAGAGGAAAACCAGCATGTGCTTAGGAAACAAAGTCTAGTTCAGAAACTAAAGCTCCTCGAACTAGCCGCATAGTCAGTGGTGAATGCAGGCCACTTTAAGTTGTGACAAATACTAAGTGTATCCTTTTAGTTATTCCTCCTTTGGGAAAATGACTACCTCAGGCTCCCTGCTGACAAAGCTTATAATTAATTCATTTGCCTTCTTTAACAATAAAAACCGTTTTCTCACACAGAAGTGAGTCTGCTACTTTATTACTCTTATCATCAACTTGGAGAATTTTCCTTCTGCATTACTTGAAAAATAAAAGTTTAAACTTTGTTGCGGCATAAGACTCTTGTGAGCTCCTTCTATTACTCTTTTAATATTAAAAAGATGGCCCGTTCATTTTTTAAAAGTCTAGTGTGTTCTAATAACATAACATAACTAATAACATAACAAAATTCCTCCCATATCTTCACAAAGCCATTATAAAGTACAAGTACCAGAGAAGGCACTAACTCCAAAATTGTTTAATTTTTCTAAATGAATAAATAAGAATGAGAGTCAGGAGGCAACTGGAAACCAAGCTGACTGCCAGGTTCTCATACTTAAGGAAAGCTTACTTTTGGTTATTCTATTATTTTATCTCATGCATCTGTGAGTATATATGGCTGAGAACATATTTGATATGTTCTTATATACCCTTTGTTTCTAAATAGTTCTGACATAGAAGCAGCATTAAAAAAAAAAAAAAAACCAAGATGCTGTTACAGCAATCACTTAATATGGAGGAGAACAACAGTTATATAATTAAATATTGGTTGTTGAGAGATTTCATTCTGGGCTATGAGTAACTAAGTCTATTGTGCTGTTTTTACCAAATTTCATAAGCAAGCACCAAATGTACAGAGTAGAAAACTGGAGGTCTTTGTAGGGGAGTGATCTGGAAGAATGTTGTTGAACCCTTAAGTTGTAAAGAAAGTCCCATACTCCGGAGAAAAAAAATATCATCATAGAATAAAGCATCCTTTGGTACTTTAGACCAAGGGCAATATCCCTAACTTAATCAGGATGATGACAAGCATATCATGGTGTGATCAAGTTCAATTCTTTTGTCTCCAAAAATAACTCTTCTCTTTATTAAAAAACATTGCCTCCAACTGCAGTCTAGATTATAATTGCCTACGGAGAGTGTATCCATTGTCTAGTTACATGGGCTCTAAGGAATCTAGGTCTGGGAGCCCATTTTCAACACTGTTAAATGATCCTCTGGTGTTTCAGTGTAAATAAATTTGTGTCATAAAAAAATAAATAAATAAAGACTAAAAGGTCACCATGATGTCACTCCTTGTGCAGTCAAGCAAAGTCACATTTTAACAGACTAGATGCAAGGACAAGTTCCCAGATCTTATGAGAAGCCTGGGAGATGCATGAGCTTTCGTGATCATAATTTTACATGTGTTCCATGTCACATCATATGCCTGTTAGTTCCTGATGAGGGTGTGGGAATGGAGCTTCTTGTTACTACACAATCTTGCCGTTTCTATAGGAGCACGTTCAATCACAAGAGAGAAAAATTGAGGCTGGATAATGTCACATCAGCTGAGGTCACATTTTGTCATGGAATGATTTCCTCTGTTTAAAAGACCTCTGCTGTTTACATACCATATAGTTCTGGGCACTGCCTAATTGTGGGTTAAGCTATGCTTTGTGTTCTTCTAGGATAGTCAAATGGCAAACAAGCAAATCAGGGTCTAAAGCACGGGATTCTGTTGACAGACTCAGCAGCATCCATTCCTTTGGACTTGTGACAATTAACATGATTAGTGTCCCATCCTTGTTATTATAACCTAAATATTACAATCACCTCTAAGTGTATCTGATGCTTTGTATATGCTAGGCCTAGAGAGTGGCACAGTTAGAAGGTGTAGCCTTGAAGGAGTAGGTGTGTCACCGTGGATGTGGGCTTTAAGATCCTTGTCCTAGCTGCCTGAAAGCCAGTCTTCTAGCTGTCTTCCAAACATGAGGTGGAACTCTCAGCTCCTCCAGCCCCATGCCTGCCTGGATGCTGCCATTTTACCACCTTGACGATAATGGACTGAACCTCTGAACCTGTAAGCCAGCCCCAATTAAATGTTGTCCTTTACAAGAGTTGTCTTGGGCACAGTGTCTGTTCACAGTAGTAAAATCCAAACTAAGGCAGGGTGCTTCTTGTATACGCACTAACAATTTTCATGACAGCCACGTTCTTTGCTTTATGTATTTATATATTATATACACACATGATTGTGTCTGTACATGTGCACATATGAATCCATGTGTGTGTGTGTGTGTGTGTGTGTGTAGTTCAACCTCCAACCTACTGGGATCAAGCAGATACAATTCACCAGAACAGTCAATAATTATAGATTCGGTGGTGTGTACCTCCCAAGGCTGTCACAAAAATTTGCCATCATTGGTGCTACCCTGTGTTTTGTGTCTATAACTATAGTGTGATATAGCAGCTTGTGGAGCCCAGCAGCACGTCTCATCACATCCCAAATGGAGCATGCTGAGTCAGTTATTGGAAAGAGCCTATTGGCTTTCTGTCCTCGGGGCAGGTTGCTCACTAGCATTAATTGGATGAAGAAGAAGCCCATGGATTTTTACTGGTGAAGGACACATATTTTTTGTTTGTTTGTTTCTTTATCAGACAAGCATCAGCTCGAAGACCGAACCTTTTAATTCTGAATCATCTAAAGATAACTGAATGTGATGGAAAAAAATCCAAGCCAAGTATATAGCTTCAGTGCTCTGTATCCAGCTGATAGAAGGCAGTTATAGGAATAACAAGAGTCTGATAGGAGATAAACAAATATTATTGTGAAATACATTCTCAGGACTTCATTTAGGAATTTTCCATGAAATAACTGGCTTTGTACAGACGACTCCTGTGACCCTGGGATCAGAGACGTGCTTCAGTCAACAAAGTACAGGTTGTAGGATCCTGGAAGGACAAACTCTGAACTCCATTGGAAAACTCAGGTTGTCTTCAAAGCTCCCCAGGTAATCTCTCGCTTGTCACTAGTTATCTGCCTTGAATTTCCCAAGAAGATCAGTGCAAATGTGGTCCTCTTTTGAGATCCTGAATTCTATCTTCCAAGAAATGAGCCCATGCTATTTAAATTTTGTCAGCCCACTTCTCATAGGCACAGACTGATCCACATTCACACCTCTTCTCTCCCCTCATCCTCCTAAATTCTCCACTGTATATCTCCTATATTCTCAGTGGTCCCCTGTGCAAATAACCAGAGGAACAGCAAAAAGGAGACACGACCATAAGTTTGCGGTAGCTCCCCTCTCCTTACTTCACAGCTGAGCATCTCAAACAGGGTAAAAGGAAGATGAGATGAAGAGGTTTAACTTAGGTTTCCCTCTAACAAGTTCCTGAAGTGATTATCTGGATGAACCCCAGCAAAATTCAATGGGGCATCTTTCAGTCACTTTTCTGAACATATTTCATGCTTCTTGATCGAGAGGTGGCCTGCTGTGACACCACACTGTGTCTCAGACTTCTAACCACACCCTTCTACTGTCTTCCCAAGCTCTTCCACTTGCCAATTAATTTATCACAGGCTCATGACTCTGTCAGGGATTTCAGCTCCATTCTCATTTTTAACCCAACCCATTCGCCTCTCTCTAGCACATCTGTCTTAATTTTAGAACTTCAACATCTCTATTTTGCATTGCAGTAATAACTTCCCAAATGTTCCCTCCTGCACTGGCTGCACAGTAGGCTTTCGATGGCAAAGATGTGGCCTGTCCCCTGACAGCTACAGTTATTTTGACAATGCAGAACAAATATATTTCTCTGGAAATTGAATCTTCTCCCAAATCTTATTTCCATGAAACTACCGCAGCATTTCAAATACTGGATTACATGGTGAGGCCAAATGTGTTTTGGAAGTGAGGAAGTGACCACAGACAGGGCTTTTGGAAGTTGTCCTCAACACAATGGCTGCCAAAAAAAGACCATTATGACAGTTTAGTTTAGCAATCTTAATTGGTTTTATTTCCTATTCTAGATCCAGACAACACTGTATTCCATAAAATGGAATAAGTGCTCTCATGGGCAATGTGGAAGATGATGTTACAGTGAGAGGAAGATTAAGGAATGAAGCAACCCTCACCCCAAGGCAGCCGGGTCATGCCAGGTCATTTCCAGGTCTCTTCCTTTGGGCCCAACCTAAGGAGGCAGTAGGAGGGATATAGCTGAGTTTGTACATCAACTTAAGTCAGATGGCGACATCTGCATTAGGAGTGCAGAGAGGAAACCTCATCTTCCAATGAAGTTGGCCCATGTGGAGAAGTTTATTTTAAGACAATGGTCTCTTGTCATTTCCATTTCACCTTAACTTATCTGGGTACCTAAGCACGGCCTTTGCTTGTGCCAGCACTCAGAGAATCACAGACTCCTCAATACACAAAGTTTGCAATCTCTCTCTCTCTCTCTCTCTCTCTCTCTCTCTCTCTCTCTCTCTCTCTCTCTCCTCTCAATACTCTTCATAGGTATTATGTGGCCTCTCTTAAATCAAAGGTAGAGCTTTGGTCACTGTTGTTGAGTTGAAGTGTATGAGCTGGCTGTTAGACTCTTTACTCTGCAGGACACTGACTAGGTTTCTGGTGTGACCAGAAGTTACCTCAGAACCTGCTCTCACCTGTCTAACCTGCCTTCCTTTGAGGTTCCCAGGCAAGCTGCAGCTTTCGTAACTACTTACTATCACCAAAGGTTCTCCGTGCTCTTTCTTCCTAAGACACTTGATTTACATCTATGAGTACGGATGAGCTCAACAAAGAAGTGACCATTAAGACACAAAAAAGTCCAGGGAAAAGCCCTTAGGGGAAAAAATCTGTATTTAGAGGATTAAAGAAAAGACAATGGAGAAAAAGTAGGGAAAAAAATCGAAAAAAACTAATGGACAAAATAAGTTTCAGAAAATGCTGTGAAAGCCAAGTTAAATATAATGTGATTATCATTTATGTGTGTGTTTATGCATGTATATCTGTGGGTAGAAATACATATGTGTATATGTGGGTATAATATATATATAGGCATATATATGTATGTTTATAAATATATATGTGTGTATGTGTATATATAAAGACAGGTATTTGTGTGTGTGTGTGTGTGTGTGTACTTGTGCAGTTCTATGTCTTTTTCCTGTGGAGGTGCTGTAGGAAGAATAGATACCAAGGAGAAGAAATAAGTTTGATATCAGGAAGATAATTAGTGCTTCTAAACATGAGAAAACACAGAGAAGTAAACTAGAGCCAACAGAAATGATTGCATGTGGTGAAACTGTTCACTTAGCCTGGAAAAGTTGTTTCAGCTGAGTAGGCTGGGCTGGGAATCAGCCGGATGGAGTGAGTGGGGAAAGATAGTTTCCTGCCTCATGAGCCTAGGAGCTAGGACTAGTAACAGAGACCTAATACGGAACTGTGTACCATGTTCTTACATGACTACGAATTATAAAATACAAGCTTGGTAAAAGCTGAAAACTGAGACTGACCACCATCAGGAAGATAAAAACACACAAGAGTACCTTTGACCTTTATGGATGCTTGCCATGGGGACCAGGTGGAAGCCCTCTGCTCCAGCAGATGGCCAGTGCTCAGACAGAAGCAATCACGTCTGAATCAGTGCCCTTTTGCTTGAAGGCGCTGTCATACATTTGAATGATTCAGGAAGAGGTTGTGTAGGCTCTAAAGGGACTTGTATAAATAAAGAATATTCAAACTACTTTCCTCCCCATTCATTGGTCCTACTTTCCTCCCCATTCATTGGTGCTACTTTCCTCCCCATTCATTGGTCCTACTTTCCTCCCCATTCATTGGTCTATACCTTTTTTCACTTTTGCTCCTTTGTGTGGTAGTTCTTCTTTTTATCTCCCTTTTCCCTCTAGAAGCTCCAATTATACCAAGTTTCAATACCTTCAGGTTTGTTCTACTGGGCTACCTTGTTCAAATCCTTACCTAAGCAGAATGGTGTACACCTGTAACAGACAGAGTCAGCATGATTGATGAGAGTCTGAGGCCAGTCTGCCCTAATTAATAAATACCAGGCTATCATGAGCAACATTGTGAGGCCCTGTGTAATATATATATATATATATATATATATATATATATATATATATATATTAAAAACTAAAGATTTTAATATATATATATATACTAAAACTAAAGATTTTGAGTTATATATTAAAACTAAAGATTTTGATATATGTATATGTATATATATATATATATATATATATACTAAAACTAAAGATTTTGAGATATATATATATATATATATCTCAAAATCTTTAGTTTTTCTGTGGGATATCTTCAGAGTCTTTTTGAAGCTAACAAAATCTTGATCTTTTCTTAATTCTTCTAGATGACTTTCTTGCTTAAAAGAAGCACAAGGGGAAGTTTTACAAATTCTTTTAGTTATCTGTTAGCATGTAAAATTTGTACTCAATTTCAATAGTCATTGGTCGTGAATTCGTTTTTTATTCTCTCTCTCTCTCTAGAAACTTCAACATATACTACCTCTGACTAAATCTGTCAAGGTCCACCTTCCCAGGGCCTTTCCCTCTTCTTATTCACATGGTTCTTGTCCCTGTGTCATAACCAATTTATTCTAGGAGGCATTGTTTTTCTTCTCTGCCTAGAAACTTATTTTGTTCATTTTATGTATGTTCACCTTCATCACCCTCTATGCATTTCTGGTATGATGTATCATACCCCACCTTATGTTATAAAGCCGAACATTTCGTTTTCCAGGTAGAATACACAGCTATAGGCCTAATGCCATCCATACAATAAAACTAACAAAATAGTGAATGAATGCATAAGGGACTGAGTAGTAAGAGGAAAGATGCAGGAATAAATCTGATTCGTGTAGAACTACGAGGGCTTCTTAGTAGTCAGCTTGTCTATAATATCCGGACCTTTTATTGGTGGTAGCATTGATACTGGGTGTGAAACCCACTTGAGTAAACAAAGTGCATGTATAGCATCACCCTTCATTCTCCTCCCATGGCCCTTAAGATCTGACACCAACTTAACCATTAAAATACATTAGAAATATGATTGGAAGGAGACAATAGAATGGAGGCAACCTTGATGAGGACCATGTTAATCAATTCGTTGGACCATGATGTCAATGAAGTGTGTGTGTGTGTGTGTGTGTGTGTGTGTAGGTTCCAGAGTTAATAATCTAGACACTTAACATCTAGTTTTATTTCGTTCAAGTTTCCACACACCCATAGCAGTCTCCTTTCCGATGAGAAAATGAGCTCTGCAAGCATAGATTTGTCCTCACTTTTAGACAAGCAAGTAAAATGATTCCCATGTAAAAGCTGGTCCAGATAGCTTCAGCTTGGAAACATTACAGCTCAGTAAACTGGAGACAGGTTTTAAGGCAGAGGAGTCAACAGCTGGTTGGAAATTGGTCAATTAGGAGGGTGACCCATGAAAGAAGATTAGGAAAAATAGATCCTTTTTAGGGATGAGCGTGCATGTGTGTTGGTGTGTGTGTGTTGGTGGTGGTGTGTGTGTGTGTGTGTGTGTGTGTGTGTGTGTGTGTGTGTAGGTGGGTGTTGAGAGGCATGGAAATCTAGAAGAGAAGTGTGTGATCCCGTTGTGGTTCCTTCTTCAGTTGTATGTAGGATGGCATGCTTTTGACCACAGCGTATTAGAATTTTGAGGGAATAGCGCGATAGGCATTTTACCAAGGAGTTTCATCTCAAGATGAAAGTGAAAGAACATAGAGTGTGACTCAGAACAAAGGCAAAACTGCACAGGAGGCACACTGAAGCATAGATTTGTGGTTTTGTTTCTTTACCAGGAGCTTCCTCCCCAAGGTAGATGATGTGGATCGCAGCTTCCTTAATTGATGGGAGCTTGGAAGCCGAACAAGCTATAGAAAATTGTCTCTGGAATTTGAGATTTTCCCTAGCTTGTCACCTTGCTTATAAAAAAACAAAACAAAACAAAACAAACAAACAAAAAAAAAAAAAACAAAAAAAGTGAGCCAAAGAAAGGACGTTGTCAGAAGGCACAGAAATCCAGGAGGAAATGATCAGGTCTCCTTGGTGCACAGTACATTTCAAAGTAAGTAATGATTCCAAATCACTTTCTCTGGGAGGTTGTATCCACTTCCTGTCTCTGCCTGTTCCGTGTGTGTTTGTAATGACATATCGATTCCAAGGCCAGCTTGAAATGGGATGAAACTGCCCCTCCAGTGGCAAATGGGGACATTTCTCCTGAGTCTGCCTAACTGGTGCAGATTTTCAATGTGTGATCTGTCAACTGGGTGACTGGTCCTTGAAGGACACAGAGAAATAAGTTTGAGAAGAAGGGAGAAAGGATGGGCAAAGAGAGGCGATGAGACCTTTCTAGTTTCAGAGGTGAATTGAGTTCCAGGGCTGGGTTAGCAATTGTCTATCAAATTCTGTCCAACTCTCTTCCAAAGTCAAACATTCTCAATCTAACAGCCCTGACAACTCAGGCACGTATTTTAAACTGGAGCTCAGCTCAGTGTTCTAAGACTACACTGATGGTCACCACTGCAATGATTACCCAGCCTCCATTCACTTAGCGGTTCATGAGTGATATTGATCAGGCGAGCAGAAGACCTCAGGGAGTTTCCCTTCTAATTTCAGAAACCTTTCATTCTGAATAATTGGTAATGGGGGGGTGTGTATGCAGCAAAATACAGAAGGAACAACCAACCAGAAGCTGCAGGAAAAAGAAAAATATATTGGGCCCGTAAAAACCAAAATAAAATGCATGAGAAATGCTGGCCCAATTATGTGTGCTTAAAGAGCAAAGACAGTTTTATTACTTTCAGCTGCATGTGGTAACTTTGAAACGGAGTAGTTTCAGTTAGATGACAACTGTTTCTGCTCTAATGAACAAATAAGATGGATGTCTTCCAAAAGCTTCAATTTTCATGGAGACACAAAGGCATAATTTTGAAATGCTTCTTTATCTTCTGCAGGGAGCAAGCTAACTCTGATTAAGTCAGCACTAAACACTGAGGCCTATGGTAGATGACGCGTGTGGCGCATCCTTTGGTTTACCAAATAATGAAATATACTTAGTGGGAATATCTTTTCAGAGAAGACTGAGTTTGGGGAAAATAAGTAAAGTGTTCAAATTTATACAATCAGGAAGTGATGGCGCTCCAGGGTGAACTTTCTACCCTGAGCTATTGTGTCTCAAGGAACAGATTAAGTGTGTCCAAAGACATGTGGACTTGTTTCTTTTATTAAAATACATCACAGGAGCCAATGCCTATGTTTGAGGCAGACAATAAGATTGAACAGTTCATTTGGTTACCTTGGGTTTTTTTTTGTTTTGTTTTTTGTTTGTTTGTTTGTTTGTTTTTTCAGAGCTGAAGACCGAACCCAGGGCCTTGTGCTTGCTAGGCAAGCGCTCTAACTCTGAGCTAAATCCCCAACCCCGAATAGTTTATTTGGAATATACAAACAATATAGACAATAAATATTTCACAAGAGAAAATTTGAAAATTCCTGTCTGTTAAACTGTCACTAATCCTTTAAAGAATCTTAACATTTCTAGAATTCTTTAAAATCACTTTAGAGCCAATGTGTGTCCTACATGAGAGAATATCAATGACATCTGTTAAGTACTTGCTTAGTTTTTAAGTCACAGTTATTAAGTTGAGGGGAAGACATAGAAATGCATTAATCAATGCAGTGGGGGAACCCTCACCCTATGAGCATTGCACCATCTATCTGGGAGAACAAATATTCCGGTATCTACCGAATGCAAAACTGAGGGAATTTTCTATATATTTTATACAAGAAAATTGACTACTATCATTAAATTTAACCTGCAGAATAACTTTGGCTCCATTTAAATTCTTTCTCTTTCAAACATAGTCCAATAATGTATAAAATTAACCCCTTTCGATATACAGAAGAATAGACACAGGCATACAAATTGAAGTTGTAGAAAATGTCATTATCTTTTTTTTCTGGCTTAACAAATACAAGGAATTCTGTATGTTTTGAAAGGATGGAAAGATAAGTTACCTTCCAGGTTGTTCACAATGAAAATGCCATTTTAAGATTTATCTGCTTCCCCCTCCTTAGCATAGTGGATCTTACTACTTAATGCTAAATGTGGCTGAAAGTGAATTGGATATCTAACTTAGTTGCTAAATTTAGATTTTTACCTTGTGAGGATGTTGTTTCCCTTTCTTAGAAATGAGTTAATTTACTCAGACTTCTGATAATTAAGAATATCCTAAAGACTTTGTCACATGCTCTGAGAACAGCTAGGAAGAAGAAAAACAAAAGTACATTTGTTCCATGATGCTCCAAGTGTTGGGGGTGGAACCCAGAGCCTCAGACACACAGGACCAGTGTTAGACCAGTGAGGTAACCTACACACCTGGTCATCTGCTTTGACAAATGATGAGATTTCCTGGGCGACTCTTGGGAAAAAGACAACTTGCCTTTGTCCATTATACCTCTACGTGTCATCCAGTCCTTACCCTGAAATGTCACCCAAGTCTGTAATCATTGAAAGCTAAATGAATGAGACCTTATTATTGCCATTAAGCAAAAATTATCTTCTCTTGGGGCTTGATTCCATGATGCTCCAAGTGTTGGGGGTGGAACCCAGAGCCTCAGACACACAGGACCAGTGTTAGACCAGTGAGGTAACCTACACACCTGGTCATCTGCTTTGACAAATGATGAGATTTCCTGGGCGACTCTTGGGAAAAAGACAACTTGCCTTTGTCCATTATACCTCTACGTGTCATCCAGTCCTTACCCTGAAATGTCACCCAAGTCTGTAATCATTGAAAGCTAAATGAATGAGACCTTATTATTGCCATTAAGCAAAAATTATCTTCTCTTGGGGCTTGATTCTCTTTCTAATGAACACAGACAGCAGAAAAACAAACAAAACAACAAAAACTTCTTTGGTTCAGAGATTTTTCAAAATTGACCTTTATATTACCTACTGTGCCTTTCAATCAATCGTTTGCTAAGTATTTCCTCTTGCTTTTGTTAATCCAATTCAACAAATGCATCTCTGGTTATGGAGAAGAAAATAGTAACACTGAACAATTATCTGGCTTGCTGGCTGATGCAGAAACCCATCACGAATGATTCAATAATCCAGGCACTGAAGTGGATATTTTAGCACATTCTTTTCGAGTTGGGTTACCCATCCTACGCTATGTATGTACACAGGATTTTTCTCTGTGTTTAGTGCTGTAAATCAGTGAGAAATGAAAAGAGTTCCTAGGTGTAGTGCAGATAAAAAGAAGGCAAAAGCAATTTTGCTTCTGCCCTTCCCGTCTCGGTTCTTTAGAGTTTCTGATTATTAATCTGCCCTAGGAAGTGTCTGTCTTTGCTTCCCTCCTGTTCTATTGAGAACAGGTGTTCCAGGAGACCCACTCTTTCTTAATCTAACCTTTCAATGGATAAGCAAATATGGTAGAGGCTGGGAATTCAACGAAGCAAAACAAAACAAAACAAAACAAAACCATCCTTTCCCCACTCCTCACCAGAAAGCAAATATCAATAGTCTATTAAAGGACAGGATGCCTCAGAGAGCCACCTCTGTGCTATCGAGCCACCAGGCACACACCACAGGCCCGGGGCAAGGAGACATCATAACACGTTATTGCCAATTACCATGGTGCATTGTTGTACAGGGTTACACAGACAGGATAAAAATGCCAAGTTCACAGTTGGGCCTAGAGTTTAGGAAAAAACAAAACAACCAGGGATGGGTCTGGAAGTAAAGTTGGAAAAAAAAAAAAAAAAAGAAAGAAACATAGTGAATGTTCCCATCTTTCTAGAAAGTAACTCAAACAGGGAAGATGTTAAGTGCAGGCTGATTTTTCTCCTGTATCCTCTGCAGCCATCCTCCTCTCAGTCTGAGCTGTGTGCTCCCTCCTGCAAGTTTCACTTCTTTGCAAACTCTTCCGGAACATGGCCTTAGAAGTCTCAGGTACTGATACTAAGTGAGCAGCCTGGGCTCTCATGCCAACCCCACAGTCAGCCTGACAGGAGACCAGGAGCCTTTCCCCTGGACTTCTTGGAGGATAAACTAGGCCATCACAGAATAGAAAGGCAAGGAAGGGTAGACATTTAACAGTGCCCCAGGCAGAAACACATCCCAATGGTTAATACAGCCTTGGGATTTTAGGGACTATATAACATTGATGGTATCATTACAAATATTTTCATCAAAAGTAAATAACCGTGATTTCAAAGTGCTTAGTTGCCTCTTGTGAATTGAATTAATAAGCACCCACATGTGAATGTGGAAAAAGAGTTGCTCTCTTGACCCTTGCTAATGGATCAGAATTTAATCTAGGGAAGCTGAAGGCCATTGTGCTGGACACAACAACACATTGGCATTGTCCTGGATTTTCTGGTGTGCACAGTAACAGAAAGATCACCTTGAATAACTGACTGCAAACATTTCCTGTTGCCATCCCTCAGGCTTCCAGCTGGAATGTCCAAAAGTGTTTGAAACTCCTGGGCTCCCTTTGTGTCTCAAATGCCCTAAGCATCCACTGCCCCCTCAGAGTTCCCTCCTTTGGGCCTGTGTTCTTCCATGCTGTCTCATTTCGTTCCTTAACAGATGGCAATTTCTGAAGACCTGTACCCTAATTAAAATTTTTCTTTATCATTTCTCATCCTCATGCCTAATGTTTTTCAGCTCCATTCAACATTTGAGCACCTCTCGTATGTCTGGACCTTTAGGAAATTTCCAAGCAACTTCTTTGAGTTAAGGCTAAGAAAGCGACTGTTATGAATAAACCTCTTACCCATCTTTTTATTATGTTAATGAGTGGCAGCTGCTACCAGGACAAGCAAGCTTGACTCTGCATCTGGTTGAGAGATCCAGACACACAAACCCCATGAAGGAAACCCCACTCTGGGCCATATGAATTTGTCTGGAGGCTCAAGATGGCTTACAACACTGATTCTCAACCTTCCTAATGCTGCAACACTTTAATACAGTCCCTCATGTTATGGCAAACCCCTCGCCATAAAATTATTTCATTCCTACTTCATAACTGTAATTTTGCTACTGTTATGAACTGTAATGTATCTGATATGCAGAATATCTGATGTGTGGCCCCAAATGGGTTACAACTCACAGGTTGAAAGTCACTGGCATAGAAGACCATGGATAAGACTGTATTATTTTTGTTGGTGGTGTTGTTCGTTTCTGCTTGTTTGTTTGAATGTGAGCTTTGAAACCTAAAAAAATAAAATAAATAAAAAATTCATGAGCATAATGCATTAAAGAAAAAAAGACTTGCTTTTATTTTTTACTTACTCAATACTTTATTATGTTTTATATAAAAGACACGATTCCAATCACTCATAAAAAAAAAAAAAACAAAAAACCCACACACTGAAATTCTGTGTATACCAGTTTCGTATTAAAGAAATGTAATGAATATTAGAGATGAAAGAGCTTACAATTCACATGTGCAGTTTAGAGGGAGACAGACCACCACTGATTGCTGCTTTGCATGTATGTCTTGTGCTCCAGGGTTTTGAAGAAACTCTCTGCTGAGAACATCTAGCAAGGACACACACCAGTGGAGAGTAGGGTTCCCCCTGAAGGGAGATATTCAATCTGTCAGCTTCCCTGAAATGAAACAGAAGCTGGGAGAAAAAAAAAAAAAGATTCACGACAGGAAGATGAAGGGAAATTACTTCCTTTAACCCTGGCTCCATTGAGCCTCAACTGCTAGACATATGGAAAAGATTAAGCATGTATGTGGGTACACATGTGTGTGTGTGTGGGGGTCCACATGTGTGTGTGTGTGTGTGTGTGTGTGTGTGTGTGTGTGTGTAGTACACACGTGTGTGTGGGGGGGTACAGTCCTAAAGCACAACACCCTTCTGCTGGGGCTTTGGCTTAAACATTGTGAGCCCTTAGGCTCACAATTCTGAAGCTCGGTCCCTGGGCACTGCATTGTTGCAAGGGGTTCTGCATACTTTAGATGATAAAGTCTTATTGGAAGAGCAAGTTCTTGGTTGTGGATCTCCTTTGGGGGCTGTGTTTTTCTGTGCCCTTCTCTGGCTCCCTCTGTGTCCTGACTTCCATGTGGTGAGTCAACTTCGCTCCAGTGTGTGTTCCCACTCAGCTTTTCTCCTTCGCCACGGGTCCAGGTCCAGAGGCAGCAGGACCAAAAACTGTGCATGAAAACCTCTCAAACTCTGGACTAAAACAAAGCCTTCCACTCTCTCAAGTCAGAATGATGCAAGATTGACATTAACATAGACAGTAGGTGGCTGGGGAGGGTCATATGCAGGTATCTTTGTTAGGTAATAAAAGTGCTCTTCTATTGCCTGGGAGGAGCCTCTTTTACTACCCAGTTTTATTTTATATATCCATTTCTTACTAAACATTCACATTTTCATTTCCTTTTGGGTAAGAGTATAATCAGATTTTAAGTAGACTAAGTTTGGTCTTCAAGGCCAGCATGTCAAAGCAGTGGCTTCTCTCTCTCTCTCTCTCTCTCTCTCTCTCTCTCTCTCTCTCTCTCTCTCTCTCTCTTAAGATATTTTTCTTTATTTACATTTCAAATGTTATCCCCTTTCCTAGTTTCCCTTCCAAAAACCCCCTTTCCACTCCCCCCTCCCCCTGCTCACCAGCCCACCCACTGCTGCTTCCCTGTCCTGGCATTTCCTTACACTGGGGCATAGAGCGTTCATAGGACCAAGGGGCTCCCCTCTCAGTGATTCCCAATAAGGCCTTCCTCAGCTGGAGCCATGAGTCCCACCATTTGTACTCTTTGGTTGGTGGTTTAGACCCTGGGAGCTCTGGGGGCACTGGTTAGTTCACATTGCTATTCCTCCATTGCAAACCCCTTCAGCTCCTTGGGTCCTTTCTCTAGCTCCTTCATTGGGGACCCTGTGCTCAGTCCAATGGTAGNCTGTGAGCATCCACCTCTGTATTTGTCAGGCACTGGTGGAGCCTCTCAGGAGACAGCTATCACTTTTGTGGATGCCAACAAGTCCTTGCTGACAGAAACCTGTGAAAGCAGTGGCTTCTAAAAATAATCTCAACCACAGATCTTTGACTCTGCTAGGGTGCATTTGGTGCACTTATTCTCAGCTTCCGCCTTTCTTTTCTTTTTTTTTTTTTTTTTTTTTTTTTGGACTGTCATGCATGAGAGAGGCTAAGGCTTTGTACATGCTAAGTAAATATATGTATATTCTCTATGCCTGAGCAATATCTCCAGCTCCTCTTTTCTTTTCAGTTTGTGGTAGGGCCCCACTAGATTGCTGAGATTGGTCTTAAACCTCAAACCCAGGCTAATTTTGAACTTATAATCTTCCTGTCCCAGCCTGCAGAGTATCTGGCGATGTACAAGTTATCACCCTAGAACATGTAATGTTGTGACCATCAATAACCTTCCTCTGTGGTGGCCAATACCTCTAACCAGATCCCAAAGATGTATAACCCAGGCTTATGTGGGAGACCATCTGTAGCCAGATGCTGTTAGTGACAGTGATGGTGACTGAACATGGTGAATGGACATGTATGATATACTATGGACAAAATGAGGTTCTGAAGGGGAAAGGAAACCACAAGGGAGTCGAGTTAAAGCTATGAAAGCAAAGGTCAGAAATAATGCCAAAAGAGTCAAAAGCTTTGGCTCATGGGTTCATATATTTCATATTTCAATACATTGTGTTAAGCCAGGGAGGTGTGGTCCCTGGCAAAACAGAATGTCTTACCTCCCAGCAGGCAGGGAACCAAGACAAGGATGTAAAGGAGTAGGTCATGGAAGGATGGGCTTTATGGCTGCACACTACTGACCTATATTCTCCAGGAAGGACCCACCTCCTACAGCTATTCACCTCTCAATCATGCCACCATCCTATAAGTCCATCAAAGGATGGATCCACTCCCTAGCTCACATCCCTAAGGATGCAATCGGAAACCCAAAGCCTGTCAGCTGACAACCAAGCCTGCACCGTGGGAGCCCGTAGGGGGCCATTTTGAATTTGAACCAAAGCAGAAGGGAATGGCCCTCCTGTCATCCTGGGGACCCTGAGCATCATGAAATGCTCCAGCTAGCTTCTGCAGATGGAGGATTAGACCCTAGTTTCCACAAATCCTTCCTGACTATCCAAGAGCACATCCTTGACATGGATACTGCTGCTCCACACCCTGATCTGGAGGAGTCTTTAGGACAAAGCTCATCGACCTCTTGCCTGGAGACACAGATTGTCACTGTCACTGATTGCCCTGTATGTGTGAAATGAGAGTTCTGTGTATAGCTTCATAGCTTTTAATTGAATTTTTTTTTCTATTCCCATATGCCTCCACCTTAGAAAGCCACCAGTTTAGCATTTGTCTGAAATTTCAATCCTTTCCATCTGAAATATCTGACTCTCAACCGATATTCAAAGTCCATTTCTCTGAGCCTTTGATTCTGACTTGGTATCCATCCATGTCCATCTGTTTTCTGCCAGCTCTACACCATAGATAGTTGTGAGGCTATCACCGCAGTGGCACTAGCTTTCTTTGTCACAGTGTGCTTGTCTCTGAAGTGGTCTTGCTCCAGTTGGCATGTGGCCTCATTTCCATGTCCTGCATTACAGATCTGTTCATCCCACTGTGTAGTCCGCAGGATTATGCCTGCCACAAATTAAAATGCAACAAGTGTGAGTCTTTCCAGTTACAGTTTTGCAACAGCATCAAAATATTGCAAATCACTTGTCTGTAATAACTTTTTCATATCTTTTTATGTTAAAACACAACCTCATTCAGATCTTTCAAAGATGACCTTCAAAGCTGCACCTGAGAACCACCGGGAACTCAAGGGCAGAGTCTAAGTCACCTTTCCTGCATTTTAGCAAGTCATCGTGTGAAACCTTTATGTATTGATAAACTAAGACTTTCCCTGTCTTCCAGGCTGGCTTGTTGATATGGATAAACTCAAGGCTTGAAAATGCAATTTGAAATAGAAGAAAAAAAAAAACAAAGAGAATATGGAAGAGTGGTTTATTAAGAATGTATTATATTCCATGCTAATGTCAATATAAATGCAAAGTAAAAACCCAGCTGGACTTGACTGCCTTGGAAAGATTCTGTAATTCTTCAGAATTTCATTAATCTAGTCACAAATAACTGGGCTGCTCTGTATGCTTGCCCCACCCCCACCATCCCACCTTCATTCTGTACTCATTTTAAATAGTTTTAATGGCCTTGGAAGTATTCATGAATTCCAGTTTCTTCACTCCCCTAATCATGTTGTCGGCTTAAAATTCACATTTAATTAACCTCTTCACCCAAGGCATAAATCAATAATAAAACTCCAAATGCTTACCATACCAATAGTGATTTCCATTTGGAGGGAAACTGTTGGAAATCAGACAGACAGGTGCTTGAAGAAAAGCAGAGGACTAGTGGGGTGGAGCAAATATATGAAGACTAAGAAAAAAAAGCAGTGCTGGATTTGAGAGTGAATAGCCACCTATGGAGTCTTCACTCACAGCCATGTCGGAAGTATAGGTTTGGAAAATGTCTTATGTACAAAAAAAAAAAAAAAAAAAAAAAAAAGAAAGAAAGAAAGAAAGAGCTATATAATACTGAAATGGGACTTAAATTCTTAGGAGAGCTACGAGATAAAAGAAGAGTGCCTTACTAGTAGGAGAGAAGGCTGTGTGACCCAACAAACACATCTTGTTGTGTCAGGGAAATGACCAGCAATATGTCCTTTAAAAACCTCTAAGAATTGAGGTGCCTGCCAATCAAATAGAAATATAAGTTAACTACATGGAGGAAACATTTTATAGGTATGTGTGATACACAAACATATGCATGCACGCACACGTACAGGCCTGTACATGTGCACACATTTGCACACAAAGACACACACACACACACATACACACACACACACATGCATGCACAAGTTGAGAAGTATAAAGACTGGTTCTTGAAGGAATGAAGTCAGGTTTTCCTTTTCTAGAACTGTCACATCTAAGTCTTCCTCCTGCTTCACTGAAGAGCTCCTTTCATTCACAAGGTGATGTATTTAGAATGGTGTGACTTGCACATTAGCAGATATGTCCAGATCACGAACACAATTAGTTCAAGGCCCTTTAGGGGATTTAAAGGGCTATTAAGCCATCACTGTGACACTGTTTCTGACACTGGCTTCTACTGGATTCTCATTTGCACCTCCCATTTCAGCAACAATTCATCTACTTCCTATCTCTACTAGTGTTTCTATCTTTTCTGAAATTTGACATAAAGAGAATCATACAATGCTGGTCTTGTAGGCTGGCTGTTATAATTCAAAATAATGCTCTTGATATTCTCCCATGTTAAAGCATGGCTTAGCAGTTTATTACTTTATATATTGAATAATATTCCATTATATTAATGCAGTACATCTTCTCCATCTTTTACCAACTGAAACATACTTTGTTTTGAATTTGAGTGTGTTATTAATAAAATTATGAATAACGTCTATAAGTCTGAGTTGAAATGTTTTGAACCTTACTACTATATTTTTAAGGTAGAGCTACTGGATTATATACTGTTTATTTTTAAACCTTTAAGTAAAAACTATTTCAATATAATTCCACTCATACAACTATCTCCTATCCTGAATATTATGTGGTATTTCTGTCTTTTTGATCAATGAAGAGCTGTTTACTTGGTGTAGGTTTGGTGTACTGTGCAGTTCTTCGCATTCTCTAATGACTTCTGCAAATGAACTTCCATTATTGTAGTTATTGTCTTTGCAGATATACACTATATGAATTTTCTTTTTTTTCTTTTAATTATTTTATTAGATATTTCCTTCATTTACATTTCAAATGCTATCCCGAATGTCCCCTATACCCTCCCCCAACCTTGCTCCCCTACCCACCCACTCCCACTTCTTGGCCCTGGCATTCCCCTCTATGGGGCATATAAAGTTTGCAAGACCAAGGGGCCTCTCTTCCCAATGATGGCTGACTAGGCCATCTTCTGCTACATATGCAGCTAGAGACACGAGCTCTGGGGATACTGGTTAGTTCATATTGTTGTTCCACCTATAGGGTTGCAGNCCCCTTCAGNTCCTTGGGTACTTTCTCTAGCTCCTCCATTGGGAGCCCTGTGTTCCATCCAATAGCTGACTGTGAGCATCCACTTCTGTGGTTGCCAGGCACTGGCATAGCCTCACAAGAGGCTGCTATATCAGGGTCCCTTCAGCAGAATCTTGCTGGCATGTGCAATAGTGTCTGGGTTTGGTGGCTGCTGATGGGATGGATTTTCTATTCAAATGTTTAGTCCATGTTTTAATTAAGTTACCAATATTTCATGTTCGCCATACATTCTGAAACCAAGTCCTTTAAAAAGACATATAAAGATATATAATTTATCTATTGTATATATTAAAGGTATATAATATACAAAGAAAATATTCTCTCATCCTCTTAAATTTGCTCTTCTGTTATGTTTATGATGCTGGTTTAAAAAAGAAAAAGCTATTTTAAATAACTCCCCCCACATCAATATTGTTTTCATGCCTGGATGGTGCTTTCGCTGTTATATTGAAGATATCTTTGCCTAATTCAATGCTACTACGATTGTCTATTTTGTTGTCTTTTAAATTCTTCTTAAATTTGTTTCTACATTTAGGTCTAGTATATATTTTAATTGATTTTTTTAATGGTTAAGAATCTCAGTGCATTTCTAGTGTATTTAAGCATATATATGTGTGTGTATGTGTGTATATACATATGCTTGTATGTATATATATATGCTTGTATATATATGATTGTATATATAAATGATTGTATACACACACACACACACACACACACAAGTTTTGCAAAAGGACAAAACTATTGTTGAGATTTTGATAGACATTATACTGAATCTACAGTTAGATTTTGGAGCAACTGCCCTGTTACAGGCATTACCTCATGCACCATATAGCTTCCATGCTCCTCATTTTTCCCCCTGTGCTCAGTGGAGTGACGTTTCCATCAGTTAGAATACAATTGTCTGAGATAAATCGCCTCACTTTCTCTTCCTTGTTCTTCACTAATTTTGAACCAGCCAATTCAAGGCTACATTGTTAGGAGATCAAAAAACTTATATTAATTTGTAACAAATGTAGAAATGAAAGGAAGTCAAAGTGGGAAGTGGATGTGCAAGAATGAAGAGCCCAAAGGAAAGAAAGAAAAGAAGGAATGAGAGAGAGGGGTCGGCACTCTATCTGAAGAAATGGAATGAGAGCACTTTAAATTCTCGGGCCAATGTCTGAGTCATTCACCAAAGGACGCTGTGGGAAAATTGAAAGCTGAGTGTGCTGGATGGGGAGATGGTACTTGGTTTATATCTGACCACTGCCAAGGCCACTGGACGTGAAGGTGTGGCAGAGGTATAGGCAGCAGTCTTAGCTGCTTATGTCCTTTTGACAGTGTTTAAATGATAGTTGCTTATGTTTATGAAGCAGAATGTTAAACTGAGCACTCTAAAGTGACAAATGACACCAAAACCCCACAATTTCTTTAATATGGTGTAGCCAGATTGCACCCCTCCCATTTGTGTGTGTGTGTGTGTGTGTGTGTGTGTGTGTGTGTGTGGTTTTTTGAGACAGGGCTTCTCTGTGTAGCCCTGGCTGTCCTGGAACTCACTTTGTAGACCAGGCTGGCCCCGAACTCAGAAATCCACCTGCCTCTGCCTCCTGAGTGCTGAGATTAAAGGCATGCGTCACCACACCCAGCCAACCCCTCCCTTTTTTTAACTACAATAAAGAAAAAAGAATCTAGATGGGTATGGTGGTATATGCCTTTGATCACAGCATTAGAGAGGCAGAGGTAGATCTCTGAGTTCAAAGCCAGACTGGTTTACAGAGTGAGTTCCAAGACAGCCAGGGCTACACAGAGAAACCTTCTCTAAAAAAACAACAAAAAAACAAAAAACAAAAAACAAAAAAACAACAACAAAAAAACAAACATAAAATAATTTCTTTGATAAAGATAGCATGAACAATTTTTGTATGATTTTCAAAAGTTCTAAAGTAGTTCAACATAAACTATCATTAAACTAGAGATCACCTGTTTTACTTCAACTTCCAGTCTTAATTACTATAATTTTCTGAAAATTCCTATTTTTTTTCTGAAAGGATGTTCTTTAATTCTGATCTCATTATTGAACTTTTTTTTTCTCACAACTCCTAAATTTACCCAATTTGCACTTCAAATTATCATGACATTTTTCTGTCTTCATTTCCTTTAAAGAATAAGGCAGTAACACCTGGTGAAGATACCACATACTTTCATCATGGCATGGAGACATCAAGTTTATATGGACCGGGAAGCTTCCACCCTGCTTAATAGCTTTCAGGAAGGTCTCCTACCAAGCTGTTAACCCTGCAAAGAACAATGACAGCTGGCAAGATATACCTATGCATACAATACTGACCTGGAAGTTATTGGTATATCCAACTGCCTTCTGATTGATTCTAAGGTCTGCTCCATAAGAGGAGATATATGGCTGGTACTATAAATCTGGACAAGAACCCATGATCGAGTAACTCATATACCCCATGTGAGGACTTAGTACTATTATTTTGCTAAAGAGACATAGTCTCAAACTACCCTTTAACTATCTCTGTAACTACAGATTAGTGCAGCTCTCACGCCTCATCAGAGGTCTATCTGCACAGCAGCTAAAGCAGAGACAGCTAACTGGTTGGAGTGCAAAGAAGGGAATACTCAGCCACAAATGGGAGATGTATGTATATTATCTCCTTTCCCTCTGGGAATACCTGGAAGAAGGGGTGGAATGCTTGTAAGAGCCTTAGGTAGAGGATGCGCTCTAGTGCAATAATGTGTTGTAAATATGGCGGGATCACTGCACTTATGAACTTAAAGCAGATATGATTGCCCCTGACAATACTTACATAGATTAAATCAGTCAACATTCCAGCATAGAGAAGAAGAAGACCTAATTGAAGACCAATGAACAGCTGATGAGTTTTGGAGGAGGAAGAGTTGGCTTTAAGGGTGTGGCCCTGGTAGGACCACTCTAGTGGAGAATGCCATGCTCATGAGTATATGGGCAGCAGAAACTGAACTCAGTAAGTTATTAAAAGAAGAAAAGAGGACACAAAGTCTGATGGAAGAAGAAGAGCTGGTAGTATATCTGGTATCTGGGAATCATTAGAGGAAGGAGTAGAGGGTGAATATTATCAAAATACATTGTATGCGACAGGTAGAACAACGGATTAGAATTGAAGATCCAGAAATGAATCCACACACCTATGGTCACCTGATCTTTGACAAGGGAGCTAAAACCATCCAGTGGAAAAATGACAGCATTTTCAACAAATGGTGCTGGCACAACTGGCTGTTATCATGTAGAAGAATAAGAATCCATTCTTATCTCCTTGTACAAAGCTCAAGTCTAAGTGGATCAAAGACCTCCA
>NC_034608.1:45848267-45892563 GCF_900095145.1 Mus pahari
TACAGAGACAAAGTTTAGAACTAAGATGAAAGGATGGACTATCCAGAGACTACCCCATCCGGGGATCCATCCCATCATCAGCCACCAAACCCAGATACTATTGCACATGCCAGCAAAATTCTGCTGAAGGGACCCTGATATAGCAGCCTCTAGTGAGGCTATGCCAGTGCCTGACAAACACAGAAGTGGATGCTCACAGTCAGCTATTGGATGGAACACAGGGCCCCCAATTGTGGAGCTAGAGAAAGTACCCAAGGAGCTGAAGGGGTCTGCAACCTTATAGGTGGAACAACAATATGAACTAACCAGTATCCCCAGAGTTCTAGCTGCACATGTAGCAGAAGATGGCCTAATCGGCCATCATTGGGAAGAGAGGCTCCTTGGTCTTGCAAACTTTATATGACCCAGAACAGGGGAATGCCAGGCCCAAGAAATGCGAGGGGGGGGGGGGGGGGGGAGGGTATAGGGAACTTTCGAGATAGCATTTGAAATGTAAATAAAGAAAATATTTAATAAAAATGGAAAAAAATACATTGTATGCATGTATGAAATTGTCAACCAATTAATACAATTATTATATTTGAATATATGTATTCATATATATGCACACATACACACACATATATATACACACACATATATACATACACACACACACATATATATATATATACACTTGTGATATATGTATATGTAATAATACAATAATAAATGTATTACCTATACTATGTCACAAGTCACAATGATTTGTATTAGGACAGAATAACCAGGATTAGATTCACACTACTACCTTAAACAGCTAGGAAACTGAGAGGCAGCATGCATAACATAGTGGTTGTCAACCATTGGACAGTGGACAGTTCTGGACTGTAATTTTTGAAAGGTGAATTATGTAAACAAAAGCATGAAAGAGTAGTGTGATTCAGTTGATTGTTCACAGTGGGGAACACAGTAGGGTTTCTCCCTTAGTGGTCACCAAAGAGACTGGGATCAGAGGTGAAGAGGTGAAGAACTTCTGAATATATGAAGACATTTTTTTTTGTCCATTCATTGCTAAATATAGCTACATGCAATCGGCTTGTAATTCCAACGAATGCATTTTTTATTTCAACCCACACTGTTATCACTTAAAGAGGTTTATGTAGATCTTTTTGGTCACTTATTTCTAATGTAATCGTATTTATTTGATACACGTTTCAGCACCTTGAGCATATTTAACATCTGCACCTGTTAAAGTTATCATCACTGTCATTCATACACTCCATATGAATATATGAACACCTAGAATGTGTGGATCTGATTATTATAGAGAAGAAGCTGGACAGAGGTAGGCAGGGCAACAGCGCCTTTCCTCCAGCTAAAAGGTGACTGCAGAACAATAGAAATAAGCATAGGGTACAATAGGGGCAGTCGATCATAATTCCATGGAAACTGGAATCATTGTGCATCCATCAGAAAACATGTAATGACTTTTTAATACATGTGTCTTTAGGTAGTGCTCTGAGAAGACATCACGCCTAGCCCAAAAGATCTTGAATTCACTCTAACCACGCTTAAAGGCTGTATGGGAAGCATTAGAAATGACATCAGTGCTTTAACTGCACCTCAGAAAAATGTACAACATCATTTACAGCGATAGTGAAAAAAAAAAAACCCCTCAGATCCGCAAAATATATAACCCACAATGGCTGACTTCCAAAAGAAAATTACCAGATGTTACAAAAAGCAGAAAAATGTTGCATAGCAGAAAAATCAGTCAATATAAACTGACATAGGAATGACAGTGATGATAAATTTAACAGGTGCAGATGTTAAAATAACTATCATAAATATGCTCAAGGTGCTGAAAAAAATGTATCAAATAAATATGATTAAATTAGAAATAAGTGACCAAAAAGATCTACATAAACCTCCTTAAGTTATAACACTGTGGGTTGAAATAAAAAAAAATACATCCATTGGAATTATAAGCTGATTGCATGTAGCTATATTTAGCAATGATTGGACAAAAAAATATGTCTTCATATATTCAGAATTTTACAAACTCTGTAAGGAAGAAATATAAGGAAATCAATATCAAGGAGCAACCAGACTCAACTATGAAATAAACTGTAGCCCACATAAGTAATAAAACTTGGATAAGGGAGTAAACAAAGTTCAAAAGTTGAAGATTATGGCTTATTGGCCTTGAGAAACTAGGAACGAGAGATGATGGAGAAAGGCTTTGTCAATGACACAAGAGGGGAAGCAAAACACCATGCCAGCCTAAAATTCTGCATATAAGGAACATATCTTCAAAACAGAAGCAAAAAATATTCTTAGAGAAATGTAAGCTGAAAACATATACTGTTGGCAGGCTAAGCCTTCACGGACTGCTGAAGGAAGTTTTTGTTGTTGTTGTTGTTGTTGTTGTTGTTGTTGTTGTTGTTGTTGTTCTGGGGGTGCGGTGGGGAGAAGCAAGCATATACTCAAAGCCAGTGGAAACACTAGTAAGCAAATCTAAAATACATTTTCTCGTTGCTTCATCCTTTTGAAAAATATTGACTGCTTAAAGGTGTAAAAAGGCTTAACCCATTTGTGAAGAGCTATAATACTATTTAGTGACAGGCAGTCGGGAGAAAAGAAAAAGATCTTCTACCAATTCAAGTCTTAAGATCAGGAGTCCATAGATTAACTGCCTGAGAATGAAAATGCCATAGGTAGGGGTCAAACACAAATACCACCGGAAAGGAGGAGAGAAGGATACAAATGATGTAAAATAATGATATTGCGGGAAAGAATTGTGATGTTCATGTGATTCGTTATTGCAGTTCTATGGGTTGGACCCCTTCCTGTCTGCAGGGGATTTATGGCAGTGTCACACGTTGGAGATTCTCTGCGAAGAAATCTCTAAAGCAAAGCTTCTCTCTGGGCATGTGATATGTGTGATATATGGATAGATGGATGTGTTCTATGAAAGTATGTGTTGCATGCATGTGCATTTAGTTGCATGTCTGTGCATATGCACACACCTGTGTTTGCACCTGTGGAGGCTAGAGGTGGTTGGTTTTCTTCCTGATTTGCTGTGTTTGCTGTGTTATTTATTTATTTATTTATTTATTTTAGGACTGCAGATCTTTTTTTTTTTCCCTCCCACTTGAAATGTCCAAGGGATTTTCACGAAGAGCTTTATTCAATATTGTAGAGGGGGGAAAACCACCAATCAACAAACCTAAGCACCTTGCTTATTATCTCAGCCTTCAGATCAAAATGTTAAGGGGTTGTGCTTCCTTTCTGGATGCAGTGGTCCAAAGAAGAGCAGGCAAGCTTCTCAAGGCAGATGCCTTCATTTGGTTTTGCTGGTATAACATACTATCTGAAACTGTACCATTCATACCAAACAGGAATTTTCTTGGCTTACAATTAATTGTAGGGATTGAGAGATGAAGGACTGAGTATCAATCTTTGATGACAGTCTTCTTGCTATAGTATCAGATGAGGAAGTGGGAAGGTCAAGAGAGGCCAAGTACAGTGTTCATATATTCTTTTATACAGAATACATTTCTTTTTTAAAAATTAGATGTTTTCTTCATTTAGATTTCAAATGCTATCTCCTTTCCTAGTTTCCTCTCTGAAAAATCCCCTATACCCTCCCCCTCGTGCTCCCCAACCTACCCACTCCCACTTCCTGGCCCTGGCATTCCCCTATACTGGGACATAGAATCTTTACAAGACCAAGGGCCTCTCCTCCCATTGATGGCCGACTAGGCCATCCTCTGTTACATATGCAACTAGAGACACGAGCTCTGGGGGTACTGGTTAGTTCATATTGTTGTTCCATCTATAGGGTTGCAGACCCCTTCAGCTCCTTGGGTACTTTCTCTAGCTGCTTCATTGGGGATCCTGTGTTCCATCCAATAGATGACTGTGAGCATCCACTTCTGTGTTTGCCAGGCACTGGCATAGCCTCACAGGAGACAGCTTTATCAGGGTCCTGTCAGCAAAACCTTGTTGGTATATGCAATAGTGTCTGTGTTTGGTGGTTGTTTATGAGATGGATCCCTGAATACATTTCAACACCAATGGCATCGATCTCATGGTAGTGGATCATTGGCAACAAAACTACTATTAAAGGACCTGTCTCTAAAATCTGTTACACTGTTATTTAAACAATTAATTTTAAGGGGAACAAATATTCAAATAATATCAGTACATTTTATCTTCTCACAAGAGTTAGAAGTGAAACCTCAGGGTTCTTTCCTTGACTCTTGTGTTTAATGGCTTGGTCTCCAGTCCTCAGATAGATAATCCTGGGTGATTGAAAATTTAAATCTACAATTCAAAGTTTATATTTGTAAGCATTTAAAGAAAGTTCCACAAAAGTGAGTTCAGGACCCTGTCATTCTACTATCAGATTAGACATGGATGTTTTAGTGAAGTTGGGGCAAACTAAATTTTGCCAGCAGCATTGAATTTTCTTTTTTTCTTTCTTTTTCTTTTTCTTTTTCTTTTTCTTTTTTTTTTTTTTTTTGGTTTTTCGAGACAGGGTTTCTCTGTATAGCCCTGGCTGTCCTGGAACTCACTTTTTAGACCAGGCTAGCCTCAAACTCAGAAATCTGCCTGCCTCTGCCTCTGCCTCCTGAGTGCTGGGATTAAAGGCCACCACGCCTGGCTAGCATTGAGTTTTCTAAAGCAGAAACACTATGGGAATATTGAGAACTATCTCATGGACAAGGGCTTAAAGTAGAAGAAAATATGCTGGTATTTATCCATCAGTGTTGGGAGTTGGTAGTTTTTATAGGTAAAATGTAAGGCTGAGCTGAAATTAAAGCTTAGAAAAGCCAGCTGGCATACAATCAATAAGAGCATCTCTTCCAATGCCCCTTTCAATAGGAAGAAGAGACACTGAGAACCCAGCCACAGAGGATGAAACTGGCTGGACCTTGTCAGTGTCTAGGCATTTCATTTGTTTGTTTTTGTTTTTTTTTCTTTGTTTGTTTAGGGAGGTAAATTTCAGATCCTATACACACACTACACAAATTTTTCCCACTGAGTGACAACCACAGCATTATTAATACAGCATTTAATAAGCCATTGGATATTTCTGTTGAAACTAAAAGAAAAACAATGATTAGTAGTGTGAGTGGATGATGAGCCCAGTTTCTGAATCCAGAGGGAGCCAGTTAATAAGACTTTATACATTGGGTTCGAATATATTGATTAAATAGGAATTGACACCAAATCATAGGAGTGAAACTTGGTATTTTATTTTTGGATTTCAGTTTTGTTTTTGTTTTGAAAATGTTTCTTTTTTCATGCAACATTCCTAGTTATGATTTTTCCTCCTCCTATGCCTTCCAGATCCTCTCCACATCCCATACACCCAAATACACAATCTTTCTTTCTTTTTTCATTAGAATACAAATGGGCATCTAATAAATAAATAGATAAATAAATAAGTTAAGGTAGACTAAAAACAAACAAGTGGGAAAAAAGCCAAAGAAAAGACAGAACAGATCAAGAAACACACACAGATGCTGACACACACACTTTTGCACACCTAGAAAAACCATAAAAACAAAATCAGAAAGTATGATATATAAGCAAAAGATCTGTATTAAAAAAAATAAAACACCAAGACAAAACAGTGTGATATAAAAGCCTCTAAAACTATCGTTGAGTGTATTTTTTATTGGACACCTATTGTTCGGGAGACTTGCCCTTAAGCATGGTTTGTATACCCAGGAGATTCCATGATAGAAAACTAATATTTTCTCCAGTGATCAATTGGCGATATCTCTGGGTTAGGGATATGGCTTATGTCTGCTCCCATATCAACTCTGGGACCCCAGCTCCCTTAGACCAGTACAATTCCTGTGCCTGCTGTCACAGTCTCTGTGAGTTCATGTGCGCATCAGTCCTGTTATATCTAGAAGGCCCTTCTGCCTGGATGTCTTCCATCTTCTCTTGCTCTTATATTCTTTTCATCTCTCCTGCAGTTTCCCAAGCTGTGAGAGGAGGGAATTGATGGAGGCATCTTCTCTAGGACCAAGTGTTCCAAGGTCTCTATATGCACATTGTCCAGTCATATGTCTCATTTTCTGTTCCCCTTTACTTCAGGAACTCATTTCTCTAATGATGACCGAACAAGGTACTGATCTATGAATGTAACAGAATGTCATTAGGAGTCATTTAATGGGCATATTCCTTTAGAAGGACAATAATACTTGGTTTTCGCATAGGCCCATGATCTATATAACTTCATGTTCTTTTTGACCCAGGCAGTATCAGGCATGGGTTACACTTCATGGAGGGAGCCTTAATTCCAATCAAATAGTGTTTAGTTACTCTCACAACTTCTGTACCACTATAGTACTAGGGTATCTTTTAAGCAGGTAACTATTGTAGATCACAGGTTTTGTAACTGGGTTGGTGGTTATCTTTCTCCTCTAGTAGTTTGCCAAGTCCCTTCCTAGAATCCTTAAGTGTTAATAGAATACGAAAAATTTTAGGATATAATTTAATGAGACATAAAAAAAACAAAACAGCTCAAAACAGCTGAACTAGAATCTGGTAACACATATAAACACGCAATAATTTTCCATTGAAATATATATTTTATTTCTACAATTACTAAAGATATTAAAAGAAATACTATTCTTGTTTACAAGATATGCCTTGATTTACTTAACTTGAGTAGATTAAGATTATAACTGCCCTCATGGAGTTTCTTATACCTCAATTCGCTTCATCTTTGGTCAGGATTCTCAAGGATAAGAAAACAAGATTCAAACCAAGATGTTATTGCCCGAATGTGTCTTCAAAAACCTTTCATAGCAATGTCGATCTCAAAGATGGTGTTGCTGGAATATGATGTCTTTTGGGAAGTGCTTATATAGTAAAAGCTCTGCTTTCAAGAATAGATTGCTGCTATTTTGATAAGACCTGTAGGAGAGGTGTGATTCTCTCTTGTTTTCTGCCACCTGAGTACACAGGTAGAAGTCCTACAGCAGATGCAGCTGCCTTGTCCTAGAAATCCATAGCCTCTGGAATCCTGAGAAAATATGCTTCTGTTTGCAGAGAGGAGGTTTTGGTATTGTCACGGCAACACAAAGGAGATACCCACAGTATCTGGAGACTTGGCTCACTTCTGTTTTTCTTGAGGTAACTAGATAACCTAAGGTGTATAGTTATGTCAAGAAGCTTACTTATCTTATAAGACTGGGCACAGTGCATTGAATGTACCAGGCTTCTATTTGAAAGTGAATTTTGTAATCTTTAGCTCCATAACATAAATCTTAATTTCTTAATGCTGCCTGGTTATCCCCAATTTCAAGTGTGCATGTTAGATATAAGATATCAGTCATGGTCATGCTTTTAAGGCAAATGTATTCAATACGTCCTGTTGTAATTTAATTTAGATTACTAAGTTCATCACCATGAAAATAATAATGTTGGATATGTTTTAAATTCTGGAGATGTCAATAAAGGAAAAATATAACAGCTTCTGTTTATAAAGTATTGTCTACAAAACTACTATGTGTCAAAGAGAAAAGTGTCAAGAAAATAGGACTACCAATATTTTAAATAAGTCCCATATAAAGAACACATGTGAGGTGGTTCTTTTTCTTGCTGATGTGAATAGAGTAATAGTAAACATGGGTTTGAAAGCATCTCTGAGGACATATATAATATCCTTTGTGTACCTTTCAGAAGCACTACAACTAGGTCATGTGGTCGTTATATTTTCAGTCTCTTTTGAAATGCCCCAACTGGTTTTCATACAGATCCCTTCAGCTTGAATTCCCAGTAGAAGTTAAATTCTCTTTCCCCATATCCTCACCAGCCTTTCTTTTCTTGATGGTGGCTATTCCAACTGGAATGTAGATTATTTTATTTGAATTTCCCCCATGGCTTAGGATATTGAAAAAATTTAAAATATTTACTAGCCCTTTCTTCCTTCTTTCTGTCTTTCTTTATGAAAACTTCTGTTCACTCCATTATCTCATTTGTTGATTTTTAACTTTGTTTTTTGTTTTGCTGTTTAAATTTGCAAGGTTTGGTGTGTGTGTGTGTGTGTGTGTGTGTGTGTGTATACATTCATGTAAAAACCAGAACATCTACTTAGCTGGGGGAAAAGTGAAAAAAATAGAAGAGTGTCAACAAGCATACCATAATGAAATCCATCACCTCGTAAGCCGATATAACTTACAAGGATGTACTTATTAATCCATATACATGCACATTTATATACACACAGTCACATACATATATGCACATAACAAGAGTTAATGATTAAAGAGGACATGGATTTGAAAAGAGCAAGAAGGGGCATGTGAGAGAGTTTAGAGAGAGAGAATGGAAAGTTGTAGTCATTATAGTATAATCTTGAAAATTAAATGGCATAATAATAAAATAAAAACCCTGATAGCCTATAAAAAAATAAAGAACCACAATTATCTTTCATCTGCCTTCATCAGTCTCTGTAACCACTACGGTTTGAACATGTGACTTCTAAATTCCAGGTATATAGTTAATATGACAGTGGTGCTGGAGTCCTTCACTCTAGGGGCTGCCTCTGGGCATCCTGAAACACTAAGTCTGGATGTTAGCCCCAAAATAAAATGAAAAAAAAAAAAGAATGAAACTAAAACCATCAGAGCTATGCTGGGAAGTCAAAGGCACCCAGAGACAAATGGATAGTTAACCAGTTTTGCCGAAATTCCGTCTGGTTGAGTTTGGTCCCTAGATTGAATACATAGAGGCATTGTATAAGTCATTTTTATAAGTTATTGATTCCTAGCATCATAAGGAGTCTCATAGGAGGAACAACAATATGAACCAATCAGTACCCCCAGAGCTCCCAGGGACTAAACCACCAACCAATGAGTACATGTTGAGGGACTCATGGCTCCAGCTACATATGTAGCAGAGGATGGCCTTGTTGGGTATCAATGAGAGGGGAGCCCCTTGGTCTTACAAATGTTCTATGCCCCAGTGTAGGGAAATGCCAGGACAGGGAAGCCTGAGTGGGTGGGTTGGTGAGCAGGAGGAGGAGGGATGGGATAGGGGGTTTTCAGAGGGGAAACCAGGAAAGGGGATAACATTTGACATGTAAATTAAGAAAATATCTAATAAAAATACATTTTAAAAATTTTATAAAATCTTCATGCATGAGTCTTGTCCCCAAATTCCCAGGTGTCTGTGGAAAAGACTCAGCAATAGAGACAGAAATAATGTGGAGGCAGAAGTATTATTGATCTCATCCTGTATGATGGTCCCACTAGATACATTCAGATGCATGTAAAGAGTCATATAGAAGCAACATTGAAATCCCTGAAGTGGGGTTTGATGCATGGAAGTGCCTTCCCCCACTAATAGGGTTAACGCTCTCATAAATGAGCCTTCATGTAGCCAACAAAAAAATGGCTTCCTTATAACCTTCTGCCCTGTGAAGATGTCTTAAAATTGTCTTTCTTATGGTTCGGCTATGAAACATCCCATCTCCCAAGTGTGTTTAGGGGTTGGACCTCAGCGAGTGGTGCTCTCTGGGGCTTCAGAATACTTTATGTGGTGGAGGATAACTGGATAAAGAAGGTCATGAAGAGTGTGTCATTAGGGACTATAAACTTTTTTTTATGCATTTTAACCAACACCTCTTCCTCCGTGACCTGAAGTGAGTACCCTGTGACACAGGATCCAACCTTCATTATGGTCTTTCTCCCCACATGCCCAGAATCAATAGAGCCAAGAACTAAGGACAGTTGAAACCATTAGCCAAATTAAATTCTTCCTCCCTTTCCAAGTTGTTCATATTAGACATTTTTTTTTAAATCACAACAGAAAGCTGAGAAGACTAAACACTAGTACCTCATTCTTAGACTTCCCAACCACCAGAGTACTGAGAAAAAAAAAAAGGAAAAAAAAATCTCTTCTTTACAAGTTAAGCAATAAAAGCACCACAAAGTAGAGTGAAAATGAATTAATCCTTGTTCACTTCATATTAAATTGTTTAGCTAATGAAGATCTTGGACATTTGACTTAAAATAGTTATATGAACTAAAATGGATTTAACCAATGTTATGGGTCCCAGAGAACCTTGCAAAGCCTTGCTTCAAGACTCCTTTTGGTGGAAAAGAAGCACTCTGGTTTGCAGATAATTATATATCTACTGGTAGTTTTATACCAGGATATATACCACAGACAGTGAGGGCATTAGTGTATATACAGAAATCCCATACACTTTCTGAAATGCATATGTTAATATTTGCCTATACACTTTCTGAAATGCATATGTTAATATTTGCCTTTCTGGTCATTTGGCATGCTTTTCATATAATTGAACTTAGCCTAAATAAATTTTAACCTCTCTTATTCGAAGGTGAATGAACAAACCCTTTCCAAATTTCCAGGAGCATTGAGGAAACCTCAAATTCAGTAGAGATCAGAATTTTTATAGAAATTAATTTGGAGACAGAATGTCATAAGATGTCCCAACATTTCAAAAAGTTTGAACATTTGATTAAAGATGGTTTACATATGACTGTGAGGCAATATTTATTTGATCGAAGTAAGAAAGAAAAACTTTAAAGTCAAATATGAGAGGTGAATGTAATCACAAAAACACTTAAGATTTTCACTGGTGAGAATACTCCAGTCTTTTAAATAGCCTGGGGTGGGATAATGTGTAGAAAGAATGGGAAGATATTCTGAGAAGACACTGTCTCACTTTCCTTGCTTAATTTCTCAGAAAGTAAAGATCTCTTATAATTAAAAACTCAATAGATAAAAAAAATGATGTACTTTCAATAAATAGCAAACCCTACATCTAGCTTTGTATATAGTTACTGTTAATACAAATTTCACTGAAGCATATATAAATAAATATATGCCGTTTTGATAGATTTAATGAAGCTAAGCAAAATTCCCATTCCTTTAGTTTGTCTGCAACTTTGTACATACATGTAGAGTTTCATCTTACATTTTACCCCATTTTCATTCTGAAATAATCAGTCATTTTACTTCAGGACAAAATTACTCTGCTGTATTCTTCATAAAAATGTAGCCTATGTTTCTTTCATATTCTTCATGCAGTCATTTCCCTTCACTGTTATTTCAAGTAGTTTCATTTACATATGTTGGAGTGGTATGTGTGTGTATGTGTGTGTGTGTGTGTGTGTGTGTATGTGTGCATGTGTATAGAATTTACCATTACTAACTTTTCTCTTCCCCCCAAGTTAGGAAATAAATAATTATAAATATCTGTTAAATTCTATAGCAAATTAGCAAATTTTATAAGTATTCAATATCACAACTTCCAGGAATATATGAATCTTTTCTGTACAAATTTTGATGTGTACAGAAAAGATAATGTGGGGGATTTTGTTTTTAGCCAACATACAAAATTCAGTATTGGTAAGTGAAACATATGAAGATGAGATTTTGTTGAAATTACAATTACAATTTTTATGATCTCAAAAATCTAGTAAATATAATGTTTTTAGTTCACTAATAAATGCATAAAAGGTTAAAAACCAGATTTTCAGGTTAAATGTTGATAACTCAGAAAACAGCTCTTTTTAATGAAGTAATATTAAATTTTCCTAACATACCAAAGACTTACACAAATCAAATGAATGAAAAACCTTATTTATTAGTTTCTATACTTATGAGGTTTTCTGAACACTACATTTAAGCACTTATTTTCCCTCTATATCAATTAGAATAAAATTTCATAGAGAAATTCATAAAATTAATTTAGCAGTATCATATAGAACAAAACTAAAAGTAAAAATCTCATGAAAAAAAAATCGAGGTGGACGCAAACAGCCTCTAACTTTCGTTCTGAACTTTTCTCCATGGTACAGCGATAAATCCAATAATGCAAAGCAGACTCATTAGTTTATTTCCATAAGCACAGACTGCTAGCTTCGCCCCACTTTATGTTTTCCTCCACATTGGGTTTCTGGCTTATGAGACAAGTTGTTATCTGTTTGGTATAGAAGACAAAGCTTTCCTCCATAGTTTACTGAGGAGATGGAGACGTTTAAGGATTTCTTTGATTCTAACATATTAGAGACTATGTAATAAATTTAGCCCAGGAACCACACACACTTCTACTTGCCTTCATGTGCATACACATGCTATCCATGCTCTTTCTATAGAGGCGTTTCTTTTTTTAGCTTCGGGTTATTGCACTTGAATGTCCTTGGATGCCATGAGAGACCTAAATGGGCCAGAGGATGCAAGGTGAGCAAGTTAACATCAAAGGAAAGGATGGGACAGAGTCGAAGCTGCAGGCTTCAGTCAACATCAGTTATTGGAGGATCTGGGTTCCTTTTAGTGGCTTCTTAGTTTTGTTGACAAAAGAATTTGAAAACAGACTCAGACAGAAGCTGGGGGATCACTTTATTAGAGTTTGGGAGAAAAACATCAGGGTAGGAAAGCCGTAAATCTTGGCGGTTGCTATGGAGAAAAGGAAGAAGGTATTTTTGTGTTAGAGGCTGAGAAAGCAGGCAAGTCCAGTAACTGAGATCAGTAAGCAGCTGCACGGGGTTGGGGGAGAGACCTTCTTCAAGAAAGGCTACCAGGACAAACATGCTTGTGGCTCTGACCCTGGTCTAAAAGTGATAGAAAGAGAAAAGGAAATGTTACTTTGTTTTTTCTGTTGTCATTGTTATCTGTCTGTCTGTCTGTCTGTCTGTCTATCTATCTATCTATCTATCTATCTGGAAGGTTGTGGGCTGAAAAGATGGCTCAACCATTAAGAATACTGGCTGCTCTTCCAGAAGTCAGGAGTTCAATTCTTCTGGTGTGCATGAAAACACAATACTCATATACATAAAATACATAAATAAATAAGTAAAAAAAAAAAACCACATAAGGCTTTATAACACAAATTATTCTTCCTATCTCTTTAAGGTGTCTTCTGGTGAGTCAACATTTCCAAGGCTCAGTCTTTTTCACCAAGTGATTGACCAGCCGAGCTGTACTAACTCACTGAAGGGAAGAATGGTTAGTAATGCTTTAGGTGGCATGGAATGTCATGTCTCTACTGGAGTCAGAGGCACAACTCAGATCCTTTTCGTTTTTATGAAGAGGAAGTCATTTTCCTCCCATGGGTTCTTTAAAAAGTCCTGCTGCCTCCTTTCTCTCACATGATATTTTAAAGCCTAAGGAGGGACAGCTATGAAGGTTCTCTTCCTATGGAAAGAGGTGGTGAAGTCCAAAGTCAATTAAGAGAAACAAGTTCAACCTCAATGGCTTCCACAGCAGGCAATATTTGTCTAATTGCCCAACACTGAGAAATCCTTGTAAGAGCAACAGGACAGGACAGAGAGAGCTTAAAAGAACTAATGGACCAAGAAACCATCTGTCTCGGTTTCTTTTCCTGATGCTGTGATGAAATATTCTGACAGAAGCAATTTAAGGATAATGTTGTGTTTCCTAGCTCATAGTTCAATGGTACAGCCCATCATGGTATAGAAATAAGGGGGAAGGACCTTGAATCAGCTGGCCACATCTCTCACACACAGTCAAAACACAGAAGTTACTGAATACATGCTACTGCCTAGAAGTCAATTTCCATTTAATTGGTCCAGGATTCCAGCCAGGAATGGTAAACTGTAGGCAGGTCTTACCACTTCAATTAATGTAATCAAGGTAATCCCCTACAGGCAATCCTAAAGGCTCATCCCCCAAGTAGTACTACAGTTTTCTAGTTGACAATTAAAAGGAGTCATCACAACTTCACCCTCAACTTAGCACCCCGATACATTACTTTTAAGCCAAAACCTTTTAATCCCTTGTCCGGATAATGTCATGACCATGTCAAAATGTAAAGTGCATTCAGTATAAATGTTAGTCTCCGTAGTCTTCAACCTCCCTACGCTTTAAAAGCTCAAACTCTTTCAACTGTATTCTCCAATTAGGAGACGTCACATACTTCTAACATGTAATGATACACAGCAAACATCCGTTCCTGTTCCTAAAGGGAAGAATCCAGGTGCAGCAAGGTATGATCAGACCAAAGCAAGACCAAAAATATCAGAGGCAACAACAAATCCTTCATCATAGTGGCTGGATCTGGAGTTTCTGGTAAATTTTTCTGGGCTCTAAAATGGGCCTCTGTAGCTCCATGCCTCCAGCTCTGCCAACTGCAGTGCACACTCCTGGACCAGCTCCTCTTCATACCCTCTGCTTCCTTCGGCAGATACTGTCTCGCAATACTGGCATCTCTAGTATTGTGGAGTCTCCAGGATGACTTACATTTCTTCTTCCCAACTTCACACAGTAGCTCCTGGGGGCTTTGTTACTCTGACTCCAACGCTCACACTTTTCCTGACCTCAGCTTCTTTTTGAAAACAGGAATCACCGTTCCCAGACCCCCTTGATCTAAACCAGTACTGCTGGACAATGCAGGAAAAGGTGTAAAGAGGGAGGAGAAGGCTTCCCTGGAAAAACAAGTCCTTTGGAGGAAAAGAAGGGTTAAAGCATAGCTCGGGGGCTTGAGATGTCTATCTGAAAATTTTTATATGTGGTAGTTTGTCTCCTTCCTGGTGCTGACTCTGTTCTGGAATGGTGTAAGTCTGCTGCACTCAAGGACAGTTCTGTCTTTTGGTGGATGAAAGTGAGAAGCTTTATTTTCATCTGCCATATCTTGGACATAATTTCTTCAACTATGATGTTAAAAACACAAATTGAGTTGGGCATCGTAATGTATACCTTGACTGGGTTGCTGTTGTTGTTGTTGTTGTTTGTAAACTTTGCACAAGCTGGAATTGTCTGGGGGAGGAGAAGGGACCTCAACTTAGAAAATGCCTTCATCATACTGCCTGTAGGCAAGTCTGCAGGACAATTTTTTGATTAATTATTAATGTGGGAGCAAGGACCCAGTCCACTGGGATGGTATCAGTTTTGGGAAGGTGGTCCTGGTTGCTGTATGAAAGCAGAGTGAGCAAGCCATGATGAGCAAGCCTGTAAGCAGTGTTCCTTAATGGCTTTTGCTTCAATCTCTGTATCCAGTTTTCTTACTTCAGCTCCTTCTCTGACTTCCCTCAATGATGGACTGTTACCTGAAAGTATAAGGTAAAATTAACCATTTCCTCTCCAAGTTGCTTTTAGTCCTGATTAAAAGTAGTCTGGGCATTATATTGAGTTCAAGGTCAGCTCTAGTGATCCCTGTCAGAAAGAATGAAAAGGAGAGGGGACAGAGAGAAAGTGTAAAAATAAATCATGGAGAATGTAAGTTTTGAATCTTTATCTACAGATAAAGCTAATGATGCTAATAGTGGAAATGAATAAAATCATGCACAATGTTCAACTGTTAGGATAAAAGTTAACAGGAGAAGAAGAAAGAACACATTAGTGAACAGAAGGCAAGTAGATATGATATAGAAGGAACCAGCCGAAAGAATTTATAAGTAAGACCCCATCAGAATAGAAACTTATATTTTCAGCAATGCAGCAAAAATCAAATATAAACCACCAGCAAGAAGAAAAAAATATAAAACATTTATCTGTGACAAGAATTTACCCAGAACATGAAAAGAATACTTATAACTTAGCAAGTTAAAAAAAAAAAAGACCCCCCCCCCAACCTTGGAAAATGAACCTTGCATAGGATCAGAGATACTGTGGGTAGAAAAGCTAATGACGCAATGATGAAGTGTTCATCATTACTCCAGAGGGAGGTGAAAGTTAGCCTAAACTGTAAAGGTACGGAAAGCAATGTTAAATGATGGCATTAAGACTACACAATTGCACACTCTCAGGATAAACCCCAGCGAGGTGTAAACATCAACAGGAATCTTCACATATTGTTAGTGAAAGGGCCAAATGGAAGAGCCATTTTGAGAAGTAGCTTTCCAGTATCATATATTTCAAGGCAACCTTGTGCAACCCAGTCATCACACCTCCTAGAAAATTAACCCAAGGAGATAAAAAGCATACGTTGACACAGACTGTGCTGTTCACAGTAGCTTGGAACACTACAAACAAGTGAAATCAGTTCACGTGGCTATCACCTACTCAAAAAATAAAATGACTAGAATATGCATGCAATGGAGTGCCAGTTTTAGAGTCTGCGTGCATCTCAAAAGCATTATTCTAAAGGGAAAAATACATAATGCATTCACACTGACACTCGCTTTATAAATCCACTTATGAAATGCCAGAGAAGTTAAACTCTCTGACAGGGAGCAGATTAATCACTGTCAGGGTCTTTACATTAGAGAAGAGACTTACTGTGGAGGACTAAAGAGGGTAGCCATGGACTCTGGGATGATGGGAAGGTTCTACACTTTTACAGTGGTACTTCATGTATGGAAGAATTACTAGACTCCAGGCATAGTACACTTAAAGTTGGTCTTTCTTATAGTATGTCATTTTTATTTACTTTAAAATGACTTTAAAAAAAAACAATGTACCATCTATTATGTTCTAGGCTTTGTGTTAAATGTTGCAGGGATCAAGTCATACTTATTCTTTGTGTAGTCCAGTTGAAAATAAAAGAGCACAATTTAGCAATTACAGCGCATATTGTATGATGTGACATTAGTAGGTAAATGTACATGGCTCTTAGTGGAATGGGGACAGAATTACTAAATGAAACAATTAGGATAGAAAAGCATGTGTCTCTGTGTGCCTCACCCATGTGACATGTGAACATCATTACATTCACATGTGCCAGTAACACACAAAGCTATACAAAGGTAAGAAAGTCTGTACATCAGAATTACAAAATGAAGTTAAAACTTCAATTCCTTTTCTGTATCCTTTTAATGCTCCTGTATTTTTATTCTTACCTTCAATTTGTGAGCTACAGTAGATATAATTATAAATATACCTTCTTTTATAACTAGCACTCATGTTAAGATTTAGACAACTTTTGGACTCTTCTTTTAAGGTCTTTTGGTTGCTGGCTGATTATTTATTGGTGTTTTGACATTTCCAGGAGATGATTCTGTCACCCTATAGAAAAACTGTGTGTTGAAATCAAAAGTGTCATTGTTCCACATAGGAAGTGTTTGGGATGAACGGTTTTGACTCTGTCAGCTTCATTTGCGAGAGACTAATTTAGGAAACATTTGTAAGCACTCCCATGGTGAAGCAGGCCTTTGTGAGAGAGGTAAATATGACTACCCTGCCCTTGGAGAAGCTGCTGAACTCTTTCAAATCATTTCACTGCAGGGGATTATTATAATTTTCATGGGGAGCATATTGAGCCCTAAATAGAATGGGTGCATAACTTTTTGAATCTCTTCTACACTTTGGTATAAGGAAGAAATGCTTTTTTGTGGATTGACCTGAAGGGGCACTTTTTTTATATGGCAATAATTAATGAAAATAATCATTCAAGCTAATGAAACTGATAATTAGAAGCCATTTTCAATTTTAATTAGCACTGGAAGTGTTGCTGTGGAATAGTCTGGAGAGCAATCTGGAAACTGTCTGCTGTTCCTTGACAGAGGGTGACAACCAGTCAGGCAGGGAGCAACTGTACCCATCTTGAACCAGACTACGAATTGGGACATCCTCTTCTATTGCCTTCTGACTTCACATGTCAGGTGGAAAGAAAAGTATAAACCAACTAGAAATGGGATTTTTTTTTTCCTCAGAAAGAAGGTATCATGGCCTGACTATTTGTGATACCCCCCAATATTATGTATTGAAATCGAATCCCCAAGTTGAAAGTTTAAGAAGGTGAGAAGTTATGGAGGTGATTACATTATAAAGGTAGAGTGCCAGGGACCCGCCCAGCCTAAAGGGAATGGGTCAAAATGGAACATAGCCTTGGACAGAGGCCAAAAGACTGATGCTATCCGACCTTGTAGGAAACTTAACCTCTTACTTTACAATTCTCTGTGCTTGAATAAGCGCTGATCTGTGGTGATTAACATATGCCATATGCTGTATTGCAGTTGGAAATTCAGTCAAGGATTTATTACTAGGGCTCCTTTCTCTTTTGCCCTCAAGCTTAAGCTCTTTTAGGCCAGGCAATAGGGAGGCTTGGGGCTATTAACTCTTTGTGAACCAGGGAAAAATGTCACACTCACAGAAAAAAAAAACTTTCTACACAAGCAAAAATCACAGGCATATACACATTCATACACACACATATTTTTGTTGGGTCTGGACACCTGTTTCATCTACTCCTCAAGTATTCATGCCTATATATGTATATTTGGTGGGTGGGGCAAGAGCCCCCATGAGCAAGTTCCACCAAGCAATCACCAATGGAGAAAAACCTCACTCATTCTGGATGAAATATAAGCTCCAATTTTTATTGCTCAGAGAAAGAAAAACGTTCTACCTTTTTTCTGGTGAATGAAAAATGCCTTGTAAGAACAAAAGCCACTCTCCTATTGTTGTTCGTAGTACTTATACTTTCTCAGAATATATCACATGGGTTTGAAAGCATCTTTATGTTGAAAAGTTCATCATAAATTGAATAAGAAGTTCCAATAGGAATGTTTACACGAGTTTCATTAAGACTAGTTATCTAATTAAACATTTATTATCTGTCAGTAGATACAAGTTCATTGAGAGTTTAAAACAATAAGTCTTACATCATAAGTTAGCATGGCTTTTATCAAGAGGCAAATCATCTGCCTTGTGTCTCACTAGTATTGCAGTTTTGTATAGATAAATCTAGTCAACATTTCATCTTCTGTCCTTGCACCCACAATAAATTCTCCACTGCTAGTTTACGGCCTTTAGTTATTAGACAATGCTTTCACAGCCAGACCAGAAGGAAAAGCCTTCTCTGATCACAAATATGTTCCAAGCCTGCTTTCTATCCTAGTGCAGTTACCTAGTGATGCATGAAGGTCTACAGAGCCCTAATTAATGCTTTCATACTGTAGACCCATTCCCCCAAGGCTGGGCGGGTCCCTGGCACTCTACCTTTATAAAGTAATCGCCTCCATAAGTTCTCATCTCCTTAAACTTTCAACTCGGGGATTAGATTTCAATACATAATATTGGGGAGTATCACAAATAGTCAGGCCATGATACCTTCTTTCTGAGGTAAAAAAAAAAAATCCCATTTCTAGTTGGTATATACTTTTCTGCATAAGTTTTTAAAATCTATAGAATCCTTATTAGGAATTATGAAATCATCTATATAGCATTTTGCCTATATAGCATTTGTTACAAGAGAGTACATCTTTCTTGATATTCAGAAAATCTGCCCAATAGAGTGGACTAATGCCATGAAATTATTAGTATAATTTAGTAATGACAGGGAAGGCAGAGCAGCATTAAGAATCAATACTGAGATGAGGTTTCTGAAGGCCTTGCAATTCAGAATTTTACCCATCATGGACCATGCAAAAATGGTGGGCCATCTTTAGGAAAGTCATCTGCTAGCCTTAGCCGTTCCTAAATGGCTTCTGACAGTAGAATTCCCATAAGTAGGATTAGTGTCTTTCTAAAGAGGTCAGTGGGTGCTTGTTTGCCTTATATCATGTGAGGAAGGACAAAGCAAGGAGGTAGGATCTTTGAAACTACAAAGCAGGCTCCCACTAGACATCAAATCACCTGACACCTTGATCATTTTTTCCCCAGCCTCCAGGACAATGAGGAATGAATTTCTGCTACTCTAAAAGCTGGCCAGTCTATGACACTTTGTTATATACAGATGGATATACCTCACTGGCCCCATCCACTGACTTTCACCTGTTTCTGTTAAGTTTTCTCTTGACAGTTCTAAAGTTTTAAACTTCTGATTTTTAACCTGACTTTCTGAGAGTAGTACTTATCTGGTCCTGGAGTTATTTCCATCCTTCATTCCAAACTCAGAGTGGAGCAGAATTGGATATATCCAAGATCTTAGGGAGTGATGAAATATAATGTATGAAAGGCTGGCATGTAGAATTCACAAATGGCCCTAGCTTTAGGCTTTCACAAAGAGCTGCTTGATATTCTCAGTCTTTTTAACCATGGCTTTGCCGACTGTTTGTTTGTGACCATATTGCTCCCCTGAGGCACTATTTTGGAGATTTTTCAGGACTTATCCTTAGCAAAAGGAGTAAGGAGAATTACAAGCCCTTCTCAGCTTTAAGAGGATACGTTTTCTGGACAAGCTAACTTTCTGTCTTCCCTCAGATCACCATATCTACAAGTAACTAACTGTTCTACCCTAAGTGAGGGAGGGCATGTCTTCATGCTGGAGTTTCTGTATCAAGATAGTGAGTACATGATACAGAGCTGGTCACTGAACACAGAGGATCTGTAGTTAACATCTCATTTAACTGGCTTCAGTTTATTTATTTATTTATTTATTTATATTTTATACACTCCATTTTTTTATCCCCTCTTATACACTCTCTGACTTTTCCACATCCCATACCCCTTCCCCACTCCCTGTTTCCATATGGATGTTCTCACCCCCCACCCCACCTGACTTCTAAACACCCTGGGGCCTCCAGTCTCTTGAGGGTTAGGTGTATCATCTCTGAATGAACACAGACCCAGAAGTCCTCTACTGTATGTATGTTGGGGGGGGGGCTCATATCAGCTGGTGTGTGCTGTCTGTTTGGTGGTCCAGTGTATGAGAGATCTCAAGGGTTCAGATTAACTGAGACTGCTGGTCCTCCTAAAGGACTGCCCTTCTCCTCAGCTTCTTTCAGCCTTCCCTGATTCAACTACAGGGGCCAGCTGCTTCTGTCCATTGGTTGGGTGCAAATATCTGCATCTGACTCTTTCAGCTGCTTGTTGGGTCTTTTGGAGTGTGGTCATGCTAGATCCCTTTTTGTGAGTGCTTCATAGCCTCAGTAATAGTGTCAGGCCTTGGGACCTCTCCTTGCGCTGGACTGTTGCTGGACCTTCTTTTCTCAGGCTCCTCTCCATTTCCATCCCTGTAATTCTTTCAGACAGGAACAATTAGGGGTCAGAGGTGTGACTGTGGAATGGAAACCCCATCCCTCACTTGATGTCCTGTCTTCCTGCTGGAGGTGGGCTCTGTAAGGTCCCTCTCTCTAGCATCTTTGAGGATTCCCTGTTCTGTTTAGGGGTCAGAGACACTATGACACCATATAGGGCAGTGCAACTCTAGAAACAGCTGCTTTTCCAAGATCATTTCAACACTATCAGGATGTGAGATGACCTTGATGTTGGGATTCAAGTAGGTTCGTTCCTCTGTGTCACCATTCTGATCCACTGCCTAGGAGATTGTGATGAAGATACTCAGCTTCTAAGACACAGTCCCCTGCAGACATTCGAGATGTTGGACATCTTCCCTGCACTGTTACTCCTTTTGTAAGCAGCATTAGAATAAAACAAGGTGGCTGATTCACTCTCACCAAAATGAAGAACTCATTCCTGGATCACCCATTTGAAGACCAAATGGTTCTCATAGCATCATCTTTTTTTTTTTGGTAAGAATTTTTTCAGAGTGCCCACATGAAGTGTCAACATTGAAGGAGTTGCATAGTCTTCCCAGGGAGCATTTCTTAAATGTAGTTTTTCTTTGGAATAATCTGGGGGCAATGTTTTAACTGCAATCATTTGGGATTTATTTTTTTTAAAATGTCAAGGAATTACAGGAATTCCTCTATGAATTCACCCCATTTCAGTTTCCCCATTTATATTGCTAATGACATGTTGTCAAAATAGAAACTATATCCCCTGTGCTTAAACAAACTGCAAGTTTCTGAAATCTTTAGTTTTCCCCTAATATTATGTTCTATTTTTTCAATTCCAACTTCTAATTGTAGCAGCTTTCTGTATTACATTTTTTCTTCTGATGTGAGATTCTTTCTAGAAGTTATACTCATTTTTATAGCCATTGTTTGTGATGTTGAACTTTATTATTAACTGGATACAACCCAGAATCACCTGGGATGAGAGTCTTAGTGAGGAAGGAGCTAAATCAAGATGGCCTATTAGCACGACTGTGAGGGATTATCTTAATTGTTAACTGACATGAGAAAATCCAGCTCATAGTGGACAGCACTGTTTCCTAAGCAGGGCCATGTATGGTAGAAGAGAGGAGAAAGCAAGCAAGCAAACATTTCCCCACTCTTGACTGTGAATGTGAGGTAACCAGTTTAAACTTTTGCCACTGTGACTTTTCTGCAGTGACGAACAGCCACCAGAACCATGACCTGGAATGAGTCCTTTTCTCTCTCATGTTGCTTTTTTTTTTTTTACGGTGTTTTAGCAAACAGAAATGAGACTATAATAGCAACATTTTTGTCTAATTTCATCCAACCTTGGTTCCACTATCCATGCCTTGCTGATTTGTTCTCTGCAAGTAGCACGCCTCTTTCTAGCAATTATTGTTCTGGATTAACTATTTTTAAATGAATAGGAATTTTTTTTTTTTTTTTTTACAGCTCTTCCTTCAGCTTTAGCAAGAACATAGAGAACATAAGCCTCTTTTTCAATGCTTACCATCATTTCTTAAGAACAAAAACATTTAGGCTAAATTTACCTGAACTAAAAAAGCGGATGAATTTTCTCTAAAATCAATACAGTGTATCCACATTGAAACATAAGAAAGGCTCTTGATATTTTAATGGCTAGATATGTTAGTTATTCTGTCTTTTCTATCCCCCAAAGATTGTCCTTAGGCCAGACTTTAAAGAACAACATTCCTTAGACCCTGCAGAATAATAGGAAGGGGCATATCGACCAGTCTGGGCAATTTTGATGTATGATGAGTGATTCTACTTGGAAGGTCATTCTTGCCAAACTACCAAGGATGAGATCACAAGGATTGGCTCTTTAAAGTGCATATAAACAGTGGCATTTAATTGCTTTCTGTTTAGTTTTATTTGTTTTGAGACTTAGTATCATAGATTCAAGTCTGTCTTCAAAGCCCTTGTATAGCTAAAGCTGGTCTTGAAGTCCTGAGCTTCCTTCTTCTACCTCTCAAGACTAGGATTACAGGCATGTGCCACCACACCTGGCTCAGTTGCTTTTGCTTTTGAATCTAACATTTACTTCTTCACTAACCAATGTCAATTCACAGACACTTCATTGTGGATATAAAAAGTAAGAAGGTAGTTATTTCTGAGAAGATGCAAGTTTACATTCATGGAAAAGGAAGGAAGTTGTGTCGTGGATTTAGTTTGCAAAGTTTGTTGTGTAACTGAGTGCAGAAATATGTGATAGCTGAGGGAATATTAAACTATAGCTTTATTTTAAAACATTCACTATAGTTCTACAGTATTGAAAAATTACATAGAGAAAACACCCAGTTAAAACTACCATTTAAAGTATGATTTACTAGTGAGTTTAATTTGAGTTTGGGTTTGATATTGCTGCATAGTAAATCTCTATCACTTTAGATCCCACTGATCAGAACCTAAAATTTCAAATAGGTGTTAGACTGATACATAATTAAAACTTCTATGAAATAAACTATTTTCCTCAATAAACTGATACTATAAACAAAGAATTGTATGTAAACCTTTCATCCAATAAATGAGAACAACTAGATTTTGAGTTTGTTCCATAGTGATCGAGTCAACAACATATTGATGAAAACAAGAACTGCAGCTTGCCCGCCATGTCATAGCAATTTGCTCTGGTGACCTCCAAGTCTTCTCTTCTTGAAAAGTGGGTTTTCTTAATGATAACCGGGTCTGATTTGACCGTCTTCTAATATTCTCAGTTATGAAAACAGTTCTACTTCTTAAGACAAAAAAATATTTCCACAAATGACTCCAGTAATTTATGCCTACTTACCCCTCTGGGAAGAGGATAGCCCGCCTTTGCAATGCTCTTCTGAAATTACATACTGTACTTTCTAATCTTCCTTTCCCAAATGTGCATGAGGCATGTGTGAACAAGTACCTTTGTCCATCTTCCTTCTGTGCTCCTATACCACTTGTGCTCAGACAGGAAGAAGGGACAGAACAGGCCTTTCTACATGTTTGTGTGACGTTGATCTTAGCAACTACCTCAGTTTTGGTTCATGGATGAAGGATACCTCTCCCAGGACATCCTGCGAAAGAGTCATCCCCAGGACGTGTTTTTAAAATTAGCGATTCTTGTGATGCTTTTCAGTCACATTTCTCAATTGAGCATCACAGCATATTCCTCATTTCTTCTCTTGACTCAGGACAATGGTTCTCAGCTAGTTTACAGCCTTAATTTCTTCTACCCATCTCTTAATACATTCTAGGATCTCTCTTACACTAAGTCATTAACCAAGTGTAGTGGAACTAAGCTAGCTCATGGCTGAACTCATGTCAAAGCAAAAGCTAATGTTGGATTTCCCTTTAAGCAGATGATCTGAACATAAGGATATTTTCTTCTAGACTCTCCAGTAGTTGCTATATATTAAAGTATTGAACATGTACACTTAGCTTTAAACTCACATTAAATCTTTTAAATATCTATATCGTCATACTTAAACAATATGGAATAAAACGCAAATATTGTAGCCTTATGTGAAACTTTCAATTTTGTTATTATCTGCTCTAGCTAATTAAGTTAGAAAATAAATATTATTTTGGCAAAAATAAATGTCTATATATTTTAATTTATCCATAAAATTGGTCAAGGAATCATTATTAATATCCAAATGAACACATTTGGTAACTGTTTTTTTTTGTTTGTTCCCTTGCTTTAGCCTATTCATTGTTGGCATGTAGCAAGGCTGCAATGACCACATTTCAACTCTGAATGATGATAATGAACACATCCTCACTGTATGCTATTTGATTTATCCTGAGTTGAAATCCAAGCTTCATCCAATGATCAAGATGTTTCTATTTCCTTGACTCAAAAGGATTTTGGTCTCAAGCTGAAAGCAGAGAACTGGAGTCTTTCTTCTTGCTCTATGTCCTATCTGTCCTCATTTCCTCTGTCCTCACAGGAATCCTCTTTCCTCCCTTGTATATGTAACCAGATTGTACTAGCTAGTTTTATGTAAGCTTGACAAGTCTATAGTCATCAGAGGCTGGAAATTCAATTGATAAAAGGCCTCCATAAGATCTGGCTGTAGACAAGCCTGTAGGGTATTGTCTTAATTCGTGATTGATGTGGAAAGGCCCAAACCAACACCTGAGTTGGTGTTGCTGGGGTCTATAACAAAGCAGGAAATCAATCCATGACAGGCAAGCCAGTAAGCAGCATCTCTCCACAGCATCTGCATCAGTTCCTGCCTTCAGGTTCCTGCTCTGTGTGAGTTATTGTCCTCACTGCCTTTCATTATGAACCATTACACGGGCCTGGGAGTGAAATAGTCTCTTTCCTCTTCAAGTTGCTTTTGGTCGTGGTGTTTCACCACAACAAAGGTTAACCCTAACTAAAACATAGACCAACTTGTCATCTTCAAATTTACTGACTTTTTGATATTCCTATTCCTTTCTCTGGGTCCATAATTGCACTATCTAGCTTTAATAGTAGAATTGGGTCAAAGGAAAGAAAATACCAATTCATAATTAGCAAAAGTAGAATTCCAACTACTATATTCACTATAGAAATAGTGAGCATTTATTAGATAGATGATGCAAACATGATCATTTCTTTATTCTTGCACTGTGGTCATCAGTTGCAATACTTTACATGTAGATGTCCTTTGTGCTCTTTGTGCTTTCTTTTATTCTATTTTTTACAAAGTGGCTGATCAGCTCAAATTTCATACCAATCATGGCTTTATTTTGCTGCTTCTTATATAGAATTCATCCTGTCATGTAGATCAATGTTTTCTAATCTTTATTTCATTTAAAAGGAACCAAATAATTCAACTCATTACACTCATTGGACAACAGTGTATCCTGACAGAGCTATCAGCAAAGGCAATAGTGCTAATCAACTGTAAAAGTGTTTGCTAGCTCTAATATTAACTTAGTACTGTTTATGTAGCATTTACTTGTCCATATCACAGTAACCTTATGCAATGTGATCTCTGAGAAAGAACAAAAGCATTCTGGGTAATTAGAAGCATGATGTTATGAAGTTAAAGCCAGTGTATCTTTCTCATATAATTGAGTTCCATTACCTCTCAAAGCTTATAGCTTTACTACATGCAAATGAGAATTGAGGAGATTAATATAGATCTCAAAAGTTCTTGGTTTTATGTATTTTCTATGAACTTCAACAAATGACATTTAACTGCTGATATGAGAGCTCTAGAAGGGAATTGAAACTGCATTTATATTCCTAACTTCATATAGTCCCCAACGATAAAAGAAAGGTCATTGTCTCTAACCACGTTCTCAGTTTGAGGTGGGAAACACATAGAGAATCAATAGACTAACAGCTTTCTGAGTTAACTGAGTCATGCACTTGAGAGAATAGATGGAATGAAATACCCTGGAGTCTTTGATTCTTTGCTTTTAAGATCCCTTAATTTTTGAATCAGTTTAGTTTCGATCTGTACAATCTGATGGTATCCTTTTAAAAAGACAGGCTTGTCAAAGGACCAAAGCTTTCTGTAATCTGACCTTGTAATTTCATAGTTTGTTCTCTCTCTCTCTCTCTCTCTCTCTCTCTCTCTCTCTCTCTCTCTCTCTCTCTCTCTCTCTCTCATATCTCTGTCTGTCTGTATCTCCCTCCCTCCTTCCTTCCCTTTCTACTTCCCTTCCTCACTCCTTCCCCATTATAGGTGCTGTGGATTGACAATCAGGGATATACTCTTACCTATAAGACTTCCCTCTAGTCCATGCTCTTTCACTTGTGAAAGAAATCACTGTTTCTGAAGGTTCAGACTAGAACTACATGGTCTGTAGGTGTCCTAGAGACCAGAACAATAATATAGTTTTGGCACGTTCTTATTCTGTATAGGGTATTTAAATTTAAGAGAACATGAGCTTCTTATTATTAAATGTAGCTATTTATGCTATTAAAAGACTCCATTGAGAATATTAGTCTTAAATCATAATGTACTACTTATAAGGGTTTTAAAAATAGTGGCATGAAATCAGGATCCTCAATGGAAAGAAAGGATATATAGTTAGCCCCACCAGAATGAAGCAGATGCACTAATGCATGCAGGCTCCATACCCCAGATAGTTCAATAGGCATGCGCCTGGACCAATTTGATCTTTTTGGGGTCTCTGTTTTATCAATAGTAAAATGAAGAAGCATGTCACTTCTAAGGACAACCTCTCACAACAACTGTTATTCAGAGAAAACAAGAGTTTGTCATTAAAGCTCCGCAGTAATGCTTTAATTTTTGGCTAACCCAAACAACTTGAAGAAGATCAAGAGAGATACCTCCTCCAAAGTAGGCTTCAGGCAGAAAAGGCAAAGAAAACTTAGTCCATTAAAAGCCGTCTTTGTTGAAGCAATTCTTTTAGTTGTCCATTGTTTTGACTGTCACCATCTCAAACATTAAAGAATTGTATTAGGAATATTTAAAATGATATGATCTGGCTTTTCCCTGGGGGAAACAAGAACAAATGTGTTACTCGGACAGGTTATCAGTAACAGTCCAAAGAAAGAATTCCATCTAAGTTTGACTTGGTGACCCCCCCCCCCAAAATGTATTGTGGTAACTAACAGCAGGGTGGGTGTTGGGGCCACTTGGGGAAATATTGGCTATTCAGAAGCAGTTTCAGCACTGAAAAGTTCACCCCAGGATGGAAGACAACTCACAAAAATGTAATCTGAAGCTTTCTGCACAGCTTGCAAACAATGTAGCCTCCTCTCTCTCTGCAATTGCTTACTACTTATGTAACCTTGGGGTGAAGTCTTGTGAATACTGTGAATGTCCAAGTTTCCTGAGTCTTGTGAATTTCCTTAGTTTCTTATGTCCAAAGAGCTGTCTTTCTCCCTCTAGGGCAGGTTTAAATTTGAACACAACATTTTGAGAGAGAGAGAGGGAGAGAGAGAGAGAGAGAGAGAGAGAGAGAGAGAGAGAGAGAGAGAGATTGATTCTTGGAACTAGAAATATTTTTCATCAATATGACATGATAGTTTCCCAGAGAACCCAATTTGGGTTCCCAATTTCTGGTCTGTAATAGTTATTTGTAACTCCACTTCCAAGGAATCCAATGCACTCTCTTGCTCCTAGGGCCTTTTGATATGAGTGACATACATGCCATCAAAACACCCATTCACATCAAAAGAAAACTAAAAGTCTCTACTTTGAGTGTTGTCATCTAGTATGATTTCATTATGATTTAATATTTGCAAGCTGGATCACAAGATCAAAACGTTGCCACTGAGAATCTTAACAGTTGTTGGGGATCAGGAATTACCTCACAAACCACATGAACACCGATCTAAGTCAGACAGGGATAGTTTATTGAGTCTAAACCCCAGGACTGTGTGACCAGATTTAGGAAATGAACCATGACATCAAGTTAAGATTTTAAGCCTAAAATCCACAAACATCTGTGCAAGTTATTTTACCAATCAGGATTTATGGATAGGGCATTTCCTTAGGAACATGATTTTGTCATACATTTATTCCACTTCCACTGGTTGGGATATTTGACGGAGGCTGAGGACTTTCCTTGTCTAATATTCATGTCTTCATGATGGGACTACCAGTATGGGACTTGTCTAACATTCATGTCTTAATGAATGTCATGCTTCATATGTACATGTCTCTTTCTGCCAAGTAGAACGCCAGTTACCAGGGAGCTCTTGGGTGCTTAAATTTTACTATACCACTACTCAAAATAGAGTTCTTATTCTAATTCTTATATTGGTGTAAGTATCTCTGTTGGGGTCCTTCCCGGGAGCAGCTTATACCTAAAAGTTTACACACAGGTGCAGGAAGTACTGTCGGGTGGTTGGTTTAGGTCCAAGCTTATGGTGGGTAACCATACAATATAGTTCTACTAACTTCTATCATGACTGGTTTCTAAGAGCCCTGAACATAAAAGAATAATTTCCTAGTAACAGTAGAAACATATGGGAAATTTTTCTTATAATGCTAGGCTAGCTTGTTACCTAGGCCTCAACATTTTACCTAAACCTTAACACACTAAAGTATTAAAAAAAAAAATTTAAAAGCCTCAAATTAGGACTTCTGAATGACAGTGTTAAAGTTTTTAATCTTCTCATACAAAGAATAAGAAGCAAGTGTCCCTAAACTTTAGTTGCATTCCCTCTGTTATCAATGTCGAGAGCACATAGTAAAATTTAATAAATGCTAAGTGTTACCTAAAGCAAACAAAAAAACGTGGCTCTGAAAACTCAGAGGTAAGAGCAAACGAATCAACAACCATGAGCCTTACATTTATTGTTTTTCATCATAATAATTTAATCATCTGAGAAATGCTATGTATTTTATTCTTTTGTCTTCTTATCTCCTAGTTCTATGAGGCCCTGGTATCCTTATGCCTTCTATCAGGGTCAGAAGTAAGTGCCAAGCACAGCTGCTGCTTGGAAGTTTAGTCCATTGTCAACTATGTAATAAAAAAATTTCAACAATGGCCACACATGTAAACAGATTACATTTCACAAAGCCCCTGACAGCTCCTCTCGTTCTGTTGGCAACATGCTTGGGGAACAGCCCGTTCAGCTAATCATGCACTAGAGTAGAGTAGACCTAGGTAGACGCTGAAGTGAGCAGTTATACCACTAATTTCCATAGTGCCTGTAAGAGTTTTCTCTCCCTGAAGAGATGAATAGGGCCTCTTTTTGCTCCCCATTCTCACCAGCATGAGCTGTCACTTGTTTTTAATTGATCTTAGGCATTCTGATAGGTATAAGATGAAAACTCCAAGTAATTTTGATTTGCATGTCCCTGATGACTAAGGATGTTGAACATTTCTTTAAGGGTTTCTCAGCCATTTGAATTTTCTCTTTTGAAAATTGTTTTAAGACTTGCATTAATATTGGGCTCTTTGTTTTCATCGTATCTAGTTTTGGGAGTTCTTTATATATTTGGGATATTATCCCTCTACCAGATGTGTAGTTGTTAAAAATCTTTTACAGTTCTGTAGGCTACCGCTTTGTACAAAAGACAGTGACCTTTGCTGGGCACAAGCTTTTCAGTTCCATGAGGTCACATCTATTACTTTTTTTTTTAATTAGCACTATTGAAGTCCTATTCAGAAAGTCTTTTCCTACCCCAACGAACTCAAGGCTGTTTCCAATTTTTCTTCTATCAAGTTCAATGTATGTTGCAGGGTATTAGATCACACTGTAAACTGTCATTTACCTACAAAACCTGTTTCTAGTTGTGGTGTGGTTCAGCCCTAGCATAAACCTTTAATACCAGCTCTAGGGAGGCACATGCCTTTATTATCAAACAATGGAAGTAAAGTTGGTTTGTAGAAGGAAACAGCCATGTTTAAAATTGATGTCTAATTGCCAGACTTCCACAAGAAGAGAGAAAAAAGAGAGAAAACGTAAGTGAGCAGCACACACACACACACACACACACACACACACACACACACACACACACACACACACATTCATACTAGGGGAGGACAGAGTATTACCAGGACAGTTATAGAAAGACAGGTTGCAGAGAGAGAATAAGGTAGACCCAGGTGAAGATAAAATAAGCAAGAGGATGAGAAGGAAACAGAAGATTAGAACATATTGCCAGAGTTAGTATGAGGCCAAGCAGAGCAGAGCAGTTCAGGAGAGACTGAGAGAAGCCAGATGGAATCTGTTAGCCTGGAGAGGAGTTTGAGCCAGATAGCTGAATTGAATTATCAAGCCAGAATTCAGAAAGAACAAACTTGGACCTCTGGGGGCTCCAAGAGACTGAACCACCAACTAAAGAACATAACACGGTTGTAGTCTCTACAAGATTAATTATGCTTAGGTATGTCTCTTGTATTCTTAGTCTAGCCTGGACTTTTTTCATGAAGGGTTGTTGGATTTTGTTAAGGGACTTAACAAAGTCTCTTTTGTAATGAGATTATCATGGCTTTTTTTTTTCTTTCAGTTTGCCCATATGATAAGTTATATTGATAGATTTTCATATACTGAACCATCCCTGCATCTCTGGGGAAGAAGCCTACTTGATCATGGTGGTTGATCTTTTTGATATATTCTGGATTTGGTTTATGATTATTTTATTGAATATAGCTGTATCTATGTTCAGGCAGGAAATTTGTCTGTAATTCTCTCTTTGTTGAGTCTTTATGTGGTTTAGGTATCAGGGTAACTAGCCTCATGAAATGAATTAGTGTTGCTTCTGTTTCTAGTTTGTGGGGAAAAAATGGGGGGTGTACTGATGTTAACTCTTCTTTGCGAGTTTGTAGAGTTCTACACTAAAACTTTATCTGGCCCTAGATTATTTTTGTTGTTGTTGGGAGAGTTTAATGACTTCTTCTATTTCACTAAGCGTTATAGTTTTTGTTTAACTGATTTAGCTGGTCTTGATTTAACTTAGACAAGAGGTACTAATTGAGAAAATCATCCACTATATATTTTTTTCCAATTTGGTAGAGTACAGATTTTTATGGTATGTCTTTGCGATTCTTTGGATTACCTGTCTATTGTTATGTTCCCCTTTTCATTTCCGATTTGGTTAATTTGGGTATCCTTTCTCTGCTTTTTAGTTGATATGGATAAGGGTTTGTTGATCTTATTAATTTTCTCAAAGAATCAACTCTTTGTTTCCTTGATTATTTTTATTGTTCTTTAGTTTATATTTTATTGATGTCAGACCTACATTTGATTATGTCTTGTCATCTACTCCTTTTCCCTGTGATTTCTGTTGAGGTCTCCCCCACAACCCAACCCCAGCATTATCTGAAGCCATTTATTCCATGACTGCCAGCCATTTCATATTCTTGTTGTACTATGCCTGCCAGTCATTGACACAGAAAAATAACTTGACTCAGAGAAGGATCATGGTGACCATATATCCTATTATGTTCTGTATGATATTATGTTGTTAATCTTTGGGTGTGTTGGGGTATCCAGCACTTGCTGCGGTAGGAGAACTGGATTCTGATGATGCTAAGTAGCCTTGGTTTCTGTTTGTAAGGTTCTTGCACTTGCCTCTCACCATCTGGTTATCTCTAGTGTTGTTAGTTGGTCTTGCTGTCTCTAGCTGGAGCTTGTCCCTCCTTTGGGGCTATAAGCCTATGATCTTAGATGTGTCAGTACTCTGGGGGAGACCAGCTTTCTCCTGGGTGGGGTTTGGGTGTGGACTGTGGGACAGCCTTAGCTTCAGGGTGCAGATGGAGACCAGAAGGATCCTATCCCCAGCTGCTCCACTGTTCCTGTGCTCTGTGTGCTCCTGGCCAGTCCCACTTTGGACAGTTATTAAAGCACAAAGTGGCAATCTCACCTCTGAGCTTAGGAGTGAAAGCACTCCTTGGAGACTCTCCTGGGAGCTCTCTCCCGGCAGGATTGGTGTGCAGAGGACTGTGGAACAGCTTAGCTCCTAGTGCAGATGGAGATCCTATGCTGTTAATCTTAAGCAATTCTACAAAACTTTAAGCAGGAGGATCCATCAAAATAAAGGTCAATATGAACTGTTGTGTCTAAAATGGCTTTAGTCAGAGCTGACCACCAGGCAGCACTTCCTGCACCTGCTTAGGAGCTCACTGTGGGTTTTGTGCTTTTTTTTTTCCTTTATAAACCTGCCCTGAAAAATGTTTGATGTCATAGTTCAGATAATTCTGAGCTATGTCCCTGATTTGATCAGTATTAGGATGTGTGTTCAATAAATCCCTGTCTGACTGAGATAGGTGTTCACGTGCTTTGTGGAGCAACTCTGAGGCTGCAAGGTTTTCTTCTTTTTATCCTAGAGCTTGCAGGTATGATGCTATGTTGCTAAAGTGAGGTTTTGCTCCAGTTCTATTATTTGTTTGTTTGTTTGTTTGTTTGTTAACTTTCCTCTTAGAACTGCTTTCATGGTGTCCCATAATTTTGATATACTGTCTATTTATTTTTCAATCAATTTTAGAAAGGCTTTTCTTTATTTTTTTTAATTGACCTAGATTTTGTTTAATAGGGAATTTTGTAATCTTCCTGTTGTTGTTGATATCCATATTCAATGTGGGGTGGTCTGATAGGATTCAAGGAGGTATTTCAATTGTCGAATACCTGTTGAACTTTGCTTTATTGCTTACTATGTGGTCAATTTTGGAGTAAGTTTTATGTTGTGTGGAGAAGAAGGTGTATTCTTTTGTACTTGGATGAACTCTTCTGTAAATACCTGTTAAATCCATTTGGTTTATAAGATGTTTTACCTTCAGCATTTCTCTGGTTAATTTTTGCCTGGATGACCTGTCTATTGGTGGGAGTGGTGTATTGAAATCTCACATTGTCAGTGTGTGAGGGCCAATATATGACAAGTTATAGTAGTGTTTCTTTTACAAATGTGGGTGTCCTTGTGTTTGGGGCATGACGTTAAGAATTGACATGTCATCTTGGTGGATTTTTTTCTCTAATGAGAATCTAGTGTCCTTCCCTACGGGGCATAATATTTTGTGCACTGTTTAAAGCTTACCTTGATTTCTATGCTATCACATCTATCTTGTTTCAATCTGAACATGACATTGTAATGCTTATGTTAAGAATCTCCTGTCTTGGGCTGGAGAGATGGCTCAGTGGTTAAGAGCACTGACTACTCTTGAAGAGGTTCCTGAATTCAATTCCCAGCAACCATATGGTGACTTACAATCATCTATAATGGGATCTGATGCCCTCTTCTGTGTCTGAAGACAGCTACAGTGTACTCACATACATGAACTAAATAAAGAGATATTAAAAAACCCACATGCTATATAAAAAAAATCTGTCTCAAGTTTCTGTAAACAATATTTACTATTTATTCTCTGCCTTGTCAATAAAAGCTGATCATCCAATGGCTGGACAAAGGAGAATAGGGTAGGGCATTTGCCAGCCAGAGGAGAAAGACAGAGAGAAGAGGAAGACAGATTGAGCCATGAGGAGGAAGGAAGGAGTCCAAGAGAATTCAGCTGGAGAATGGGTGGCCCAAAATGCATGTATTATGGTAATTTGTGCTGAGAGGTAGCCAGATTAGTTTAGGGGATTAATGTAGATAATTGACTGTCCAGGCATTGAGGTAAAGCTTGAAAATAAATCTTGGGCTGTGTTGTTATTGGCGAATTAGCTAGGATAAAGAAAAACAGTCGCTGTATTAATTTATAGCATGTATTTATAATACATTTACCATTTACAGTTCCCTATATCTTTTAATTAGTTTAGGTTTGAAGTATATTTTGTTAGATATTAAAATGGCCACACCAGCTTGCTTCTCCAGTCCATTTGCTTGAAGTACTCTTTTTTCATCTTTTACCCTGAGGTAACATCTATCCTTGATGTTAGTCTATCTTATTTACTGGAGAATTGGAAGTACTGATATTGAGAAATTTTAATAATCAGACTTTGTTGACTCCTGTTCTTTTCGCTTGTGTGTGTGTGCGCGCGCACCCTCTTTCCGTCTTTTCATTTTCTTGTCTGGGATTATTTATTCCTTGTGCCCTTTTGTGTGTGATTAACTTCTCTAGGTTTGAGTTTTACTTCTACTGCCTTCTAGAGGGCTGAATTTGTAAATCAGGATTGATTAAATTTGGCTTTATCATGAGAGACCTTATTTTTTCCATGTATTATCATTATAAGTTTTGCATCATATATTGATATGGGCTAGGAGCTGTGGTTTCTTCAGCTCTATAGAATGTCTGTTCAGGCTCTTTAGCATTTAAGTTTCCATTGAAAAGTCAGGTGTTATTTTAATTTGTCTGCCTTTATATGGTACTTGGTCTTTTTCCCTTTCAGTTTTTGATATTCTTCCTTTATTATCTATGTTTAATATTTTGATGATTATGGGCTAAGGGGACTTTCTTTTCTGACACAGTTGATTTGGTCTTCTGTATGTGTGTTGTACATTGGCAGGCACTTTCTTCTTTAGCTTATGGAAAGTTTCTCTTATGATTTTTGAGAATATTTTCTTTGCCTTTGACCTGGGTTTCTTCACCTTCCTTTACTTCTATTATTCTTAGATTTGGTCTGTTTATAGTGTCCCAGATTTCTTAGATGTTTTGTGTCTGAAGTTTTCTCCTTTTTAGATTGAACAGGTTTTTTTTTTTTTTTTGAGGTATTCATTTCTGAATAGTTGCCTTCAATGCCTGAGGTTCTCTCTTTCACCCCTTGTACTCTTCATAAGCATTGCCTCTGAAGTTCCTGTCTCGCTTCCTAAATTTTCATTTCTACATTTCCCTTACTTTGTGTTTTCTTTATGCATTCTCTTACCCTTTGCAGGTCTTAAACGGTTTTATTCATTTGCCTCTAATTTTTCTTTGTGTTCATAGATTTTGTTAGTGCATTTATTCCTTTCTATTTTAAAAGCCTCTAAGCAATTCATAAAGGCTATCTTAACATGTTTGTCGTGTGCTTCAGTTATGTAGCAAAACTTTGGGCCTACTGTGGTAGGGTGGCTGGGCACCAGAGGAGACATATTATTCTGGATGCTATACAGGTTGTGTGTTTATGCTGGCATCTGCGTGTGGAAAGATTGTAATTATAGATTATGATATCTGGTCTTGTATTTGTTGAGTGGATATTTTATTTTTTGATTTCTGTTGCCTTCTTTGGCTCTTAGGAGACAGTGGTATCTGTGTTTCAGTCTTTCTTTCTTTCTTTCTTTCTTTCTTTCATTCTTTTTCTTTCTTTCTTACTCAATGGGAGGTTCCAAGGCCTGACACTATTACTGAGACTATGGAACACTCACAAAAATGGATCTAGCATGACCACACTCCAGAAGACCCAACAAGCAGCTGAAAAAATCCGATGCAGATATTTGCACCCAACCAGTGGACAGAAGCAGCTGACCCCTGTTGTTAAATTAGGGAAGGCTGAAAGAAGCTGGGGAGAAGGGCGATCCTGTAAGGAGGACCAACAGTATCAGTTAATCTGGACCCCTGAGATCTTTCAAATACTGGACCACCAAACAGGCAGCATATACCAGCTGATATGAGGCCCTCAACATATATACAGTAGAGGACTGCCAGGTCTGTGTTTATTCAGAGATGATGCACCTAACCATCAAGAGACTGGAGGCCCCAGGGAGTTTAGAAGTCAGATGGGGTAGGAGGTAGGGACATCCACATGGAGATGGGGGTGGGTGGGGAGGAGGTATGGGACATGAAACAGTCAGAGGGTGGGGGGGATAAAATATGGAGTGTAAAAAAATTAATTAAATAATTAATTAATTAATTATTGGAAACTGATACTTAGGAATGGGGATAGAGGGTTCACAGGAGGGAGGAAAGCTGAGTATTCTACCAGGATTTTCTTAGTCCCCTGAGAGTAGTGGTAGATAATTAGGAGAGGTTATTGCAGGTGGTCTACTACAGAGTTGGGGTCGAGAGTGTGGAGTGGACTAGGAGCCAAGGAAGAAGGGTGGAGATCTGCAGATTGCCTACCTGTTTCCCTAGCTGGAGTTGTTCAGAGACTTCCTGCTGGAGTTGAGAACTGGGGGCTGGGACATAGCAATGAATGAGGAACAGAGAGGATGATCTGTGTGACCACCTGGAGATGGCGGCAGGAGAGGGGATGCTGCAGTCATTCTCTGCAATGGGAGGGATGAGTGTGGATGACTTGCTTTTGATGAGAGGTGAAAATCTGTGATTCCCTTGCTGGACTTGAAGAGAACCTTAAAGACTGAAAGAATGTCTTACGTGTTTTTTTTTTTTTTTTCTTTTTTTGTAGCTTGGCTTTAAGATTGCTTTTAACTCCCCAATGAGAATCTGCATCTTATGTATTATGAGCAGGAGAACCATAAGCAATGTTTCTTCATGTGCCTAACATATATTGAGAAGTCAGTGCTTGAGGATGCTGAGGGTAGTAGAGTTATAGGTAGTAGACAGCTCCATAACCTACACACTCAATGACCAAGCAGAGTTCTTCTAGGTCACAAAGAACACTCCCAAGAGAACAGTGTAGCAATCCCCAGAGACAAATAAAATGCAGCATGGAAAATACAAAATCCAGTCATGTCTCTTTTATATTTAAATAATCTTTTTGTTTTAGGGTAATTGTACATTTACAAAAACAGAGAAAATAATTATTAAAGGATTTCTCATGAGTCTCTAATTTCTTCCATTTTTCAGGCCTTATGTAACTGCTGTCCTATAGGCACTAAAGAAACGATTCGGATGGAGTCAAGAAATATAAATAAAACTGAGAAAGTCAAAATAGCCTACAGAGACAATGTCCCTTTTCCCAGAAGCTTCTCTCCCATACTAGGGTGTGACAAGCAAGAAAAACAAGTTTCTGCAGGGGCTGATCTGTGTCAACTTTGAACTGAGCTGTAACTACACCTTTCTCAATCCAAAATATAAACCAACCATCTCATATATTTACCCTTCAGCTGGACATGGTGACTGATGTCTGCAATGCCAGCACTCCTGAGTCTGAAGAAGGAGAATTCATGTCAGTTTAAGGTCAACCTGGGCTACATAGTGAGTACCAGATGAGGACAAACCAGTACCTGGCCTCTAGGTTACAACATGATATCCCATCACAAAGAAACATGACCACCATCAGTAGCAGCAGCAAGAAAAAGAAATCATCATATGATTTTATTACAAAGGGAAATTCTTTCAAGAAAAGAGATATGCCATTTTTAAACTTTGTTTAATCTTTAGACCTTGTTATAAATTATAACCTTTGAGCAATGCAGTTTGGAAAGCCAGAGAAAGACAGCCTATAGTCACTGAAGACAGTGGCTTTCCATCTTGAGACATCTATACCCATGAATTTGGAGTGTACTGCCCTGTTCAAATATCTATCTATCTATCTATCTATCTATCTATCTATCTATCTATCTATCTATCTATCTATCTATCTGTCTGTCTATCTTTATCTCCCCCATTTGTGCGGTTCTCCATACCCATGTTTAACTCTAAAGTGTTACTATTCCTTAGGTTTATCCACTTACTGACTTAGTGTTAATCTCTCTAATCTTAAAATTCTTCTCTACCCTATAATCAAAGTTCTAGCATTACTTGAGTAGATGTCTGAAAAGAGAGTGTGAAACACCTCCAGCTGCTTGACACAGGGTAAGGTTGCATCTCCCTATCTTTGTACCAGTGCTGACATAACCACAAACATCAGGGCCCTTTTCATTGCCCCCAATAAGGATGCACGCTGCCAACATGGAGTGCCACTGATGGTCTTGCCCTTGTCCAGCAGCAGCAGTGTTGGTCAGATGTTTCTGCCTATTTTGCATTCTGTATGAAATTCTGGGAAGAAAGTCACAAGGAAAGCCTACGCTCACAGGGAGCAGCTGTGCCTTCCTTCCTTGATAAGGGAGCAAAGCAATCAATATAAATTAATTGAAATCCTTCTGTATGGAAGATTTGTCTCTTATCTCCTATTTATTCACTCAGGTTCTTCCTCTCTTCTGTTCTTTCATTCCTTCTTTTCTTTTCTTTTCTTTTCTTTTCTTTTCTTTTCTTTTCTTTTCTTTTCTTTCTTTCTTTCTTTCTTTCTTTTCTTCCTTCCTTCTTTTTTCTTTTCTTTTCTTTTCTTTTCTTTTCTTTCTTTCTGTGTCAGTATAAATTCATGGTCAAATGTTTTACAGTTTTATAATTGAGTTCAATGGATTTACCTTCATTAGTGGGTACAAAACTAATGAGCAAAACTCAAAGATAAAGGAAGTTTATTACTTTCAGAAAGTGGGAGGGGGCACTAATTACAAGAAAACTGGTGACCCTTTTACACAGGGAAAGTAGAGGTATTTTATTGTGTAGCTTATACATATTCATAAAGTAAAATACAGGTAGCTATGAATATATTTCTCTCTTTCCTCCTCCTCCCCCTCCTCCACCTCCTCCTGCTCCTTTTCCTTCTCCTCCTCTTCCTCCTCTCCCTCCTCCTCCTCCTTTTTCTCCTTCTACTTCTCCTATTCTTTTGAGACAGGGTTTTATTATGTAGCCCATAAATTATCTGGAACGTCCTTCATAAGATCAGGCTGGCTTCAAACTCACAGATTCCTCTGTCTTTTGACTTAAAGTTCTGAGATTAAAGGTGTGTGTCTCTATCCCTTGCATAATGGGTATATTCTTGATGATATTCAAATTCAAGTGTGTATATCTGAACATACTCTATCAAGATCATAAAGCATATATTAAAAAACAAAGGAAGCCAATGGAAATGCATCCTTGCTGAGAAATTAGCATTATAATGACTGAAGTTTACTCTAGTCCAGGGCTTTTATGGGTTTTAATGATTTTTGGTGGAGAAAATTTATGCAGCTGTAGGTATATAGGTGCACAGAATAGCTACACAAATCAAACATCTGTAGATCACAGGTAATAAAGAAATTTATTTGAAAACAATTCTTATATATACATATGTACATATAATATTACCATTTATTAAATATTAATGCAAGTTTTCATACTAATGAGTCATTTATTTTTACATAAATAATTGAATCTTGGCTGAAGAGTGCCTTCAGTGTTTATAGCTGTTGGTTGCTACTTCATATTATAATCATCAGTACTGAGAATGCTGTTATATTTGGAAATTGTTGGAAATTCTGCCCTGATGCTAACCCAAAAATTCACTGAATGGCCATTTATGAATCTCAAAACAATTCACTGGTGATAGTTTTTAATTTAACATTTTTTATGTATTTATTATATGTAAGTACACTGTAGCTATCTTCAGACACTCCAGAAGAGGAAGTCAGATCTTGTTACAGATGGTTATGAGCTACCATGTGGTTGCTGGGATTTGAACTCCGGACCTTTGGAAGAGCAGTCGGGTGCTCTTACCCACTGAACCATCTCACCAGCCCTAATTTAACATTTTAACACACTATTCTCCAAAGATACACTGATGATCCATGCTGAGACTAGACAGAAGAAAAAGTCTGAATCTTTGTTTTCCATGATAAAGTTGCTACATTTCTAGAAGAGCAGAAAGTTTGCATGTACAGTAAAAGCATTAAATGTATAACTTAATGTGCATTATTATGAGGACATGCATATGGGAAAATGCATGTGTGTGTGCAAAAACAAGGATAGATTGAAATCATGAGACACAGCACAGGTGAGCACCATCAGGAACATTAGCCATTTATGTGTCTGGCTTTGAATTAGTTTTTGCCTGTTGCTTGTGCAAGTTTTAAAATCTGTCACTGCTGCCAATGTTATTGCTGCCCCCGCATTCAGTTCCATGATCCCTTGTTGAGTTGTGACCTGGAGCTTAAGAAGGTGTGCCCTGAGTTACCTTGACAAGTGAGTCAGAGTGAAATGGGAATCTTTGCTCATTGTAAGTTTCTTCAAAGTGTTTTAGCTGGGAAGAAATATAAACTAGAGAGACAGAAAAGGCAACTTTATCATCTTTAGAGCTATTTAACAGTATCTTAAAGTGACAGCAGGTATCCTAGGTATGCAAAATTGCCCCCTTGCTCAGTAGCTGACACTTTGGGATATAATAATACTGATATATATATATATATATATATATATATATATATATATATATATATATATATATGATATGTGTGTGTGATTGATTGTTTTTTATATTTTTATATTCGAATAAAGGTTCTGCCATGTAGCCTTGCAATCCTCCTGCCTCAGCCTCCCAAGCGCTGGGATTATACTATGAGCATCTACTGTTCAGTTCTTGACTCTTGAATCTTTCTAACTACTTGTATCTCTTTTTAATGGAGGATATATTATAATCAAGGCCCACATTTCTATCTATTAGAAAGCAGAGAAGCCATGGAGGGATCCTTTCAGTATCCAGAGTTTTCTAGTCAAAACCAACCACAGAATTTGCACTGATGTCTATGTCTCTTACCTCACCAATATCTCACTCTGCCTCTCTTCTATTTCGGGATTAATGATCAGGACTTTCTTGGGCACATAAATGAGAAAAAATGTACCTTTTGTTCCTAGACTAGAGACATTTGTAGTATCCAACTACAATTTTGTGCCTTAGTATGAATGTTTGACTTTGCAGCCTTGCCATGAAGAAGACAAGAATAAAATACAATAATCTTCATAATTACAATAAAAAAGTGAAGGACCAGCTTCCCAAAAAGGCTAAGGAGATAGGATTCACAAAAAAAATATTACTCACATAATTTTATGCTCAGAGTATGATTTGGATGGTTTGACTTATCTCTTTCAAGTTCTTCTGCCTGTCATTCCAACTGTACGTGTGCCACATAGATCCAGGACAGGGGTACTTAAATGTGTATTGATAAATGCAGGAAATGGCTCTTATAGTTAGGAATATATGAAATAATAAAGAGTAGTAGACAATGTTCCTGTGGTAAGGAGACATGCGACGCGCATTCTTACTGTCTTTAAGACATGAATGAGTTATTGGTAAACTAGTGCATGAAACAGCATTGTAAACTTAAAGTCTCAGAGGTATAATAGAGTATACTTATCATCTTCTTATGCAGATGACAGAGCCTTATTTTATAGGTCAAAAGCTTGATTGCAAGTCAATAGCTCATTCTAGTATTAACGTGTTTGGCTCTTTCCTTCTTTTTTATCTATAAATGGCTAGTTCACAGATTTCAGGCATTTGAAAAATAGATACTAAGTAGTGTTTATTAGCTGGTATTTCTAAGATTTTTCTAGCTATTATGGGTCATATAAAATGAGTAACTCCAGTTCCTGTTGGTCAACCAGTGTCCTAAAGTATATTTTACTGCTTATTATACAGCGTCCCAGCCTCTAGACCAATGGCATAAAGACGAAAAGCATTGAGCTAATGGCCATTCTTAAATATATATATATATATATATATATATATATATATATATATATATATATATTAAGACTGTGTGTGTGTGTGTGTGTGAATTAATCAATATAATGCTGAGCTTTTGCAGCTTTCTGCTGGGTGAATGTTTAAGGCATTTATATTGTAGTTGTACATCAATGCAAATTCTGGGTTAATAATCTTTATTTATGCAAGCCTATCACTTTCTTTGCACTGTAAACAATAAATGCTGTAAACTAAAACTTGAGCCAGTGCCTACATGGAGGCTCTTATAATCTAGTCACTAGGAAGGAATGAAACATCTCTGAGGTAACATTTTCTTCATTATTACTTCTACCTATGGGTAACATCAGCTTCCCAGTAATGAAGAAATACTTGATAACTAATGTCTCTTTTTTTCTAAAGTATATATTGTGTTTCAAAAACAATTTTTTTTAAAAAATTATTTATTTAATTTTAGTTTATTTACATTTCAAGTGTTATCCCTTTACCTGTTCCCCCCTCCCAGAAACCCCCTCTCCTATCTCTCCTATCCTCCCTCTCCCTGCTTCTATGAGGGTGTTCCATCACCCACCCACCCACTCCCACCTCCCCGCCCTCAATTCCCCTATACTGGGATACATCTATCGAGCCCTCAGGACCAAGAACCTCTCCTCCCATTGATGACTGACAAGGCCATCATCTGCTAAATATGCAGCTGGAACCATGTGTATTCCTTGGTTGGTGGCTTAGTCGCTGGGAGCTCTGGGGGGGGGGGGTGGTACTGGTTGGTTGATATTGTTGTTCTTCCTATGGGATTGCAAACCCCTTTAACTACTTCAGTCCTTTTTCTAACTCCTCTTTGGGGACCCCTGCTCAGTCCAATGGTTGGCTGCAAGCATCCACCTCTACTTTTGTCAGGCTCTGGCAGGGCCTCTCAGGAGACAGCTATATCAGGCTCCTTTCAGGAAGCATTTCTTAGTATCCACAATAGTGTTGGAGTTTGGTGACTGTATCCAGGATGAATCCCCAAATTCTTAAAAACAGATTTCCCAACTGTTCTAATTTTCCAGAATTTGCGATACGATAGAAGGTTATATAAAAGGCTTTAGTTCAAAAATGTCAGTGTGCTTCTACCTTCTTATTGTTTGAAGTTCTCATTGTTTTTATTGTTTTAAGTTATGGCCTCATGAATCAGGCCGTAGCTAACACCAATGTTGAATATCCCTGGAAATTGTAGCGATCAGTCAGCTACAGCTAGTACCTGTTGTTTGATGTGGGCAAGGCCTATCATTCAGAATTACAATAACCACATTTCTACTTATATTTCAATAGTTTATCAATAGCCATTTCTAGGTACAATGTACTGAATCAATATCTGAGGAAATATACTTTGAGTTATAGCAAAGACTCTTTAACAGTGGGTCATTTTTATTGCTTTCTACTAAATAAAGTTCATTTCTGGCATTACCTTTAAGAAGCTTTTAGTCCCTAGGATTTTAAGTTCCTAGAAAATACACATTTCCTTTTTTCTGATTTGTATTAGTTGAAAACATTTCTGTGCTTTGTAGAATCCCTACCTCAAATGGAGATGCATCAATGCTTTTATAATGCCCACAGTCTTCAGAAAGAATGCCTGAGTTTGCAGCACAGCACATGCTCATTAGGACATTGATGGAACTTTTCCAGGTGGTCAATATAAAACTTCAACCGTATACTTAGAAGAAAATAATAAACGATGTAGTTAGTTGTCACATACTGGTTAGTACTTGAATCATGAGCACTGAATCCAACCCCAGTTCTTCTCAACCCTCTGCTCTCTATTATAAAAAAAAAAAAAAGCGAAAGAATCTTGGGATTGAGTTTTAGGGGTGCCAAGTAGGAACCACATTCTAAAAGTGAAAGAATTTTAAATGGAGTTTTAGCAGATATTAATGTGTTTCTTCATTCTTGCCTTAAATCTTATAAAGTTTAAGGAAACTTCTCTGGATGTAGTATAATTTCTTTATGAAGTTGGAATGGGTCCCCATTTATATTAATGTTAAGAACCTTTTTGCAGGGCAGATCCAAAATAGAGAATCAGATCCCCAGATTCATCAAACTGAGATGAACTTTTGAGGAAAGTTAAAGGCTTTTGTAAAATGGAACTCGACATCAGTCCCCCACATTCTAAATCCTGGTGAATGCCCAACACACGGAAGGCTAAGCCCTGGTCTTTGGTTTGGCATATTATCTTTCTCTGATCTGACATTTGGACTAACTTCACTGATCTGCAAAGATTCCATTTCCCTTTTTGAGGATTAAGTGAATCGCCTCCTGTCTTCCAGGAGAGCATGCTATTAAGACACCCAACACAGATTATCTGACACCAGCTCTATCCATGATTAATATTCAGACACAAGACATGTGCTGAGCATATGAGTGTTCCAATGTGGAGGGTTTTGAACTTGGTCATATTTTTATCTTCTAGGACTACAACAGAAAACAAATGATCTCCCCAAAGCATGCAAAGCAAAGTAGAACTGGTAAATTATAACCATTTTTTTCATCTTTATTTCAGTTCTTTATATTTTGAAATTAAAATATAATTATATCATTTCTCCATTCTTTTTTCTCTCTCTAATCACATATATAAACCCTCTCTTTCTCCTTCTGAAATTCATGATTTACTTCTCTCTCTCTCTCTCTCTCTCTCTCTCTCTCTCTCTCTCTCTCTCTCTCA
>NC_034608.1:45892568-45903449 GCF_900095145.1 Mus pahari
TCTTTCTCCTTCTGAAATTCATGATTTACTTCTCTCTCTCTCTCTCTCTCTCTCTCTCTCTCTCTCTCTCTCTCTCTCTCAGACACACACACACACACACACACACACACACACACACACTTGGCTTTTTTTTTTTCCTGCAAAGAAAAGTCTTCGGCACAGGAGTTGTGCTGTAGCTATATCCACTGGGACTATGAAGATTCATCTTAAGTGAGTGTGGCCTGGGTGACTAGGTAAACATTTTAAGGACATATGATGAGGGACTATGTCAGCCTAGTTAGGCCTTAGAAATATCAACCTTCTTTGGACCTACACAGGGGGACTTATCCTTTGGCTCTTTAAATCCCTCTTAGTCTCAAGTGCTGATTTGTTCCTGGTCAAGCTTGACGTTTCCCCATCAGTGGAAGCAGATGTCAGCAAACCTTGTCTTGTGAACCAACCCTGCTTCAGTGTTGATTGCATAGTTTTATTAGAACATAGTCATGAGCATTTATATATGTATGCTTCACCCTGTCCCGTGTCTGCTTTCAGGCTATAATGCAGACTTGACATTTTTAGGATAAAGATTTCATAAATAACCCTGACTAAATGAATTCCTGATGATTTGGGGTGGAAAAGAATAAGAACTAAAGGAAGATTCTGCGCACTCGATGAAGGTTCAGTGCTAACGTTGGATTTGCAAAGCTCAGAGGCATTTGGCTGACTCAGAAAGCCAATACTGATCCTCTACCTCACATACATCTCTCCATTGACCGTGCAGCATGTCAGGGAAGAAAACGATCCATTAGGAAGGAGATGCCAACAGCTCCTTTGATGTCACTTTTGTTTTCCATATGAGTGGTCCCAGCAGCATATTCTTTATATACTAGAGTAACCATGCAGCAAGGAGACACCTACTTCTTCCCTAAGTTCTCATTGCAGAGCACTCTCTCCTTCCCACCCCTTTTCCCTCCCTTCCTTCTCTCCCTCCCTTCCTCCTCTCTTTCCCAACACCCCTCCTCCCTCCTGATATCTTTCTCCCCATCCCTTTTCCTCCCCTCCTCTTCTTCCTCCCCTTCCCCTCCTCTCTCTGTCCAGTACACACACAATGATGACCTGTGTCTTCCCTCATTTTTCAAGTCCCCCCAGGTGCTGACCACCGGCCGGCAAAAGTGACAGATGATGCTAAGTTTCAACAGATGCCTTTCTGACCCCAAAGATAATGGAAATGACAAATAATAACTTTGTAATTACCTTAACTTCAAGCGAAGCAGAAGCTGAAAAAAATAACCAGATGACAACCGCGGGGAACATGTGGGACTGAGTTCCCCATTAAGCATGTTTAAGTGTCCCCCGTGCTGAGTAGCACAAGCGCTGTGCCAAGAGAGCAGGGAAGGCAGCCCAATATGTGCCCAACCATAAATCTTCTTGGCCCCTTGATAAACAAACAAGATTTCAGCATCTGCACGCACAGCTGATGAGAGCTGGGGAAATGAAGATTAAATGGGGTCCAGGGCACCTCTGGCGCTAGAAGTTTTACAGGGCTTTGGATTATGAAAGTCCCCTAATTAAAAATTCATTTTAAATGTTCCTATTTTATTCTCTTCTCTGTTTCTGGGACTGGCCCCTAAGAAGAAACACTAGGAGAGACAATAATGAGTGCGTGAATCTCAAATGCAGAGGTTTTTGCTGTCAATGACTGAGTTGATAGAGGACCATTCTGAGAGTGATTGTTAGATGCAGTATGTTATCACTAATCTTGACCAGTCACTGTGACCACCGGGGCTCCATGCTCTGGGGAGGATGTAGGGATTTCGGAGCTCAGTGAGACCGCACTTGGCAGCCTCTGGAAAGGCGTTTTTGAAAAACTTCACAGATGAGATGTGCCTTAGAGGTGATTAGTCTTGTTCTGTTCTTGTTCTTGTTATTACTTCAACTAAAATTCACGGTTTTGTCATTTGCTTGACTGAGATCAAACAAACTCTAAATAGAAAAAAAAAAAAAAAAGTGTTCGTTTTTCTGGTTTGATTCCATGTGTTAGCCTGGCCGGGCTGTGGGATCAAACTTACCATTACGTATTAGGGGGTGTTTTAAAAATGAGATTAACATTTAAATGTATAGTTTAGGTATACTGCCCTCCCTAACACTATGTCTGCACTAATTATCCTATACCCAGAGTAGAAGAAAAACAAACAAACAAACAAACAAAAAACAGGTAACTGTTACCTCAATAAGGGAACTATTTTTCCTGATTGTCTTCAAACTAGGATATCAGTTATATTCCTTCCCTTGCATAAGAATGGAGATATAAAACTCCTTCCTCTGTCATCCACATGAATGACCCTCGTGTATGAGCCCCACTGTTGCATCTTGTGGATCTCCACTTTGTTGATACATCCTGCCAATCTCCATAACTATGCGAGTCAATTCCTGCCATGCATTTCTCAGTGTGGATGTAGCCCCACCCCCCTCCCCCCAACCCCCCTTCACCTCCCCACCCACCCCTTCCTCCATCTATTACTTTGCTCTGGAGAACCATTACCAAATTCCAAATTTGGCCCTGGTGTCTTTGGGCATGACAGTGATAACAGTAACCTGATTATGGAAAATGCCTCTGTACCCTCTGCTCACTGGTGCTGGTTAATGTCTTCCAACTGCACCCACACATGCTTAGAAAGACCACAGTCATATTATCATTATTATTAAGCCACACGTTTGATTTTGAGTTTTCCACCTCATCCTGAGTTTAATAACAGTCTCTAAGTTGGATGTCTGTATCCCACACAAAGTGTGTTTATAGACTTTTCTAGGTACACAGTAGGCAGGCAACCTCCTACAATCTGCTGTTGTCCATCTACCTTTGCACCCTGTCATCACTCTTGGATGGTTGTATTAGATTTTGTTATCTTTTTATGAACCCTAGTATGAGTATTTCGGCTAAACTAAATGTTTGCACAAACTGCATGTTGTTTTTTATGCAATAAGATACTTTAGCATAGAGATATCTTCTTGGGGCACAGTGTCAGCTATTGCTTTGTTGTTCTTCCTTAGATCTATAGGTTTTTGTGTGTGTGTGTGTGTGTGTGTGTGTGTGTGTGTGTGTTTGTTTTTGTTTTTCTTCTAGACTGAAGAACTAATGCAACCACCATTTGGGGTGTGTACTGGCTGGCTTTGTGAGTCCACTTGACACAAGCTGGAGTTATCACAGAGAGAGGAGCTTCAGTTGGGGAAATGNCTCCATGAGATNCAGCTGTNNNGCNTTTTCTCAATTAGTGATCAAGGGGGNNNGNCCCCTTGTGGGTGGNACCATCTCTGGGCTGGTAGTCTTGGATTCTATAAGAGAGCAGGCTGAGCAAGCCAGGGGAAGCAAGCCAGTAAAGAACATCCCTCCATGGCCTCTACATCAGGTCCTGCTTCCTGACCTGCTTGAGTTCCAGTCCTGACTTCCTTTGGTGATGAACAGCAATGTGGAGGTGTAAGCTGAATAAACCCTTTCTTCCCCAACTGGTTTTTTGGTCATGATGCTTGTGCAGAAATAGAAACCCTGACTAAGACAAATTGGTACCAGCATAGTAGGGTATTCCTGTGAAAACCTGACCATGTTGTGGGGAGGACTGTGGAAGGACTTTGGAACTTTGGGCCAGAAGATCCATTCGGTGTTAAGAGCTTTGTGGGATGTTGTGTAAGAGCTTGAAAGATAATGTTGAGAATAGGCAGAAGATGGAGGCCTGGCTTGTGAAATTTCAGAGGGAAGATTATTGCTATTTTGATTGTGAAGATTCTGTGGTTCTGGTTAGCTAGGGCTGAAGAATGAGCTGTGATTAACAAGATACCAGAACTACTAAAGCGAAAACTTTGCATTACTGGGACTATTGATGCTGGTTAGCTGGAGCTAAGAAATTAGCTGTGATTAAGAAGAGACCAGCATCATTGAGGTGACATCTTCTGGGAAGTGTTTTCTGAGAGCATGAAGAGGCTGTGTTCCAGAGATAGCCAAGGTTGTTCCTGAGATAGCCAAGGCTGTACCTTGTGCTGCAGCAGGACTTGGTAATGTGTAAGAGTCACTCAGGTGGTACTGGTTTTGAAGGCATGAAGGGGTCATGCAGAGCAGCTGAGGCTTGTCCCTGTGAGAGGCCATGGAAGGCCATTGGTGAAGGTGCAGCTTCAGTTGCAGTTGATGGCCCAGGACTGAAGGGGTTATGCAATGTTTTGGAGATGTCAGGACCATGAATGACCACCAAGAACATCAGCAGCAGTGGAGTACAGGCATCTGGAGCCTAGAGAAAAAGCTGTGTGCTACAAAGTACAGGGCTGGAGAAGTGACCCAAGCCCTTGGAGGAGTTTGGAAGTTTGTGAGTTAGAACCCAGATATTATTAGATGGTTGGAGATTGATTTTTGCTTTTGATTGTGACTGTGCCCTGATATTTTTCTCTCTCGAAGGAAGAAAATATTTTAGTGGATCCCACAGTTAAGAGACTTTTCATTGTAAAAAGACTTTGGATTNTAAAAGATATTGGATATTTTAAAAGGATTGAACTTTTAACTTGTAAAGACTGAGACTTTTAAAGTTGTTTAGATCTTGGGAATGAATAAGAAACTAAGGGTTGAGGCTTACTAGTGATGTGTTTGTGTGTTGCATTGACAAGGGGTCAATTGTAATGGCTAGTTTTGTGTCAACTTGACACAAGCTGGAGTTATCACAGAGAAAGGAGCTTCAGTTGGGGAAATGTCACCATGAGATACAGCTGTGGGGCATTTTCTCAATTAGTGATCAAGGGGGGGAGGGCCCCTTGTGGGTGGGACCATCCCTGGGTTGGTAGTCTTGGGTTCTATAAGAGAGCAGGCTGAGCAAGCCGGAGGAGGCAAGCCAGTAAAGAACATCCCTCCATGGCCTCTGCATCAGGTCCTGCTTTCTGACCTGCTTGAGTTCCAGTCCTGTATCCTTTGGTGATGAACAGCAGTAAGGAAATGTAAGCCAAATAAACCCTTTCCTCCCCAACTTGCTTCTTGGTCATGATGTTTGTGCAGGAATAGAAACCCTGACTAAGACAGAACGCAAACAACATTCTTTAACATTCTGGGTGTGGACACCGCACTTTCCATTCTGATCTCAGCATCTTTGTCTCCATTCTGCATTCACAGCACTGACTCCACCTCTTTAAGCCCTTCAGGAAGGCAGCCGATGGCCTCTGGCTGGATAAGGAGCTCTTTTCTCCACCTGCAGAATACGGGAGCCCACATGTATCTTGACAAGTCAGTCAAGACACCGAATGGAGAAGACACTTTTATCCTGAACTGTGTTGTAGTGTGGATCTATCCAATATGCAGCATTTTAAGTGTGTGGCATATTAAGTCTTCATTTCAGTGGATTGTTCACTGTACCAGGTTATAAATGGTGGAGGTGTGTGTGTGTGTGTGTGTGTGTGTGTGTGTGGTGTTGGGGTTGTTCAGGATGTTCCAATAAAAGACACAGTGGCAAGAGATGTATGTTGCTTACCTGGGGATGGGATCCTGAGCCAGGGGTGTGGAACTCAGGGCAGCAGAAAACCCAAGCAAAGGTGATCCTTTATCAAGAGAATTTCATGGGTCACTGAGCTACCATCTGGCCAGCATGCTGACCCAGTGTTCCACTTCTGGTCTTCCAGTGAGCAATGAATCACGTGCATCACACTAGATTTGCTCTGCATGTCCCTCGTCTCGCATCTCGTACTCTCTCTCCTTCATCAGTGGTAGTGCACAAAGCTGCTGACTTCAGCAGATATGACCTGGCTCACAAGATTTTCCTTTCAGCTCCACCTCTTAGTAACTCATCTTCTGATGCTGACTGCTGAAGCGGCTTGATGTCCAGATGTGTCTCCAGCATCTGAGTGAGGAGCTTGGAAGTCTGTGCCCACAATATGGAAACCCTGGCAGCTGTGGTGATGATTTACATGTAGCACAATGCCTCAACTGGTGGTAGGTCTCCTGGATGGAATATGTCCCACTACCAAGTATTTTCCTAATCTCTCTCTGTGTATTATCTCATAGAAATCTTCCGATTTTACAGATAAGTCACTAGGCAACAAAGAGATTGTGACAACTTTTCAAAGTTTGGCAGTTAAGATGTGTACCTTGAAGCCAAGAGTTTGAAACATGGCTACAAAGTTCATGAGCTTCATCACTCTGAATTCCTCCATTTAAATAAACAAAAAAATGCAGATATGAAAATATAGCACACATTTATTTGTTACATCTCTTCAAACGGTGGATTTGAATAAATAACCACATATGACTGTTTTGTTTCTCTTTGTCTACAGAATGAGAGAACCCTTCTATGGAAGAGCATACTCTAATGCTTCTACTCTCATAACCTCTAAAACAAAGAAACAAGAACCTGAAAGAGTTTATCTCTTCTTATGTGTTAAAAAAACAACCTAGATTTCCTCATGAGAATGTTTAAATACTTGTATGAAAGTCCCTTCAAATACTTTATAAATGAAACATTCTTTCCCCCACCCTTTTCCATTACAGGATCTTACACAACCAACAGTGAGCTACAAATGTAGGATCCTCCTTCCTCTGTCTCCTGGGATTTTGGATCAGAGGTATGCCCTCCTGTGTCTGGAGTCACTCAGAGTCAGCAGTCTGTCAAAATTTTAACCAAAAAAGGAGGCATTCATTATTAAACACTGGTCAGGATTATGGATATTGACCGTGTCCATACCTGAAACTCAAGCTCCGAGTATGTCCCCGAAGTACATTACTCAGGACCTTATAAAGGCAAAACTCATAAGGCTATATACTTCCCACCTTAAGGCATTCAGCAGCAAGCTAATATCCTCATGTATTTTCTTCTTACATATGTGTGATCAAACACTGATCTTGTTCAATTACAGCAACCAAGCTTGTATATAGATGTAAAGATATTCAACCTGTTGTCTTACATGAACAGTCCCCAGCATCTCAGGAAGTGATCTGTCCTTGGGCAAGTGAAGCTTATAGGTTATAGGCATTTTTGCCTTATAGATCTCTTAACTGCAGTAATTTAAATTTAAACCATGTTATCCTTCACCCAGGTAAACACAGATTTAAATAGAGATATTCTGTTATCACTTATCATAAGTACCCCAGTTCCCTTCCAGTTACTATGCATTTACTTTATAGGTTTCCCACCCTTTAATTTTTAATATGTCCATTTGAAATAAATTGTTTCTGTTATAATTATATGTTATACAGCATATAATTCAATTTGAGTTTTCAAAATCTGTTTTGGTACTGGAGACATACCTGCGTAGCAAGACCTAGAATGAATGAATCCTGGAGCTCAATTCTCAGTACTGTAAGAGAAAGTAAAAGAATTAATAATAATAATAATAATTAATAATAAATAATCCAGCATGGTAGTACACACTTGAAATCCCAAAATTTGGGAGGCAGAGGCAAAAGAATTGTTTGTTAAAAGCCATCCAAGCCTACGTAGTGAGATCCTGTCTCAAAAACCAACAAATAAACACAAGTCAAAACTGAAATGGGATCTTCATGATTGTTAGGGCTGCACTCTGCACATTCACACTGGATGCAACTGGTAACGCTCTTTGCACATCCACACTTGGTGCAGCTGTTAATACGGCTGAACTTTGGTCTGTCATACTGATACATGTGTTCTCATTGTCTTGTGCACTTTTGATGTCTTACTGCTCTTCCTCCTTTTTGAAACAAAGCAGTATTTTGTTTTGTTTTGTTTTTTAGCCATCACTTTAAAGAACACTGTTTAAGATATTGTTTTTTTACTCTTTGAGTCAACGTTCAGATTAATCTGCACTAGGAATGACAGCATGCATCATGTACTATGAATTTAGCACATTTTCAGCTTAACACTGACCGAATTCTGGAAAATGTAGCTTCAATCACACAAAACTTGGGGTCCTTTGTGCAATATTATCAGACTGTATTGTATTGACATGGATATAACTATACTAGTTATACCTACGTATGCTATGAACTTGGTAGTGTAATGCAGTAACCATTGCTTTAAATAGCCCTATGAGTATTTGAAGAGATCAGATCTACATACATAACGAATGACTAAGGAGGAAGAGAGGGTGGGAAGAAGGGAGGGAGTGAGGAGGATAAAATAGAGACAATTTCACACTTACCCACAGATTTACCATCCCCAGCTCTTTCTGTGTACGTGAGTCGACACCTGGTTTTATTTTCCTTCAGCATGAAGAATTTCCTACCCAGCAGATATCCGAGCAAGACAGCTCCTGCATTTCTGTTTATCAGAAACGCTTTTGTTTTGCTTCTTTTCCGATAAGGCCGTTTTGCTAGGAAAAGAATTCTTGACAGGTAGTTTATGAACTTATATAATCAGATCCTGAGCACCAGTTCTCTTGCTATGAATCCCCATGGTGCAGCAGAGTTGGAAACACTGGGTTCTTCTCTATTCTTAGTGTCGGTTGGAAGTTAATGCAAGTATCCCTCAAAGAGCAATGGAGTGTTTGCACTTTCCAGAATGCTTTCGAATAGAAAGAACTTTTTCCTTTGACATCCCACCTCGTTCATGTTCTGAAAACTGTGAAACCATGTTACTCTTGACAGGGATAGGTAATAAACTGAGGCACAAAACTAGGCTGAATATAGTATGTGAATAAAGTACAGGCACTACGAAAATCAGAGAAAGGAACCCACCCCTCCAAACTACTTTCCAAAGCCAGAACAATACCAAGATACTGTAGGAAGGATTCTCTGAATGGCATGTGTGCCATTTATGCATATGCAAGAGGTGTGATGCGGTTCGCTGTGGCTTCTATGTTGCTACTGTGAACTGCTGCACTGCATTTAATGACACAGCCTAACTGGGGGTTTGGAACTTGATAGTCACCTTTAAAACACCCAGATATTTCACTGTTACATGACTAATCACATTAAAAATTATTCTGTAACTTAAATATTCCTATTTATAACTACATTTTGATTGTAAAGCTATTACTATCCTGCAAAGTTTGACTAACACAAACCTAACCCTGTTTTAATCCCAACCCCAGGGGGAGTTTAATTCTAAATGAGTAAAATTTATTTCTCAGTCTGCAGATCATTTTAAATACTTACTTCCTAGACTGTATGTATTATATACAAGAAAGAAAATAGATAATCAGAAATTCTATTCCCTTTCTTAATGAAGTGAGCAAGAACTAAAAGAATTCAGGGGTGATGATGTGGTCTGGGAGGTAATTGCAGGAAATCCAAGCAAGCAAGCAAACAAACGTACCTGCAAACGAAGCTTAAATAATACCTCAGATAGGTAAGAAACTACTCCGTGTCTCCTATAGGCTTATAATGATTTTTCACAGAGCTCCTGGTATATATGATTTCATCCCCATAATAATCCTATAAAGTAGACAATATGAATTACCAACATTATGGAGATGAGAAAACTAAGCTAGAAAGATTAAATAACATGCTGAAGACTCGCGCTAAGTCTTACCTGACTTTGCATCTAAGCTTTTAACCACCATTCCACCTTGTGGATAACAATTGGCAAACATTATTCCGCTTTAAGTAAATTTTAATTAGGCTCGGAACCCTATTCCCAGTGAGGTCCATTTGTGAACTTCTTTGTAGAGTTTAGTTTTAGCAGGAATCTTGCTAAGGGAGCTTGGAAAGTGGTCCCCTCTTGATATTGTTGTGGCCCTTTCTTCATCATTATTAGTTCCTAGATATCTGTATCACCTCATCCCTTCTTTCCTAAGACTCCCAAGTCAGTTAAGCCAGTGTCCTTTCATCTATGATGTATGCAGTGAGTTTTCAGGCACTGGTACCTGCACCAGCAATAATGGCTTGTTTCTTGAATGCTATGGCTTAAAATATTCTCCACAAGCTCATGTTTTGAAAGCTTGTGAACCAGTTGTTATTTGGGGAGATGGAACCTCCAGGATAGTGGGTCCTCAACCTGTGTGTCTCAGCTCCTTTGGGAGTCAAATGAGCCTTTCTCAGGGGTTGCCTAAGACCATCAGAAAACACAGATATTTATATTATGATTCATAACAGTAGTAAAATAACAGGTATGAAGTGGCGATGAAAGAAATTTTATGGTTGGGGGGGTCACTGCAACATAATGCTGTGACCTTTGAATATAATTCCTCATATTGTATTGACTCCCAACCATAAAATTATTTCCACTGCACTTTATACCTGTAAATTTGCTTCTATATTAAAGGGTCTCAGCATTAGGAATGTTGAGAACCACTGATATAGGAGAGAGGGCTTGGATGTCAGACATAGGTCACTAGCAACAGGCTTTTAAAGCCTGGCTCCAGGTTACTGCCTCTAGTTCCTAATTCCAGGTCCAGCACAATGTGAATATACTGTACCTTGCCTTCCTAACCCTATGCTTGCCTGACCCTACAGGCGGAAATCCTCTGACAGCATGTGCCAAGTCCATTGTTACTCCTTGAAAGAACTTAAGTCAAATATTGTGATCAAGGCAATTCAGAAGTAACGCACATAGTTAGAAAGCCCACCTATTCTCGCTGTATTTGGAATTGGTCCTAATTCTACTCTAGCCTATATTCTCTTATTACATTAATTCTTTTTAATTTTTGTTAAAAAATGTAACTGGGTGATCACAGGAGTGTAAATAAATAAAATAATAAAAATTGAGAAAATAAGCAAACAAAAACCATAATTATATCATTTCTCCAATTTTCTCCCTCTAATTCTTTTCATATATACTATTCATATAAATGGATAAATAGGTAGCTAGAAAGAAAGAAAGAAAGAAAGAAAGAAAGAAAGAAAGAAAGAAAGAAAGAAAGAAAGAAAGAGGGCTGGTGAGATGGCTCAGTGGGTAAGAGCACCCAACTGCTCTTCCAAAGGTCCTGAGTTCAAATCCCAGCAACCACATGGTGGCTCAAAAAAAC
>NC_034608.1:45904225-45917488 GCF_900095145.1 Mus pahari
TCACAACTGCTCTGTAGTACAGCTTGTGGTCAGGCATGGTGATTCCCCCAGAGGTTCTTTTATTGTTGAGAATAGTTTTTGCTATCCTAGGTTTTTTATTATTCCAGATGAATTTGCAAATTGCCCTTTCTAATTCAGTGAAGAATTGAGTTGGAGTTTTGATGGGGATTGCATTGAATCTGTAGATTGCTTTCGGCAGGATAACCATTTCCAGTAACTCATTCTTAAGTGCATATTCTAAAATATATTTTGTCTTTGGGTACCATAGACAAAAGTAATGGAGAATCAATGTTGGCACCTAATATTTCCACCAAGGAGCTCCCAACAGGAATTGGTGGGAGCTGCTGTCTACTTACTCCTGTTACCACTTTCCTCTAGTGGCAAAGCTCTGAAGCAGGTACTTTGCCTAGACTCCGAGCATAGTGTGTCGCAAAGATACTACAAGCAGGGTTTCAGTTTCAGTCATTCTAGAGTGGTATCCAAAATACACATTTATTTATAATCAGAGCCCAGGGATGCTGGTGCTGGTCAACCAAGAATATCATTTTGACTATGCTCCAGGTATCCCCATCTTAACTCACTTCTTAGATTCCCTTCATTGTTGCTTTCTTTTATCCTCCACCTCTGCTTCTCACTAGTAGTTTCCTGGCAACATCTCACAAGAAAACTACTTGCCATTGGATATTATTACTGAGAGCCCTATTTTGATGGGAAGACAAACTTAGACAAACAAAACAAAGATGGCTGAACTTACATTGATATATATGGGTATCTGTTTGCTTAGAGGGAGACCAGGCTACATCTCCTGGGAGATATTAGGCAGTAAGATTTTTGTCATTGCCTGTCCCATGATACTCTATGGCATGATCCTTTCTCCCTAGAAGCATTCTTCGACTATGGGTATAATTAATGTGATAGTGTTTACCAGTCATCTCATAAGTATTAGTATTAAGTCCTCCTTGCTTTCCTTAGTAAACTCACACACACCAAAACTGTACTTTATGTTTTAAAACACAGCCACGTACCTGAAAGGGTGAAAATATTTGTTTAAGCATCTGACAACCATGGAACAGGATGGGTATGGATCAGGACTGACACCAAGGTCTCCTAGGCACTCTAAAAAACTGTAAGAATAGCCCGGAAGAGCTCACGGGTGCTTGGCAGTTGAAATCTCAACATCATAATTCACCCTACTGGACTCAATTATACCCGAATGGCTGCTATTACCTTCCCAGTTTGATTTACCATTTTACATTTTATATTTATGTATCTTTTCTCTCCAATATGTATCTCCATGGTAGCTCATCACAGTTAGTGGGTTTTTGCTGTGTCTATTTTTCTTTCCTTTTTTTTTTTTTTTCCTTTTGTGGATGAGGGATTTTTTTTCACTCACATAGAACAAAGCATATGTGGGAGCTTTTGAGTAGTTTTATGATTCAATCATTGTGCTCATTCAACAGCCTTGTCAAAAATGTAGAGATGGTTGAATACTCAAAGCTCAGAATCAGACAAGACTCTTGCTTCACAGATCAGTCAATCACCCAGCACCAGGCGCCCAGAGAGAATTGTACATAACAGGAAAATAATATGTAATTGTGTGAACAATTCACTTTATTAGTTTCCTTGGGATTGCATTTGTTCCATCTATGGCAGCAAAGAAAGAAAAAAAATGGGAAAACTATGTGCAATTTTCATAACTTACTCTGAAATAAATTTGAATTTGAATTGAATTGTGTGCTGTGCTAAAAAAATAATAAAGTGAACATAAGTTCAAGTTGATTTATTTTTAATTAATTTCAGTGATGGTAGAATGAGCCAAGTTTTTAGTTTGGAAATTAGGAAAGCACCCAGGACGACATAAAAGTCAAAAATAGAGGAGATTTACATGTACCATGTAAACCATCAGTGTCATTTGCTCAGAAAGAAGGAATATCTTTAAAACAGTGGTTCGGAGTTCTGATTGCCTTGCCCCCTTAGGACTAGTAGTGGCTAGCATTGAAGAGTAGAAGCATTACCCAGTCTTAACTTACAGGTCAATACATATAAAATGAAGGTAGAATAGAGTTTTGATGGATCTAAGCATTGTGCTAAGTGTCTTGTGTCTACAGAATGTTGCTTCTAGTACTACTACACAAAAACCACACCCTTCTAAGGTGCTTATAACAAGTGAAATCTATAATGGCAAGGGATGTGTTCCAGAGCCTTGGCACTAGTTTATGTGTGGTTCTTCTCTCTTGATGCCAGCTGTTCTCCTACGGCTGCAGAGAACTAGTCAAGTATTGAGTGAATTTGTATTGTTTGACATAGTAATGGCCATGACAGGACGAAAACCACAGATACATGGGAAATTGGCAAAGCCTTAGCCTTTTCTCTGGCTCAGACAGAAAGATGAAAAGGCCTTCCTCTGGCCTGAGTGTGAATGTTGATAGTTTATGCAAATAGAGTATTTACAAGCAATTGATGAGTATGTGTAAAAATTCCAACTGTGTCCTCTTCCAGATGTATCCAGCCTGAAACGGCTCACTTACAGGGATATGGTACTACCTGCAACCCTTTTGCTGTACCTAATAAAGCTACTGAGGTTGCAAGTTTCTTTATACCTCTCCATCAGAATACCCACAACCTACTTGACCACAGCATTTCTGTACCTGCATGTGTGCTTCTCTTCTCTCTTCATTCCATCACGGCCTGCCTCTAGTTAGGTTTCCAGACTCAAGCTATATAGTTGCAGGCCATCTATGTACTCAACCACCTGATCTTCAGAACTCTAATATTTGGGGATAGAGAGATGGCTCAGTGGTTAAGAGCACCATCTGCTCTTCCAGAGGTCCTGAGTTCAATTCCAAGCAGCCACATGGTGGCTCACAACCAACTGGAATGAGATCTGAGGCCCTCTACTGGTATGTCTGAAGACAGTGACAGTGCACTCACATACATAAAATAATAAATCCTTAAAAAAAAAAAAAAAAAGGAACTCTGATACTCTGATATTTAGACCCTGCTCGTGTCGTTCTGTCCCTCATCCAGTGATCACTCTAATCTCTCGCCCTGTATAGGGTTTTAGATATGGATATAAGAACAAGCAAGGTCTTTATCTCTAAACCTCAAATGTAGTGAGAGACTGTGTCTGAGACTATATGATTTTATGTGATGAAGACAGTCAAAAGGTAAATAAGATCACTAATCAGCTGAGACTGTATGATTAAAAAAAGGGAGATTATAGGAGTGGGACTTAGCTAATTACACTGGGCTGGTGGTTTGGTATGGTTTGGTTTGGTTTGGTTTTTAAGTGGCAGATTTTGTCTGTATGGGAGCAGATGTCAAAAAATTTTTCAAAGAATGGTAACGATCTGGTAGAGTTCCATCCCTGCACCGAAAGGGGTGTTACCAAGCCAGAAGGTCCCCGAACATCCCCCTGGATCAGATAGTGGCCTTCACTTAAGCTGAAACAGCTGATATAATTTTGGAAAATGATTTTCCCACAGAGCCTCTAGGAGACCCCACTGGACCAATACTTTATTTTTCACATTGTGAGACCCTAATCAAGTCAAAACTGGCTTGCTAGCACGTTACTGAGAGCTAATAAGGGTATTTTCTTGAGCTGATAAGTTTATGCCGTTTGTTTTACAACAATAGAAAGCAATCGATATCCACTCTCTGTAAGCCATCATCAGCATTGTTGTTTTCAAGAGAAATGTGGTTACTTAAAATTAATGATTGCTTAAAGAAGACTCAAACTATAGCTTTCTGTGTTTAGATAAACCTGAATAACACACTTTGAAAGCCTATGGCAAGGCTAAAGAATTTGATGAGTGGTAACATTTGTAAGTCTGGTAGGTAAAGGTAATGAACTGCTGCACAAAAACACAAGAAGGTCTCAGTGTTTTAAACAAAGCCTGTCCCTGTCCTATCTAACCCTTGTGAATCCTGTGTGTTTAGCATCAGAGATGTACACATATAAGATAAATAGTATACAAATATTAAAGTGTTTGAAGTTCTTTGCATTGTTTTGTTTCTCTGTGATGCTAAGAATTGTATCCATGACCTTGGTCATGCCAGGCAAGTGCTGTATCATCAGACTGTTGAGCTATCACACTAAAGGGACCCTAATACTCTGGGACTCTCTGGTTCATGCTTGGACCAAGCCCTTGTTAGAAAGAGGTAAAGGATGCAGGGAGATGAAGAGGGAAAACATGCAAAATCTTGATTTTACCTCTGTATTTTTAATATCTCAGTCGAGTTATTGTGTTGTCTTACTAAAATATTAGAAGAAGAGTCTTTAGGCTTTGTTTCTTATAAGAAAAAATGCTGGTGAATAAATGGGACAAGAAAGGAGGAAGGATTCAGGCAGCTCTGTGCAAGCATCTACCCCATGCCACCCTCACTGAGACCTCACAAAGGCTTTACTTTCAGCTATGAGGATCCGCTGACCACTTGTTACCCCAAAAGCAGACAGTCTTCCACTTGTAATAGATACCACGATTGCATGCTTGTACCACTAGAAATTAATTCAAATAAATTCAAATCCTTTCCCGAATCACTTTAGTTATCTAGGAAAAGAAATAATAAATCAACAATCCGTACCAAATAAATAAATTTTTAGTCAAGACCTGAATTATTATTTTATATTTAATCCTGAATGAAGCAACATTAATTTCACCCTTGTTTTTTTGTTTTTTGTTTTTTGTTTTTTTAAATTGATGTCATTCAGCTAGGAGACTCTTAAACACAGCTTGCTACCAACCATTATTTATGTTCCTTTTTCTGAACAGCACCTAATAACTGCTAATTAAGTCTTTTGTAGCCTGACTCTGAACTAATTAGGGTTAATTGAGCCTGCCTGCACATGAGCTGTTCTAGCTCTTGTCCTGATAATCGGGTTTTTGGAACCCGTTGGATATTCAGTCTGTTTGCTTAGACTTCTCTCTACTGGACAATTCTGCTGCAGCCCTTTTCATCTCTTCATGGAAAGCCGTGGGCCAATCTCCACGGGTCTAACACACCTGGTGTGCAGAACAGCCAAGGCAAGGCATAGAGAACAGGCTTCCGAAGAATGGATGAGCTGCAGCATCGTCGGCCAGCCATCTCAACCTTTGAGTTATAATCTTAGGGCCATCTCTTCCTGGTGAATGAGCACGTGGCTTCCTACTCTTCCTGGAGAACAAGCATGTGGTTGCCATCCTTTCCTGGTGAAAGGGCTCATGGTTGCGGAGACTCTGTGCTCACCATTCACACCACAGATTCCTGTGTTTCCTTCAATGGGCCTCTGCATTGGCGGTCAGACTGCTCTGGAGAACGGACTTAGATTTGGGGTGCCTACCGTGGAAGACCGGGTTGTGTTCTTTTGCCGTCATTCCTTCCACCTGGCTAACACATTCTGTGCTGTGTCCTCTTTTGTACTGTTTCAGATCACTGGCAAGCAAATACGCTTGACAATTCCCACCAGAGATTTAATTACTTAGCAAAGAATCCCATTGTTCAGCTTCCTTAACCTTCAATCAATTCTACAAAAAAAGCATTAAAAATATACTTGCTAGTTTTAAAAAGAGAATTAAGTTAAATAATAACATCTAAAGGGTCATTTTTCACCTCTATCAACAAAGAGAAAACTTCTCTAATCCTACCAATGTAGATAACTATTGAAGTTTTCATGGATTTATCTGTTTGTGCAAAATTTAGAATGAATAACTGGCAACAGTAGAAATGAAAAAAAAAAAAGAGAGATCTCTTGATGGGAAGGAGGGAGGTCAAAGCCTTCTGATTAATGTTTGTTATATTCTTTTACATTTCTATTTATTGATACGTAATAAGAATTTTAAAATGCTTAGGCTTTATAGAGCAGCCAAATATAGACATTGTTTTTGATTTATCATGGAATTTACTTCCCAAAAAATGTTACTCACAACTGGATTGAAAGGGTGTTTGCAAGCGGAGACACGACAGTTCCCATAAGTAGATCATGCTGAAAATCTACTGGAGAGCCAAAAGGATTTGTCTCTTTAGAGCCTGAACCGAAAATGTAAGCAGTAAAAGCCACTGAAGGAGGTGGGGTCCTGATGCAGAGTTAAGAAGGTGGGGAGAAATGCCCTTGAGGACATAGAATGGCTTTTTAGCCTGAGTCCCAAAGGTGTTCTATCCTTGGACAGTGAAAATCAGTGTTTCATCTCGAATCCATTCCAGGGGTGTTTGTTGAAAAATGGAGGCTGGAGATGAGTTAGGAAATAAACACCTCTGGAAACATAGCAAGGGGTATAGTTAACATCTTTACATCTCATTTATTCATATATACCTGTGCAGTTTTATGCTAGATATTTCCTTAATTCTATACTTTTCAAGCTTAGCAATCAACAAGGCCTTAGCCATGTAATCTAAAAGTCTCCCTTTAACAGTGATGAAAGATAAGATTATAGAGTCAAGTAGTAGACCCAAGCTGATTTCTACCTACTGAAATCCAAGTATAGGCGTTCCCTGTGGGTGGATATTCTGAGCTCTGATACTGTGTGTGTGTAGTTAGCAGCAGCATCCTTTACATGCTACAAAGCCAGCAACCCAGTTTCTATTTGCAATATTGATGTCATCACTCAGCAGAAGGGATCAGAAATGTAACTACATATGTCCAAGATAGACTCTACCTCCATGCCTGATGCAAACACAGCTTGACTATCCCTCACTCACAGGAAGGTCAACTTCACAATGTAATCCTTGCTTGTTCCTCATTGGCTAGTTTGGAAAGCTTGTCAGAAAGGAAAGTCAGGGCCCAGGGAACCATTCTCAGGAAGTTACTTATCCTTGGCTGAATATACATTTCTTTCTTAAGATAGGAAGAAAGCTGGTTTTTTGTTTTTTTGTTTTTTTTTTTTAAATCTGGCTGGGCAATTTTTCCTGGAATTTGACCAAAACAGTCATCTAGGAAAGACTAAAGCTAAAAATGGTACCTGGGAGTGAATGACTGGGTTTATATGTGAGCAGTGTGTGTGTGTGTGTGTGTGTGTGTGTGTGTGTGTGTGTGTGTGTGTGTTATAGTAGTGGGAGAAATGATTTAGTACAAAGTTCATTTTACAGACAGAAAAGATGAGAAGTTAATACTGCTTGTATTATGAAGGACTGAATTGTGAGCATGCACTCTGAAAGAATGCACACAGAGCATAAATAACATTCCATTAAATAACAGATTACTAATAGATATTTTCTATTCCATGAAACTTACAAAATTCTTCAAAGAAAAATATTCATTACCAAGCTTTTAATTTTAAATAAAGGGCTTACTTTAAAAATATATCTAAAGAAAATAACTGTTAAATGTAGATGTACTCCTACCATAAATGCTCCAAAAATGACACATGAAAAATTATATCTTTATAAGTCAATGTTATAGATAATTTGGCTTTCTTTGTAATACAAGTCAAAATTTAATCAATAAATTTAATATTTAATATATTATCACAGATTTTCCTGAAACTTTGAATCAATAGTTTTAAAACTAATAAGTCATTTAAATGCATTAAACAAATACTACCAAACAATTGGAAATATATTGAAATAATTTCTAATTGCCTCAGTAGAAATAATAGAATCTCTAATTGTGGCCTGTGAAAATGCAGTTTAAAACAAGCACACCACTGTCCAGATTTATGCTCATACCAGTCAAGTCAATGTCAGGGTTTATTTCATAATGGGGATTTTATGATTTGGGAAAACAGCTATGATGGCTGAGAATAAGTTAAATGGATTTTTGTCCAAAGAACAGTTCCAGAGAATGATGTAAGCATATACTGCCCTGATTCCCAGGGAATTCTTTCATTTCTTTTCATCATACTCCCTGCCTTCTAGTGTGATGAATATTGCCAGCAATTCTTGATTTTTCTGGTTTGATTACTACTAGGCACAATCCTGGAGGGAGAGGTGTATGTGGAATATTGATAATTAAAGTTAATCAAGTTGTTCAAGGACTCATTCTTTGTTCTTGTTTTACCTATAGAGAACCATTGACTTGATCACGACCCAGGATCTAATTTAAAGAGTGACTGAGGACACAGAGCTCTTTTTCTCACAGCTCCCAATAGGACACACAGCAAGCCAGGCAGCACAGAACATGCCACCTCAGTGCCAGGTAGAAAGAACAAAGGAGAGAACATGATCTGGGACCTTAGGAAAAAAAGGAGACAGGCGTCAAGTCTGAGAAAACTGGAGATTCAATCACTTTGAACAACATTAGCAGACTCTCATCTAAACTCCCATCTAAAGGGGTAGCCTCTGCTTGTCAGCATCTGACCCCTAGGAGCTCTGTAAAGGAAATAGTGGCTGAGTGCACAGTTGTGAGGAGTTAGCTGAAGTCAGGGGACTTTGATTTAGTTGTTCTTCATGTGATATGCATGTTAGCCTCTTGCTATCTCTGGGAATCAGTTGATTCTGAGGACAGTCTATTAGACCATCAAGACCTCTCAGACATGAAAATCTTATGCAAATTTGGAATTTGGAAATGTTATTAATATAGCCATTCACTACATTTTTTACCACACTCTTAAATTTAAGTCTTAAGAACTTCAAAAAGCAATAAGGTTAAGGAGGGAAGAAGTTGAAATGAGAAGCATTGAGTGCCATTAAACACCACCCAAATAAGATAATGTTTTCCTCTGAGTATATTATAAACATATTTCCAAACATTTAAATAAAACATGAGGGGAATACATTATATGTGAGCACCACATAGCTGTGTATCCATCTTAATGTTTATCCATTTATTAGTGCTTACATATGTTCTGGTATTCAAGCCACTGCTTAGAGCCATGTCTTTCTTCTGTATCAGCTTGTCTCTTAGAAACATGCATGCATGCATGATTTACACATACATACACACAAAAGATATAAACAACCTCAAGAAGAATTTGGGAGGTCTAATTTGGAAGTTGTTATATTTAACAACTGAGAACAGATATCAGCAGCTTGTTTTTGCTAAGACCTTTAACTCTGCAATTGCAGAACTGAATTTGAGCCACATCCCTTCCCACTTCTCGGTCTTCTTCATCCTTCTTCACCTGACATTTCTCTGAGTCCCTTTTTGTTTGATTACTTTATTTTACAAATATTTAAACTCAGTATAGTAAGCTGCCTCTCTGTGGTGGTTTTAATAGGCTTGGCCCACTGAGAGTTTTACTATTAGAAGGTGTGGCCTTGTTGCAGTAAGTGTGGCCTTGGAGGAAATGTGTCACTGTGGAGTGGGCTTTGAGACTCCTATGATCAGGTTCTACCTAATGTGGAAGGAGAACCTCCTCCTAGCTGCTTGCAGAAGTAGATGTAGAACTCTCAGCTCCTTCACCAGCACCATGTCTGCCTGGACACGTGCTCCCCACCATGGTGACAAAGGACTGACACTCTGAAACTGTAAGCCAGCCCCAATTAAATGGTTTCCTTTTTAAGAGTTTCCACGATCATGGTGTCCAATGAAAGCCTAAATAAGACACTTTGGTAAGATGATGAAAAGATAGTTAGTACTCCTGAAGAGCTGAAGCATCATTGAAAAGCAATAGTGTGCTGAAACATGAACGAATATTGGGAATGGTGAAGATTGTCTGCCTGTGTACAAAGGAGGAGTCAAAGGACAGTAAACTCCAGTGTGGGGAAAGGGTCCGTCTCAGTTAGGGTTCTAGTGCTGTGACATCATGACCACAACAACTCTTACAAAGGAAAACATGTAATGGGGGCTGGTTTACAGTTTCAGAGGTTTTGTCCAATATAGGTACGGTGAGAAGCATGGTGGCAATCAGGTAGACATGACACTGGAGAGCAGCTAAGTTCTACGCCTTGGTACACCATCAGTAGAAAAGAACAGTGACATACTTCCTTTAACAACACCATACCTACTCCAATAAGGCCACATCTACTCCAATAAGGGCACACATTCTAACAGTGCCACTGCCTGTGAGCCCATGGTAGGCAATTTTTCCAAACTACCACAGAGTCCAAGAAACAAAGTCATCTTTTCTCATCTGCAGGGATACATCCCAGGAGCAAAAATGGGTGCTTTGAACAATGAATGGCACTAACTCCTGTCCAAACTATCGTGTTTACTATGGACATATACCTATCATTAGCTATAGTTTGTAAATTAGGCACAGCAAGATTATGTTTACCTTAATGAGTACATTGTAAATATATTTCCTAATATTTAAATAAATCACAAGGGGGTATAGTTTATGCCAACATAACAAAGCTATTGTGTACAAATCTGCATGCATATTATTTTTTAGTATTGTTAAATATGTTCTGAGTTTGTGGTCAAGCCACTGTAATAAAATGGACAATGATAATATAGTATAAACAATATGCCACAAAAGTTATATGAATATAGCTCTTTCTTCAAATACCTAATAGTAGGCAACATCTGTAGTATGGATACCCTGGCCATAGACATCATTCATATCCTTAGGAGGATGAAATTTGATAGGAAATTATATAAGAGCACAAGTATTTGTAAAAAGGCATCAGTCTGCTGAGACATGAATACATCTAATTGGACATAGTAAAACTGTCTCTGTATCTACAGACAAGGAGGTAAACAACAGTGAGGTCTAAGTGTTGAGGAGAGATCCAGGAACTAGTATGATCCTCTTGCTATTTCACTTAAAATGCTGGTATGTTTTTGTTTAATTCTAAAATCTCTCACCATAATAGCATCAGGTAAGTAAGGCCATAGAAAGGAAAACCACGAGGAATGGGAAGCTATAAATCCACAGAGAAAGAGAAGGTGAGAAGAATGAGCATCTGAAAGGCAGACAAAAGGTATAAAGACCTTCCACGGTGAGAAGCTACAAGCAGAGGCCAAGGGGAAAGGAACTGGTGTCTTGACAAAACTGGGCATGGCTAAAAGTACTGCTTGGGCATTGTGGAAGGAAAAAACGGGTAAATTCCAGAGCATGAAAGACCTTGCTTGCCATGCCTCACAGAGTTCAGATTTCAGCTACCTGTTTCTCAACAGTGTGAATAGAGAACTTATTCTAATTGTCATCTTGTTAAAGAAAGCGGGACATCCAAAGGCTTCCTACATTCTAGCAAACACACAGCTGAACTGATGCATCACACCGAGTCAGTGGTGATACGTGGAATGAAGTTGACTGTGATGTGGGTGCTAGTAACGAATAGAGCCCTTGTTAATAATAATAATAATAATAATAATAATAATAATAATAATAATAATGTTTAAAAATGTGTCGTATTTGAATAGTCCAAAGGGAGGTGAGGGGAATTGGCATGAAAAATGTTGTCAACCAAGGCAGAGATGGGCTAGCAATGTTTGAGGTCACGAAAAGAAAGCACATCCGTGAAGGAAGTATATCAATGGAAGAATGGTGCAGGATGGGCAGAGGTGGGCTTCACTGTCTGGGTAGCTATGCATGTATAACTAGGATAGCCTCAACAGCTTCCTCCTAGAATTGCCTTAGCTCTCTGGACTCTTTCCTATTTACATTCAAAGTTTAGCCTTTTGCCCATTTTGTAGAGTTCCAGTGGTGATTATTAAATAGCACTGATTCTCTATGATGTAGAATATGTTTGTAACACTACTAATTCTTCCAACCCATGAGCATGGACTACATACATACATACATAAAATACATGCATACATATAAACAAAGGTATCCTCCTTAATTACATTCATCGATGTTTTAGTCTTTTCAATGCACAGGCCCAGTAACCTTGATGGCACATGTATTCCTAAGTATTATACTAAAGCTTATTTTGTAGACTTTTAGGAATTATGAAAAGCAAGGTAACATGATTTATGTTTTCAGTATACGACTTTGATGTTTTGTACTACACATACATACATCTGTCAAAATTCATAAGCATAGACAGATCATAAAAATAAATGCTTTACTGTATATTGACTATATCCCCAAAATAGTTTTTAAAAGCAATTTTTTTCCTGCTGTATTGTCAAATAGAAGTGGCAGCTTGGCAGCCTTCTTTTTTTTTCCTTAAGATCAGTTCAGTGTCACTGAAAAGTGACAAGTGGTATAGTCAGTCGTACACTTGTGAAAATTAAGTCAGAGAAAAAAATGCGAAATCTGAAAATATAAAATATGGGTGCCCTACTGCTGAAGTCCAGGTGGGAAATGATGGAGACCAGGATTTCTTTGTGTAAAGGAAAACATCAAGTCATAGAGCCTCCCAACATGGCACAGAGATTACATGATTTCATCAACTCACTGAGACAGCAAATATATATATATATTATCACTTCATAATTATCACTCTAGGTTCAAGTACTTGGCAGTCATTGATTTGCATATTTAAATATGTGACTGTACAATCAGGAACCTCATTTAAGACTATAAGAATGACAACTAATACCCTGAGGATGTCTTTACAATACCAAGACAATTCTGCAGCTTAAAAGGATGGATACTTTTCTCCTTAATAAACATTGAACAAATCTGTGCTTATAAACTTAGTGATAAATTAGATAGCATGTTGATGACTATTTTATATGGAATTGTCTCTTCTGGGGATGTCACTTAAAATTGTTACCAGAATTATCATACCCTTAAAATCTATCTATTAAGTCTCTTAATCTTATGGAATTATCATTCATTATTTGCCAAAAAATTGCCTGGAGTTGGGTTAGTTTCATACATATTCTATATGTTGATGCATAGATATTGCATTATCTGGAGCATCCCTTGCATTTTGCAGACTATGAGATACACTCTCTGCACTATCTTGGGTTTGTAAACTTGATTAAGATTTCACACTTGTGATTGGGTTGTATTATATGACACAACTGGCCTTAACCTAGGAATATTATCAAAGAGGTCCTGGCCTTAGCATAGAAATTGTTAAAATTGTAAACGTCCCTCCAGAGCAGTAGAAATTTATAGGAGTACCCATAACTTTCTTGATAAAATGCAGTTTGCAGCCTTCTGGTCTGCGCCAACAGCATGTCACCTAGGGCACAGAGTGAGTGGTCACCCCCACTGTCCCTAGCAGAGTGCCCAAATGATCTTAGGATCACTGGTGAGTGGAACACAACTTTTGCTCCAATCCAATTGTGCACAGGACCTGAGACAGCACTAGGGAAGCAGAGAAACTGCCTGACCAGGGGCACAAATCCCTTCCAGTCTGTGCCAGCACCAGGTCACCTAGGGCGCCGAGTGGGCGGACACCGCCATGTTCCCTAGAGGACTGCCCAAGCAATCTTAGGATCACTGGTGAGTGAAACACAACAGCTGCTCCAATCCAATAGTGACGGGCCTGTGACAGCAGGAA
>NC_034608.1:45917499-45937639 GCF_900095145.1 Mus pahari
GCAGAAGATGGTCTAGTCAGCCATCATTGGGAAGAGAGGCCCCTTGGTCTTGCAAACTTTATATGCCCCAGTACAGGGGAACACCAGGGCCAAGAAGGAGGAGTGGGTGGTTGGGGGAGTGGGGGGGAGGGGATATGGGACTTTGGGGATAGCATTTAAAATGTAAATGAAGTAAATACCTAATAAAAATTGTGAAAAAAAGAGAAATGTTTTACACACACACACACACACACACAAATGCAGTGTGCACACTGTGTACTGTGCACCGTGGCTGCAGCAAGGGCCTGTGATCATCCTCCAGTAGCTGAGAGAAAGTAAGACCCAGAAGTTCGCAAATACCTAGACCTCAGTGTGTCTACCCACAGTCTTTGTGCATAGGAGATCTCAAGATCCAGATGAGCTCTACAAACCAAAGCAACTCCTTGCTTGTGGTCCTACAAAATCCAGAGTCTCTCACTGTGCCTTGGCTTCTAAAATGCAGGCACTCAGATAAATGGATGTTGCTTTAAGCTGCCACACTGGGGGCAGTTTGTTTTTCAGCAGTAGAAAGTTAGTATGCAATATTTAACAACTTCGTGCTGAGAATCAAAAAAAAAAAAAAAAAAAAAGTTTGAATAGCATGGCCTAGTGTTTAATATGGCTAAACGGAACAGGAAGTTTGTGAACACAGTGCTCTCAACACCAAACTCCAGCTTCCTCCCTGCAGCTCATGTACAGGAGCATCCCACGTCAGCCGTTTATGAGGTCTGGAACTCAACTGCAGCTTAGCGTCCTCACTGAAGCCTTCTGTTTTGCTGCCTCTGAGCTGTCTGCCTCTGCTCCTACCTACAATGCAGATCAAGCCTCCGCTGCAGCAGCCACTTATCTGACTTTCAAGGAAACCACGAACACGGTCTCCTGTGCCTGTTAATTTCTGACCACTAAGACTGTCTAACACAAGTTGGAGGATAGGATGGAGTCTGATGTCTAGGGACTGGCCTGACACCCTGACTTAGTTCGCCTCGCTTGTGAAACAGCAGCTAATGGTTTTGGTTCACTATCCACCTGGTCTAAATCCTGGGAGAGCTATTCTAATGGCGTCACAGGACAGTTATGGCACATGCCAATGCATGTTTACCTTGGATGAAATTTATTTCCCCTTAGGTTCAAAGGACTAGGCAACCAGGGGAGCACTCTTCTTATAACAGGATTCCAAGTTCTTAATGAGTATTTGTGCATGAATAGGTATATATTTCAGCTCTTCTGCACTCTACACAGTCCCTTTAAGTATTCACATTATATCAACAGTAATGTAATAACTATCCTTGTCCATTAGATTCCTTATATTTTAGACTGATACAATAGTGCTGTTTAGAAATGTTGTAAAGATCAAGTATGAAATACAGGAATATATGCAGACACTTTCTTAGAATGATATTAGATTAGTTACAAGTTAGTTTTATATAAAGAATTTTTTTAGGTAATTGGAGCTTTAATCATGTAGAAACTGATAAAGATCACCAGAAACTAAATATATTTTCTGTCTTAAATCTCTCTCTTCTTATATGTATGTGTGCAGTCATATGTAAATAGATGTCTGCAAACACGTATAACTATACATATATGTATACATGCACAGAGTGATATGTGTGAATATACACATGTCTAAACATTTATATACAGTAGGATAATCAATTTTACCATCTTTATTGGATTCTCACATCTGTGTGAAAGGTGCTTATGTGACTTAATTAAGTGTACTCAATTAACACATGGCATACTCTTTGAGACAAACATGATGTCTGTCTCCTCACCCAAGTGAATATGCCCAAAAGAGAGAGGCCCTACCTGGGAAAACTGGAATTGTGTTTCTACTAGAAAAAGGTAGACTTCTCTACATCAGAGAAATATATGGGGCTACAGGAAAATGCAGATGAGATGCAAGGGATTGGTAAAACAAAAGGGGGGAGCAGTTAAGCTTTTGCAAAAGCATTACCCTCACTAGTGATTGGAAGAAAGAAATGAATGAGGGGGTTTGAAGACTTATTTAAAATACATTTTTATGCATTGGATAGCATTGGCCAGCATTATGGGTTTTTTTTAGAGTCACAAAAAGGTTGTGCAAACAGGAGTCCACAAGGAATAGAAACACATTAGAATTTATACTCCCGAATTGTTCACTGTGTAAATGAAGCTTTCAAGTATATATGGTTTATGGAAATTGATGTCTTATATTTATTACGCAGCTCCCAGGTTAAAATTGGAACCACGCTGATTAGGTAACTGTACAAATCAATCCCCAGAGGGAAAAGCAATAATAATGCGTCAAAATATGAATGTGAAAATTAAACAGGTTGATGCACAAGAAGAAGGAAGACGTGTGCTTTTCTTGACTCTGCTTCTCAATGCCAGTCAAACCTTTCCTTATTGTCCCTAAAACAATGGGCAGAGAGGAGGCTGGTGATGCCACCTCCTATTTCAGTGAACACATTGGTATCAAATGGAGGGAGAGAAAGATCTGGGCTCCTTTCCCACCAGTTAACAATCGAATCATGAGAAGCTTATGCCACTGAATGTGGCAACATTCTAGACTGCAACAATCAATGCAGCATTCAGCAAACGAGAAGGCAGAAAAGCAAACAGACTTCACTCACGGGCTATGCTGTGCGCACATCTCTCATCCTCCAATTCTTTCAGACTTGGAGGGTGGGGGGGGGGAGAAGAAACAGATCGTACTAAAAGCCTAAATATTGGATGCTCTGTTCATACAGGATAAAGACTTGTGGAGACCAACAGTTTCTCAGATACCACCGAAAACACTTCCTCAAGGCAAGGCAAGCATTTGATTAAAAGATGGTAGAAAGGGCAAACTAAAACTTACGTGTTTTGTCAAAGGTTAACTTTCAGGAAGTATAGGTTCGGAGACTTTCATGGGACTCTGTCCCTGTGGAAGCCATGCTTACAGAAGGCTCTGGTTAGGCGATTTGAGGCCAGACATCTTTATTGAAATATATGTAGAGGCCTTGGAAGGGATTTGTACCAATTGACAAATTTTGAAAAGGAGCCAAAGCTCCTGTGGTATACTTTCGTCCAGCCCTTAGGATACCTTTTCAGAGGAGAGTCATGATTGCATAAAGGCGAGCTGATCAGGACGTTTCTTGTACTTACCATGGGGTGTATAGCGTCATCGGAATTTCCTTTCTGTAGTATCTTTTTAGTCAAGTTCTTCTTTTACTAAGATGAGTATTTTGACTCAATTTATTTTACTTGGGGATAAACTGAGTGATATTTTTCACCATATGCCAACTATGCCTATAAATATTGTTACATCATACCGAGAGAGTGCCTCTCAGTCACATATGTATCTTAAGAGTCAACATAGACTTAGAATAGAGAAAAGAAACCCTGTGCTTCCTGTCTGAAGGTATTATAGTAGACTGTAAATTAGATCTGATACCTTCACAGCATTGCCATTCAGTCAGAACATTGCCAACTAGTTCAAAAACGTTTCTTTCCCACTCACTAGTCTTTGGGACTAATATGGAGGAAATGCTTGATGGGACCAAATCTTTTGTGGGTATGACTACTTTGATGACTCTATTTAGAAACGATTGAGAATTAGGCCCAGGACACTGTGTTAGAAAGGAATTGAAGCCCTACCTCTGAGGGAGCTACGGTTCATCAATGGAGATGGGTTAAACCAACAATGCCCTTATATTATTATTAATATTGCCTTTCCTACGAAGATGAGGAAAGCAGTTCAGGGGCTCAGATAGGTCACTTTGGGGTATTTGTTCACTGGATAGCCTTAAAGTGAACGATATCATTATTGCTTAAGGTTGGAGTCGAAACGATATCTACGATTAGCAACACAAATAGAGCAAGGACTGTGCTCTTCTTGGTGCCCAGCTGGATTTAAAGCAGAGTAGTTGCCACTTCAGACCCTGAAGTCACCCCCTTTGTTTCAGAGACTGCCATTTAGGTTCTGCCGAGGCTGAGATCTATGGCAAGATTTTTCACTACACATTTTCCTACATTCTCTTTCTACTCCGCAGTCCAGGCCAGCCACACAGACTGCTTTTCAGCTTTTTGTTTTGCCAGATGCCTACAGCTAACTCCCACGGGAGACCACAACAACTTCCCGAACCAAGTAGCTCACAGCATTTGGTCACCCAATGAAGCATCAGGAACCAGGACATAAAAGGAGAAAGCAGGTAGGCTGTTTTGTGCTTTGGTTAGAACACAGAAGCATAAAAGAAAAACATGGGGGAGAAACACGGTACTAAGAATGTTAGGGCCAACAAGGGAGATTTAAAATATTTAAGACATGAGGGCTTATTTTTGTCAATAATGAAAACCCAGGAAAGACTTAGGGGCCAGAGATGGTAAGATCAGGGATACTCCAAGAAAAGAGAAATGTGTTTCTTACAGTATAAAAGGAAAGGAATATTACACAAATAAAAAGGGTTCTTGAAACACTATGATTGTCTGAATCAAGACTTCAGGAATTTTATGGAGGGTATTTGCCATCATCGCCTCAAAGAAAGTGTGGCAGGGCTGAGAAACAGATGGATTCTACAAACTTCAGCTTCTGACTGCATAACCTCACCCAGTAGCTTGCATTAGAAATGTAGAAATGTTCCAGGAAGGAATTCATAAGGGATAGCAGTTTGTACACAAAGGAGAGAGAGAGAGAGAGACAGACAGACAGACAGACAGACAGAGACAGAGACAGAGACAGAGACAGAGAGACAGAGAGAGATACAGAGAGACTATGCCCAGGCTGGAAAAGACTTTGCCCTGAACCATGGAGAATCAGATGCTATGGCAAGTTGTAGAATCAATGCTTCAAAAAGGCTTGAAGGTCAAAGGCAAGGGCAAGGTCAAAGAGAAAAACAGAAGCATCTGAGTACCAGCTGTTCTAGCAGAGTCTCACCTGTACATAATCGAGAAGAACCCAGACTAAGAGGAGAGAAACATGTCTCGCCAACACAGATCTCTACACTACCCTCTCATCACTGATGCCTGTAACTGTTTGTGGCCAGACTCATAGTGGCTCAACAGAGGGAAAAATACAAATACTAAGTTTCTTGCCAGTGTACATGAACTAAATCCCAGAAGAGAAATTTGTTGATCTAGAGAAAAAAAGTGTAAATTTTCTATTTATCATTGTCTTAGTCAGGGTTTCTATTCCTGCACAAACATCATGACCAAGAAGCAGTTGGGGAGGAAAGGGTTTATTCGGCTTACACTTCCATACTACTGTTCATCACCAAGGAAGTCAGGACTGGAACTCAAGCAGGTCAAGAAGCAGGAGCTGATGCAGAGGCCATGGAGGGATGTTCNTTACTGGCTTGCTTCCCCTGGCTTGCTCAGCCTGCTTTCTTATAGAAACCAAGACTACCAGCCCAGAGATGGCACCACCCACAAAGGGGCCTCTCCCCCTTGATCACTAACTGAGGAAATGCCCCACAGCTGGATCTCATGGGGGCATTTCCCCAACTAAAGCTCCTTTCTCTGTGATAACTCCGGCTGTGTCAAGTTGACACAAAACTAGTCAGTACAATCATCCACCTGGATTTGTATATTAAAACTCATATATTCTTAACATATTATACATTTTTGTATGCAGGACATATAGCATACCATGTGCTAAGCAATCTGTACTCAATAAGTGTGAAAATATAAATAAGAGATGAGATTCATTATGAATACAATTTATTTAAAATAAAACCTTTTCTCTACAGTAGATAATAGATATATTTGTCTATGTTCTGATAATTGCTTATTCTTGTCCAAATGTCTTACTTCTTTGTGTGAAAATTACATTATCAAAACTCCACAACGAAAATCCTGTTAGTGTGTCTGAAAGTTCCTGAGTTTTGTCCTTTTTTTCTCTTCATTTTACTTATTTTTTTTTAATTCACAGCAAGTATAATATTGTTCCTAGAATTAAATCCCAAGAGCTAACAATTATTCTATTTAGTTACAACATTAGCTGAGAGGGAAAATAGAGTAAATAACACAATAAAAGAAAAAGCAAAAGGAAATTTAATTAAGGCTTAGCAGCGGCACACAACTAGTTTTTAAACACGAAGCAGTCGCTTGCTCTCCTTGCCAGTTTACATCCATTAATGATTTCCCATCAAGTAACATTAAAATTGAGTCCATATACCAACGATATTTCCTTATTGGCATGATAATGTTACATAAAGTCAACCTATTCATTCCCATATAGTGAAACGTGATCGAACTATCAACCTGTGTTCCTGCTGAAAATACCCTCTGGTCACCTAGCCATCCACTAAAGGGACTGGGCATTTCCCAAAAGTAAAAACAAACAAACAAACAAACAAACAAAACACCTCTGTCACAGTGAATTGATAACTCGCTATATAACATTGTGAATGAAAAGCTAAGATTGTGCACGGAAAGTCTTTTTTAAAAAAAAAAAAAAAATTCCACTGACCTCAGAAAAGAGAAGTCATCTTAATCTGGGCAGCAGTGTCACTTGTCCTGGGAACAGAGAACTGAGGCAAAGGATGGTGAAGGACACCTTGTTTCTCCTGGATCAAGGCCTAAATCTGGCATGCTGTCAGGAACTGGGAAGGTTCTCCCAGCTGACTTTACATGTCTGATTATGCCACGTGCTTTTATAGTTTCGCTTCTCTGTTTGTCTATTCTGTTGCCCTGTGTTCAAAGCAAATTGCAGAGAATGGTTAGGATCATTTTATTTAGGACATTGCAATGGAGAGAATATCTACTAATGGGGAACATCAAAAAATGTGAGCGGAAGGTTGGGATTATATAAACAAGGGGTTCCTTGAAAAAGACTGATGGTAGGCATTATCACAAGCATGCAAGGTCTGTAGGTCCTCTCCGGCTAGCATCTTCACTCTAACACAAAATAATTGTGAAGTCTTTCAAGGCAACCCGAGCCCAACCCTCAATTCATGTTTTCAGAGTTGAGGCAGTTAGAAAGAACCTCAAAGGTAAGGTGTTTGCAACAGTACAACTTCTAGCAAAGACTTAAATAGGGGGATCATGGAAACAAAGAACCATTGCTTTTGATGAATGTGTGAGCCTTTGGGGGGGGGGTCTCGATAAACATTAAAAATGAAGAAAATTTACTGTAACAATAGATGATAGTTACTTAGACGATAACTACACTTACTATAGTGTACTTTCCTGACTAAAACATATTAAGAAAGTAAAGAGAAAGTAGTATATATATATACATATATATATATATATGTATATATATATAATACAAATATGATACTATACTACATAAATATGTGCAATATGTATGTAATATGTGTGTGTGTGTAAGATAGGATATTGGTGAAACTACTGATCTGAAAATATACCTAATTTTGTGTCGACTAAAATTTTGTAAAGTGACCAATTGTATATAAAAAGTCAAAATAAATTTCAAGAAAATATACCAGGGACAGTTTTAAGGAATTCAGGGGCGGGACATATAGAGAGCACATGACATTGAATCAACCCATTAAAATGACAAAGAGTTGTTATTTACAAAAAAAATCTTTCCTTCAAGAAGCTAAGTGTGATTGATATTAGGCAGTATACTGATATATTTCACTACAGAAACTGACAGAGAAGAAGCATACTAGAAGCTGAAAGATATTTCTTTAAAATATTCAATAACCATTTTCTGAAATCTCATAATGAACTAAGAATAAAGGAAATCAGCTTAAATTTGTTTAACAGTATCTTTCAGAAACCTTTAGTGAGCATCATTCTTAATATTAAATGCTTGAGCAAATTCCCAGTGTGACGGGGTAACAAATTGTCTTACGGTTTTCATTTTCCTAAATTGCTTCGATTTCTGTTAAGCCTCCAACTAATATGGAGCAGGCACTGACGTGTTTGATTTTGTACAATTTAATTAAAAATACAACGAGACCCAATAATTTAAATAGTTTCACCAGCTACATGTCACTGTCAATTCTATATGATATTTGGATTGTTTTTCCTCCTCAACTTTGAACATTTTGTTTTCTTTTTCCCTTGGGCTTGAGATGGTAGCTAGAGAATAAGAAAGTTTTCACAAACTGTGGGACACTTGAAACAAAGGTTCCTTTTGGTTTCAGATGTGCCCTGAGGCACACATGCATCGTTAGCCATCTGAGACATACATTCTGTTCTTGTCTCCATTCAACCTGTGTTCCTTGGTTTGCAGGCCCCTCCCATTTCCAGTACCATGTTCAGATTCAGTGACTGTTCTTCCAGCTCTCTTTGTGTCAGCATCTCTTTCCAAATTGCATGTTCTATCTTTCTTGATTCCCGGTTTAGAGCACCTGTCCTTCAGCCGGTCATCTTACCACTACAGTTCTTATGGTATTCATTCTTGATCTTACCTCCACCATTGGTCAACACCATAACTGGAAAAACCCCGCAAAACTCCTAACTGATTCTGAATCTACAAAATCAAAGTGCCCTCAACTATGATCTCTGTTTCTACAAATCCAGCCTACAGCAGAGTAGATGGAAAAGTCAATGGGAATCCCTGTTTCTATCCAACAGGAATAACAAATGGAAAGAAAGACAGTGGCCAAAGGAAAGGTTAATAACAGAGAACTTGGACTCACTTATTCACAAGCCTCAGAGAACCAGGTCCCACAAAGCCACTTACAGTGGTCAATAAACATGTAAAATGAATACCTACCCAGCCTCACTGGCAATCAGTAAAATGAAAGAAACCAGAAATAATTTTTTTCTTTTGTCAAAAGCATAAGGATGTAAATTGGCCTAACACATCCCCCCAAAAAATGATTCTGTCTATATTTTAATGCTAGGTCCATGACTAATTAGTTATGGAATCATAAGAAAGAGAGCTATACCTAATCTTACAGGATTGCCTTGAGGATAAAATTAGTTAACAGGTTAGCAGTGTTTAGAATAGCATCCAGTGAATATTAAGCATCCTTGATGTGCATAGACATAGAGAAACGTGCCAGTTATTTTTAGATTGCCAACTCTTGTTCTGGGCATTCAGTATACTAGATGGCAGACCACCCTCTGGGCATAAGTGATCTAATATGAAAAGAATGACATGGGGGATCACTTCCATAAAAAGAGTTTAGTTAGATAACTCAGGTAGAGAAGGCAAGGGATGAGAGAGAGAGAGACAGAGGGAGAGAGAGAGAGAGAGAGAGAGAGAGAGAGAGAGAGAGAGAGAGAGACAGAGAGAGAGACAGAGAGAGAGACAGAGAGAGAGATAGAGAGAGAGAGAGAGAGACAGACAGAGACAGAGACAGAGAGACAGAGACAGAGACAGAGACAGAGACAAAGACAGAGAGAGAAGCCATTTTTGCTCCAGTGGTTAGGGATGGTTCCTTATGATGAGTTTCAGCTGAGATCTGAAGGATACAAAGAAAGCAGGCCCACAGCAGCAGATGGAGAAAAAAATCTATACAAGTCGCAGAACTGCAAGGACAACGTCCAGGATTCTTCCAAATGGTTCCTTGGCATCTGGCCTGACATGACCTATTAGCAAGGACATCTGGTGGTGTCTGTCAGAATATGCACAACTCTCTGACCAAAGGGTTTCAACTCCTGGTGTACATCCTGCTGGAAAAGTGCACAAAAACCTTTGCATCCAGGGCTTCATAAGCTAATTTTTATAATAGGAAAACTAGAAGGTTACCTAGCAATGATAGAAAGAGCAAAAGAGTATCATTGGCCTAAAATATCAAGTCATTAATATTTAAGAAATCAATTAATTTAAAAATTAATTTATAAATATCAAGTCATTAATATTAAAAATCCAATTAATTTAAAATTTAATTTAAAAATATCAAGTCATTAATTAAAAAAGAAGAAATAAAACAGCAACTTGGTCTAGAAATCACTCAGCTTTTCAAAACAGAATATGGGACAGTCAATGTCCAACCTGGAGAAAGTAGGATGAAACAAAACAAAACAAAACCAACCAACCACAACAACAAAACCCAGCTTTCTTAGTTCTTAGAATTCAGGGAGAACTTCACTAGCACCCGAGGGCCTTACATCCTGAATTACCTGTAGTCAGAGCATTCACTGGGAATGAGATAGGCTGGATGAGTGTTGACCTGGCCACCAGCAACAAAACTAACTTGGGTGCCACTTGCTCACACGCCCTAGTCATTAGCAGATTGTCATGGAGAACGCATAATCCAGAGTAGTCCAATTTTTTTTTTATTCTAGTTTTAGTTTCTGTGAATGAAATCTGAGAAAATACAGTCATCAAAAGATAAGCAGAGACATCCAGAGCATAAGAATAGCAAAATCATTCTCGTTAAGAGAAGCCAAAGTCCAACTAACAAAATCCAGTTTCAAAATCCCAAGTGAGAGTGGAGGTCACAACTGAGGTAAAACTGATCAGTCCAACTTAGAAATAAATCAGTGAGCTAGTTCATGAGAATGAGGTGAACCACTAAAAAAAAGCATTTCCCCAAGTGAATACCAGAATGTAGCCAATCTGAACCTAATGAGACTGGCTTAAAAATAAGTGGGTGGCTGAACCTATAGACTTAAGTCTCTTCTCATTATCTGAGTCCAAGGAAGAAAGAAAGCCACTAGCATGGAGAAAGTCACTTCTCTTAGCAAGAGCCAGCATGACTGTCCTCACTAAAGCCCATTATAGATGAACCAAATAAAATTGTGGTACCTAAGGGAAACTTCCTTCTTCCCACAAGCCCCTCACTTATTCCCCCCTCACTATTTACACGGTGATAATATGGGGTGTCTCCTAAGAAGTAGAGAAGTGGGTTCCCTTGTTAAATCCCCAAGCACAATGTTCTACTGTGAGCAAACCAAGAGGTCATGGCCACAACTGACCCATAGGAACTTAATCCCTTCATATCCAATGACGCTCCCAGGAGTAAACATTGGTAGATGGCTTCAACAACGATTTTATTAAGCAAACACAAGATGGGCAGGAAACATGGAAAATGAACAATAGAGAAGAATGAATCAGTCAAGACCTTGATAGAATGCTGAAGAGGAGGCAGGACTTGCTAGGAGACCTTTGTGCTAACAAGGTCGATGCTAACAGAATCCACAGAGCCTTCAGTCATGGAGATCCCACTTTCTACTATGTAGAGAACCAAGAGGCAGAGACGGTTGCCTACTGACAAGAGCTTCCTGCTGGCCTTTGTCACAGGGCAGGTGTATCGACTGGTTTCGTCTTTGTTTCATGTGACTCAGTTTGTGCTCACTCTCAGAAGCCTGCGCACTCCCCCCCCCCCCCAAGTGGAGTGGATTTATCAAGTGTCACATAGCAGCACTCAGAAGTGTCTTCCAGACAATCAATATGCTGAAAGGCTGGGAAGGAGACGATAACCATCCCAGCATGTCCAATTTCTTTGTGTTTTCACTTTTACATTTGCTAAAGGTCAGAGACTATATTTATCACAATCAGGCATACACGGATATGGAAAAGAGATCTTTGTGAGCACACTGCTTGAAATGGGGTGGTGTGTGGAAAGGCTTCCTCTGGCTTTTGGAAACTTCACATTAAAGCACATTACATGTTTATGTGTTTCATTCCATCAAAGACTTCCAAAGTACTTAAACAACTTTAATTAAGTTGCCCTAGCATCGCTCAGGAGCAAATCGATATTTTTCATACTACTTGTTACAGGCTAGGGAAATAAACCCTGGCCCCCTAGCTCAGATTTAACATTCATTCCCTGAAATATGGAAAAATCTTCTTGAATATATTTAATTAAAAGAGACTGATTTTTTTTTCTGTTACTGTACTTTATGGGTTTTTTTTTTTTCCTTAGAAATAGGTGGTTGGGGGAACCATCACTGAAGAAGAAATATAAGAAAATAGAATTTGAAGAAGTCAGGGTATTAAATAGCAAAAACAAACACATTTTCATCTCTCAGTTTCACAGGAGGGTACTTGGTGTTTGGCTTTTTTTTTTTTTTTTCTGTGTAAACCAAGAAAATACAGTCCTCTTTTTAAGACCTTCTCCACAAAGGTAAAAATTCTTGATTCATAAAGGCAGCATGATCAACATTGTACCCATGCAACTGTCTGTGCTCCAACATGAATCTTTGGAACGGTTCAGAATGGTTCCCTTATAACCCTGAGAAGCTTGAGAGAAGGAGATGGGATTCCCTTTTTTTTTTTTTCCTTGTGAGATAATTGAGTTTTCTGTGGCTTACAATAAAGTACCTAGCTATATAGTTAGACTTCTGCTATGTCCAGTAGAAGCTGGGCTGTATGCAAAATGCTGACAAGACAGGAAAAAGAAAGTTGGCCTGCTCAGGGGTATATTGGGGATTCTGGGGGAAAAATAATCTAGGAGATAAAAGCAAGAAAGCCACTCGCATCTCCATCTGGGGGCTGCTGTAGGAAGCAAATTGCAGTAATAAAAGCTACACTTCCGCCACCTTCCTCAGTTCACCTTGGAGACTGATTCAAGCTTCAGCATTGGAGGTGTTTTGCTGTTAAAGTGAAATGCATGAGCAAATTGCTCTCCCACGGTGGCTTTGGGAAGCCAGGCCTTTTGTGGTTCCTGCCGAGCCTGAAAGCATCCGAACCAAAGGGTATCTAGACTTGCACTTGACCACAGCTTCCAGGAAGTTGAACAAAGTTACTCTCGATGATTTGCATCCTCTGCCCACAGCATTAAAAAAAAAAGAAGAAATGACAGTCCTTTGACATGATCAGCTGACAATTTAGGATTATGGCTAGTTTCTCCTGGCTGTGTGATTCATTGAATCTTCATCCTAATTTCTTTCAAAGATAGGGGTGGTAGAGGGTAGTGTCCAAGAGGAAGTTGGCACTGGTCCCATTACACCTGTATTGTCTGAGCAAGGGAAGACTACAACTTTCTCCTCTGTGTGCACAGATGTGAGAGGATGCACTGATGGCCAGGCTAACAGAGGACAGCTTCTCTCTCTCTCTCTCTCTCTCTCTCTCTCTCTCTCTCTCTCTCTCTCTCTCTCTCTCTCTCTCTGTCTCTCTCTCTCTCTCTCTCTCTCTCTCTCTCTCTTAAAAGGAATCTGCATTGTGTTCCCACAGACCCATTTGGGAAGACCTACTCTGAATGAATCTGGAGAAATGAAGCTTATTTCCACTCAGGACAAAGAGAACACGTTCGTGGACATGATTCCTCAATCCAATGTATATGCATATAGATATACGTGGTAAAGCAAAGTAGGGACACGGGGACAGTATGCAGCTTCCTGTCCTCCCTGGACTCCATCCTCCAGGAATCCCCATGTGTTCAGCAGTTAAGAAGCCAAGAGCCCTATGAAAAGCCTTTGGGCTTGTATTAAGGCTTCAGTGCATACATTATTGAATACATCACTGGTCATCTCTAACCTATTGAAGTAATTTTATAGGGGGCTTTCTCCCCAACTCTAGAACATAGATTAAGATACACAGAAACCTGGCATTTTTATACAAACTGTAAGCCTATACTGGGTAGGTTCTGAGCTATTCTAACCTACATCCCAGCCATTGACCATGTGTTACTTGCCAACTGAGTCTTGCTCTAATGGCTCTGCCCCACATGTGTCATCAGGGTGATTTTCCCTTGGTCACATGGTCATGGTTCATCATGCCTCATGACAACCTCCTTTGTCCCTAAACTATTTCTTCTCCTCGTGCTCTCTACCTGAGACCCCTTACTTGATCTCAAGCCCTGCCTTCCTCTCTCCTGCCCAGTCACAGGCTCCATTATTTTATTGTCCAATCAGAGATAATTGGGTAGCATTCCTTACAGCACATTGTCCAATACAATGCTCATGTCCAGACTACAACTTGATCTTGGAGAAAAAAAAAAAAACTCAGCTTCTGAATACACAGCACATAAGACCAACTCCAACAGTAACCAGTTCAGAATATTTTTAATAGTCTTGGGGTTTTTTTTTGGAAAATTTTGTATATAAGCAGACATTATATCTTCATCCCTTCCTTCCCTTCCTCCTCCCTGTTCTTTCTCTAACATTCATGATCTCTTATTTAATTTTATGTGCCAATTATCTATGTATATATGTTATCTATCTATATATAGTTCTCTATACATAATATCGATCACATGTAATTTATTATTAACATTTTATATAATCAATATATTTATTAATTATGTCATTGACATGTATTATTAAATAAAAGTTTTATATCAATTTATAATTGATATTAATCACACACAAACACACCACTAACCTTTGCTCATATTTGCACGATTGCAGCACTGACCATTTGGAAATGGACATTCTATGAATGTGTTCATTCTTGAAGCAACTGATTCTCCATTTCTCAGCAGTCATTGACTTATACCTCTTCATCTAAGAGTAGTAGCACATGGAATCCCTTCATTTCCCCTGTATATATTGGCATGTCAATGGTTATTTTCACTATTCTTGTCTTGTTCATGTAGCCATATTATTGGGAAACCATGCATACGTTTCTCCTCATCATATTTCGGGGTCACCATCTCTATCGGGTATCTTGAGACTGTGGTTCTTACAATTTTCTGCCCCCCACCCCTCTTTCTAAGATTTTTTTCCTGACCTTAAAAGTTCAGGACTTGGTTGCATGATGCATTATTTGGGATCCGTGCCCCACGGTAACTTATCCCTACATTTTGATGAGCTAAATATCTCTGTAACAGTCTCCATCTGTTTAAGAAAAAAGCTTTTCTTTATTAGAGGTGAAAAATACACTTACATTCTGGGTATAAGGATAAGTGCTAAAAATTTTAAATAAACAAAAGATATGTTGGCAGTGATAAAGAGGAACCCTCTTTCACTGTTGATGGGATCACAGGTTGATGCAGCTACTATGGAAATTAGTGTATAGCATCCTCACAAAGGTAAAAGTACATAAACTACATGCCCTAGCTATACCATTTTCTGGCAGATGCCCAAAGAACCCAACATCCCGCAGATGCTTGCTTAGTTGTGTTCTTGGTCCATAATAGTTAGGAACAGATAAAATCTAAGCGTCCTTCAACTAATGAGGGGAAAATGAATACACAATGCTATTCAGCTCAAAATGAAGGAAAACAAGATGATGATATTTGCAGGAAAATGTATGAAACTAGAGATTATTCTACGAGGGAGTTAAACCAGAGCCAGAAATGACATACTTTAGTTGTTTGTGAATCCTAGCTCTGAATCATTAGATCTGAGTATATAACCGGCAGTGGGCGAACCACAGAAACCAGGAAAGTAAAAAGGTAGCAAGGATAGGAGTAGCTCAGGGATAGAGAATGGCAGGACATAGATGCTACAAAATGGGGTGAGCTTTTATTAGAACTGGGAGAAGGAAGGTCAATACAAAGTGAAGGGGTGGAGAGGATAAAAATACTAAGAATGCTTGAAAGACATGGGGAGTCATATTATTTTATATTTACCTAAAATTATATATAATATGTATCTTAGTTTTACTCCTGTGAACAGACACCACAACCAAGGCAACTATCATAAATACAACATTTAATTGGGGCTGGCTTACAGGTTCAGAGGTTCATTCCATTACCATTAAGTCAGGAACATGGCAGCATCCAGGCAGGCATGGTATAGGAAGAGCTGAGAGTTCTATATCTTCATCTGAAGGCTGCTAACAGAATATTAGCTTCCAGGCCGTAAGGATGAGGGTCTTAAAGCCCACATCCACAAGGACACACCTACTCCAACAGAGTCACACCTTCTATCATGCCACCCCTCCCCCCCAAGACTGAACATAGACAAACCTTAACAATATATTACATATAAAATAATTTTCTTCTAAAGGAAGTTATGCTGCTTGGTATGATAATGCTGTCCTCAAGAGCCATCGACTATAACAAAAGCCACAGTGCCAAACATGAAAATTCATCTCTGGAGTTGGTTAGGGAAATCTAAAAGAGCCTCAAGACAATAAACATTCTATTGCCCTTGTGTTGCCCTTGAATCCTCCCAGGGTTTTAAGGTAAGGCCCTTTTACTGAGGACAAAAGGAGTTGGAGGGATAGAACTGAAACTCGTCTGGAAGCCTCTTCCCTCTTATGGCTGAATAGCTTCCATAACATTGGATGGTGCTAAGCAAGCTACCAAGGGAAAAAATATTCAACTCCTATTCAGTGGTAATCCTATTACCCACAGCATGACTGTCATGGCAAGATATCCCCCGATGATGCAACTGTGGAACTCTTAGCTTGTGGGTAATAATCAACCCATCAAGTGTAGTTAGTCTTAAGTCCTGCTAAACAGAAAGGAATTCCTATCTGGTACTGTAAACCTAGTTAACTGCCTAATGGCTCAAGAAGCTAGACTCAAGAGGAGAACCCACTTCTGCCATTTGCAACTCCATTTTAATCCCACTTCTCCCTTGTTGTCAAGAGATAGAATTGAAAAACTAATCCGCAATCTATGTAGGAGTCACCAGTCACCAATCATCTATTAGCATAACAAAGAATACTATCACTTATTCTCCACCTGTAGGTCACAGTCCCTTTGGGGATCAAATGACTCTTTCACAGAGCTCACCTAAGACAAAAAAAACAAAAAAAAACAAAACAAACAAACAAAAAAACAAAAAACATTTACACTACTATTCATAACAATAACAAAATTACAGTTATGAAGTAGCAACAAAAATAAATTCATGTTTGGGGGTCACCATAACATGGGAAACTGTATTAAGGGGTTACAGAATTAGGAAGGTTGAGAATCACTGCCCTAGAGAGTCTAGGAATTTAGCAAATATGTGCCAGGAGCCAGAGGCAAACTTCAACTGTGTATGTTTTATTATATGAGAGCATCATATTTACAAAATAGAATAATCATTTATCCTGGTTAATATATTTTCTGGAGTAATAATGATCCTATGTATCCATGCAAGTATCTATTTATGATTAGTATGTATAAATGTTTTGTGTGTGTGTATGTGTGTGTGTGTGTGAGTGTATATGTGTGTGTGTGTGTGTGTGAGTGTGTATGTGTGTGTGTAGGACTAGAGAGAAAATGGCTATCTTAAAGAAGGAATACTATCTTAATGAATGGAAAGGAAGAAGGGCTCGGGAAGGAATCTGTTTTCTCATAATGCTCTGGACATGCCTTATCTATGTACTGAAATAGGATGCCAAGTCTGGACTTCATCAAGCTCCTTGCACCCAAGCTTGAACACCAGCAGGTCTAAATACAAAACAATCATGCACATGAACCCCACATGTGTCAGAAACAATCAGTAATGTAAAGACTAGAGAATATTGCACCCTCCATTCACTTCTATGGGTTCTCATAGAAGCCACCTGTCTTTAGAAACATACTACTGGGTTTAAAGTTCTCACAGTCATGACTCATGTGGGCACAAAGTCAGAACTAATTTGATTTAGAAAAATTAAACAATGTGACATTTCTTACAGTTGGGTGCAGAGGTAGAAATTCATATGCACTCTACCAGCAGTTAAGGGCATCTGTTTGAGTCACCGAAGTAATTAGTATGCAGGTGGCTGTTGAGTCTGGGACACGGTGGTTGACTCACAGTTCTTTATCTCCTTCAGTAAGCATGTAAGCTTGGGGTCTTCAGCAGGCTGGCATTTCTTCAGAGACTGGCAAGTTGATGCGTGAAAAAGAATGAAGGGAACTGCCCATAGAGCCTAGACAAGTAATGCAGGGTCATTAGCTTATTCAATTGGTTCCACAAATATTTACTAAGCACCATTAACTCTTCCGTGACCCTATAGAGTATCTTCAGAGTCATTTGATTCAATACCATGCTAAGGTTGTCTGAGGAGTGCGCCTTTTCTCCAAATGGTCACCAATGACAAAAACATGTCACAGCAGGAGTGGTTTGGGCCACAAATAAAGCAAGGAACTTCTATCCACTTGGGCCCAGAGATTCACCTCAGACAGAGCAGCTGAAATATAAAAGCAAATATATATTTAGGATGAATAGAATCAAAATGAGCTATGATTGAAAAATGACCATGAAAATGAGAGATTTAAACACATTACCTAGTTAATTCATGTTCTTCATCTTTCTACAAAGAATGTAAGAGTAAAATGGTGTAAGGTAGGGTAACCAGCAAGAATGCATGTCCAGTTTTATACAGTGCTTCATTTATTCAGGATAAGGATGCAAGAGGTATATAATCACCATATGAGATTTTTAGTCTTGCTATAATAAAGGCTTCAGGGAAGGACTATGGAGAAAGCCATGCTCACACTAAGATATTAGGGGACCTTTATCAAGCTAAGATTCACGAGTCAGAGGATCAATGCAAGAGTTTAATGTCCTACGGGATACTTCTCATTTGAGCATGCTGAGTGAAGTGATAAGAAAACGCAGTTATGAGTGATTATGAGCATAGGAGGATACATGAAGAGCAGAGGCGACTAGAATTCACAGGGCTTTGTGTGTTTCCAGTCCTGAGCAGCTCTACAGTAAGCAAGGACCTTAGAGGGGAACCAGGCTTGACTAGGGGGATGAATTTTATTCTTGATCCTGTGCTAACATTTGCAATCCTGACATATCAACAAAAGCTACTAGGGTTGTTCTTCTATCCAAATTGGTATTCTACTGAACGCTTGTCAAATCCTATCTCACTCCAACAGCAACAGCAGTAACAATCAAACAATAAATAACAATAATAATCAATAACGACAACAACAACAACAACAATAATAATATTCCTCATGGATCACAGTGAAACATCCCTCTCACATCAAGAGTGAGACCTTTTGGCACTAGTCCTGAGTAGTTACCCAGCAGTTAATTGGACAAGTGCTCTGTTTCATTTACTGAGGCCACCAAAGAGCTATCAAGTGAAGGTCACCTCCAGTCATAGTAGGTTTGGGTAGACTCACACCAGTGCCCTTGGATAAGAAGACAGTAACCATATACTATCCCCTCTCTGACAAGTTCCAATGCTCTTGGCACTCCAGTGATTTAAGCCCTGCAGCTGTTGCATTAAAAATGTTTGTGCTATCACTAAAATCCCCTTGTTCTTGTCCCCTTCCCCAAATAATTATCAGTTACAGCACAGATATTAAAACAGCGCTTTAAAAAATTGAAATACGGTTCTAAAACAGGCCCTATAAATGCAGAATTAATTGCTGTATATGCTTCAAATTACCAAGAGGCTTTTTTTTTTCCTGTCACAGCAGAAAGTGCTTCATCAGGAGGAATTCATGTGGAGATCCAGCCATGTCCTAGTTTTTTTTTTTTCTGTTTAGTATGCCTAAGATGCTTAATTATTTTTGATTAATTCATTTGCCACTAAACTGCCCAAAGACTTTGACATGATCTACACTGTGTGGTGTACCAGTGGATTTGCTGTGTAGGCCCTTGAAGGAGTCAACATCAAAGCATAATAATAAGGGTCAACCCAGACTTTGATGAAAATCCTGGCTCCACCACTTACCAGTTGTGTTAATTTAGAAATTAAACAATTCTAGGCTAGGTTTCCATCATTGGAAAAATAATGAATTCTACTTCACAGGGTATTATGTGAATTAAAGGAGAATATGAACCATTTAGAGCTGTAACGGGTCCAGGCATGCACTCAATAAATGGTAATTATGGTTATTATTGTTCTGTAGAAATGTGAAGTGTACTACATACTAAAGTAAAATATGTACAGTCATCACTGTTTTGCCCTAAGATAGTTGTGAACCTTTTGAGATAAGTCCAGGACTAACCTAATAGATTAAACAGAAAGAAATCAAAGTAGCAGGGGAGGGTAACTGGCCTGGATTACCTTCAGAATCTAGCTCCTTTTTTTGACTTACATTAATATCCCCAAACAAAATCTAATGTGTGTAACAATGGTTTCCTTAATCTCTATTGGCAGTCTTGTACCTAATTCATCTCTCCCACATAATATGAGAATTCTTCTGAGACCAACAGCTGAAGCTTCCAGAAAGCTTTAGCCTTCCCCTCTGGCATATCTCAAGGAGAAGAAGACAGCTGAGAACTTGGGAGGTGGGGGCCGGGTGGGAGGGCCAGGCAGGGGAGGGCATTCACCATGAAATGTCACCTTGGTGGTCCACAAGACCTCCTCCACAAACAAAGAGACTGAGTGCTCAGGGCCATGAAGAAGGGTAAGGGCAAGCTAGCAGGACCCAAGACTCCCATCCAACTTCACTCTTCTCAGCTCTCTTCTTTGCTGCCTTAGCTTAGTTGGTTTGTTTCAGTTTAGCAGTTT
>NC_034608.1:45938623-45943904 GCF_900095145.1 Mus pahari
AAAAAAAAAAAAAAAAAAAAAAAAAAAAATCTTCCCTAATCTACATCTAAAATCTCAAGAAAACTGTCACCAAGACTTTGGTGATGTCACCCATCTGCTAATGAATGTCTGCTCAGCTGACACTTGATGTCTACCCTATCTTTCTCAATTATCACAGAGGTTGAAATTTTCCTTTCATTACCATTGGGCAAGTAGTCTGACCATGCACTGTTAAGCTACCACAATATGAGCACACTTTTGGCATGCCCATGTATACAGCCTTCAGTCCTATCAATTAAGCTATTGTGATTTCTTACTTCAGTGCCATGTTCCAGTGGGTTCTGAAAGAAGGGAATATGATATTTTTTTCACAGAAACACACCACCCAACTAGTGCAAAATGAGTTTTGCACTCTGGGTACTCTCTTTTAAGCTGTTTGCTGATGACACGTTAATGTCTTACAGCAAAAATTAAGTCTGCACCCTGGGCAGATAGCTTATGGTCCTGGAATTATTTACCCACTAAAATATTTATATTGTGATGGCGAATAAAATTTGTCTACAGTTTTCTCTTTGATCGTGGAGTAAAATACTCTTCAATAATTTTCCTAAGACCCTCTCTTGACATAGTTCTTTACTGGACTTTCCAGACATATTTGGAATTGCATAAAGTAGACAAATTATACCTGATTTGATTTTTTTACAAAACTCTTGTAAGTAAGAAGTATTGTTCCCCCTCCCCTTTTTATAAAATGAATAACCATAAGTCAGTCATTGGAGTTCAGAACTGACTCTATGTTTACTTCGGGTATGTTGGCACTGTGATTCCCACAGGGCTGAGAGCATTTCTATGTAATGCTTTCTCAAGCAGAGCCCTTCCCACCATAGGACTACTTGGCTTCTGGCAGGGAGTGGGATTTGACCCACTCTTTGAGATCCCTATGGTCAATACAGTTTTCTGCTGTGAATTAATGCATTGCAGGAGTCTATGTTGCTTCTATTAACCTGAAACCTACTTGGCTACACTCAGAGCACCTGGTGTTCTTTCACAATGCACCCAGCCTTGACCATGCAAATTATGCATGGGAGACCAACAGTTACCAAGGATGGGGTACCATGGTTCTGATTGTAGCTTATGATAAACTAGAGAGAAATAAGTGAAGCTCCCTCATGTCTTTGTAGTGACTAATAGAAACTTTGGTACCTTGGTGAGCTGTAAAAAAGGAAAAACAAGGACATGAAGTTAGAAGGAGAAGCAGGTGAGTGGATTTGTAAGGAATTAGGAGGAATGGTGGTAGAGATGACAAATATATACTGTTTGCAATATATATTTTTTAAAAGACTCGAGTTCATACATATCTTTGGGTTTCAACTTAATGAATTCTTGGTAGAGCACCAAAGTGTACAGTTATGTCCGAGTTCTTCAATAATCTGTTCTTAAAACAGGTCATTCATGAGGAAGCCTGAATGAATTAACAAAGGTAGAACGATAAACTGGAAATAAAACTTCTATTCAAATGCTCAAATATAATTCAATATCCAAAAAGACACTTGACTCTGATTTAGCCTGATGCCATTATAGACATATACCATTTACTGGGAGATCCCATATATTATCTACATCCTGAGACTTTTAACATGAAGAACCCATACAAACAAGAGTTCTTGGCATCTTGCTCTCCTAGTATTTGAACTTCATAATAGGACATCTAAGAATGTGTGCTTTCAACCTATCACTGTGAAAGGCAAGGTCAACGGGAAGAAAACTCTCCCTTTAATACTCCAAATTGAAGTGGTGAACATCTCTTGACATCCTAAAAGCAGTGCTGTACTTGATCAATTTTATTTTATTTTACATTTTTTTATTTTATGTGTATGGGTGTTTTGGTTGCATATCTAGTCATGTACCATGTGCATGCCCACTACCCTCCAATGCCAGAAGGAGGAATAGTATCCTCTGGTACTGAGCATTATAGATGGCACTGGAAGTGAATCCAGGTCTTTTGAAAGGGTAGCAAATGCTAGTAAACATTCTGAACTTTCTGGGTACTCTGGATTCTCCATCCAAGAGCTCAGACTATCTGAGCCCACATTTTTCAGTATTAACATGTGTGGTTTTTCATTCTTTAATCACCCTTAGATAAAATTCCAGCACCAAAAGCATGCAAGAACATAGACTAGGTTGTCTGTTAAAGGATTCTATCTCTATCTCTATCTCTATCTCTATCTCTATCTCTATCTCTATCTCTATCTCTATCTCTATCTCTATCTCTATCTCTGTCTCTGTCTCTGTCTCTGTCTCTGTCTCTAGCTCTAGCTCTCTATCGCTATATCATGTACATCAATCTATATCTATACCATAAAATCTATCCATATATATGCATATATATATACATATATATATTTGATATCTCTATATCCATAGATACTTATTGGATATCTATACCTCTTTATCTCTCTATTGCTTTCTCTCTATATGTATGTATATCTATACAGCTATATATGTATATGTATATAGATATATACAGCTATATATCTACATAAATATCTATTTATAGCTATCTATAGCTATCTATATCTCCATTTATATATCTATAGCTATATATACCTGCCTATATCTCTATTTCTATCTATCTACATATAGCTTGAAATAGATACCTAGATCCACAGATACATAGATATAGAGATATAGAGAGATCCAATATACATCCATTGATTAAAATGATTGATTAAAATGGACTGGCACAATGATAACACCAGTTGATATGACAACATAGATGAGGAACTCTCACAATTCTTCATCTCAAATGAAAAACTACAGACAGTTAATTGTTCCAAAAAGGGAAATCAGTCTTTCTTCAGGGGCAAGCTCCTTGATACATTATCCAACATGAAACACATACCCATGTGAGCAACAATAAATGGAATCAATCAGCAAGGTGCATTTAGTATGCATGTCTCATGTAAAAACAATAGTTGAAGAAGATGGGGTCATGAATTTGAGAGGGACTATGAGAACAAAGGTTAAAAGGAGAAGAGAGAAACATAGCAGTGTTATGAGTATGAAATCTCAAACTTTAACTGTGAGATTGTGTCTCCTAGTAACATTAGAATCTATATCCACAGAGTCTCAGCACCATACCTGTCTAAACATGAGCTTTGCAAGCAGAACAGTAGACATGCTAATGTGGTTGAGAGAAAATCCCATGGGACCTTAACCATAAACCTATAAAAATCTCCACAGCATGACTGTCCAAATGTGAGCTAAAAAGGATGATGTCAAAGAACATGCCAAACTGGATGGGGCAGAAGCCTACAAGTCCTTAACCCTACACAAAGAACTACAGGAATGGAGGAAAGCTGGGAGCAAGAAAGGTGATCTTCCCCATGGCAGAACACACCAACTTCTTTTCCACTGCCAAGTGGTCAAGCCAGAAACATTCACAGTACATGTGCTTGCATGCTCTGGGTGCTGGAATCTTGACTAAGGCTGATGAAGGAGTGAAAAGGGACAAACATGTGAACAAAGAAAAATCTGGGATCCGATAGTCTGATCCATATGCATGTGAATAAGGACATGCATATATACATACAGGAACAATTTTATGGGCTAAGAGTAAGAAGTAAAAAGGATGAATTTGAAGGAGAGTGGGATGGGAATATGGGAGGGTTTTGAGGAAGAAAAGCAAAGGAAGAAATTATATCACAACCTCAAAAGTAAGGAAAAATAATAGTAAATTTTAATTTAAAAACAACGTTTTTAGTGTTTTCAAAAGCAATGTCATAATATCTGGCATTCAGTCAAATACCAAGGTGACACAGGAAAAATATGAAACCAAAACAATTGTCCATTAGTGGATGAAAGGATAGTGGAATTGTGCTATGAATATACCAGAGTATTATCCACTACCTTGAAAACATTTAAATCCTGTCCTTTGTTACAAACGTGGGTGAATCTGGGGTATATTACATAAGGTAAAGACAAGGGACACTGAAGTCAATACTGCAGTACCTTTCTTATATTCGGTTTCCAAAGCAAGTCAAATTTACCAAAGTACAGAGTAAGACAGCGTTATCAGAATTTGAAGTGTCACTTCGTTGGGCCTGAGTTGAGGCACTGTAGTGTACACCACGGCCAATGCAGGTCATTGCAAAGGGCTGTCTTCATGACAACTAAGAAGTATTCTCATGACAAATGTGATAAACGTGTGAAGTCATACTAATTAAATCTCCATGTAGTGAGACAATTAATGGCTGACTATAATGAATACTCACGATATAGTCTGAACATAATTAATACATGTTTTAAAACAAGTACATAATAAATTGATGAAAATTTGTCAGGTTAAAAAAAACTTGCCTGATTTCCCAAGAAACAAAAAATTATGACTTACAACAATTCAAAACCAATCAATTAAAACCAACTACCAAATGCATTAGTTTATGGAATTCACACATAAGGCTATATGAGCAATTATCATAAATTTATCCCATATTGCAAATAATTGGAGAAAAGATGAATATGATACTGAGAAAATTGTAATATCTAAATGAAACCCATGGGAAACACTTAAGAGACTGCAGATGAAATATCTGTGATATGAAAGCTTGCATTGGAAAAATCACAGCGGGTTGCAGACTACAGAAACATTTTAATAGATTTAGGCATCAGTGGAATGTATCCAAGAGAAACAGACAAACAGCAAGACCAACAGAGCAGATCAAGGACACATAGGACTGCATCACACAATTAATACAATATAGATTTGGGGTGTTGGTAAGAGAGAAGTCAGGGGCATAAAAAAAGATGTCATGTTTTCTTAATTTATGAGAAGTCATAACCTACTAGACTAAGAACACAATAAACACAAAACAAAATAAGAAAACATCATAACTACGTTGTTGACAGCATGATAGAAAATCATCCAGGGGAAAGAAAGGATTAACTAATTACAAAAGACCAAGGGGAGAACTTTACTCAATTTCAATTGGGATATTTATATTTGTAAGGTGGAAGATGTTGCAGTAGCATCCTCAACTCCAAGAAGGAAAATACTGGTTAGTCTATCTAGGATTCTCTATTAAGCAAAGAGAGCTTCGACATGTGTAGGTAATATTTTTCATGATAAGCTAAAGCTGAGAAAATTTATTTCCACCAGGAAAATACTATGAAGATTCAAGAAATTTTTTTCTTTTTTTTCTTACTTTTTTTTTTATTATTTTCTTTATTTACATTTCAAATGATATCCCGAAGGTTCCCCATACCCTCCCCCCCCCTGTTCCCCTACCCACCCACTCCCACT
>NC_034608.1:45944883-45946404 GCF_900095145.1 Mus pahari
AGATGCTGGCGAGGTTGTGGAGAAAGAGAAACACTCCTCCATTGCTGGTGGGATTGCAAGCTTGTACAACCTTTCTGGAAATCAGTCTGGCGGTCCTCAGAAAATTGGACATAGTACTACCAGAGGATCCAGCAATACCTCTTCTGGGCATATACCCAGAAGATGTTCCACCTGGTAATAAGGACACATGTTCCACTATGTTCATAGCAGCCTTATTTATAACAGCCAGAAGCTGGAAAGAACCCAGATGTCCCTCAAGAATTTTTTTATGCATAAAATAAATAATGTTACTTTTAACTTTGGATCTGTTCAAAGGAATGGATTGTCAGAGATCGAAGTCGTTCTTAGAGTTTCTAATATATGTAATCTTTTTTCAAATGTAAATAACAGCTTAAGAAAATGACAATTATGAATTTGGATCTCTTCAAAGAAATAGATTGTACCTCTACTTTTGGGGCTACCTTATTATGCTCTTATATCTATGTCCCTTCCAACCCTCATTCCACCCTAATCATTTCCAGCCCTTCAATACTAAGTAGGAGAGGAATAGGTTTTGAGGGGAAAAGTGGTATAGACCTCTTTAGACTACTCCTTGCTGACTAGGGGCACCAAGTACTCTGGTGCAAGTCTGATCTTCATTGTCAAAATATCTCTCCAACTAACAAACCTGCAATCCAGGGACCCAGTGACCCAGCGACCCAGCGACCCAGTGACCCAGAGACCCAGCGACCAAGTGACCCAGTGACCCAGCAACCCAGGGATCCAGCAGCAGAGACCAGGAAAGTGTGTCAGGAGGCACAACAGCAAGGGGAGCAGCAGCTGCCACAGGCCCTCTCAGGTCTCAGGGCTTTTCCATTTATACTCTCTCCAGGCTCCCAAACATAAATTATCTGCAGCTGGCTGTGGACAAGCTAAAGCAGCCCCATATTCCACACCTGGGATTAAAACAAAAACACATTTGCATAACATAACTGGATTTTTAAAGAAACCTAAAATTTCACTACAATGGATTATCATAAATCTAAGTCATTTTTAAAATTTCTAGTATGTTGAACCCTTTGCAAATGTAAATAACAACTTAAGAAACTCAGTAATTCCATGTGATATGATATAAAACATATGAAGCATGAAAACATACTTAAAGCATGTCTTCAAAAGCATTATTGGGCCCAAATCTCTTGATAATACATGAAGTTATCAACATCTTATTCACAAATAGACTGTAATAAGATGAAGATGTGTGTGGTAATGACTACAAAAACTACTAAAGCAGTTATAGAAAATGAGACTAGATTGGATTAAGAAATCATGGGAACAGCGGAAATCAATAAAATAGGGAATACAAAACTAATAGAGAATATCAATCTTCATTAAGGTTCTTTGAGCCAACTAACAAAATGGAAAACACTCCCCAGACTATTCAAAAAATTAGTAGAAACAATTTCAGTTGACAATGCAAAAGAGGCCATCATGGAGGATATCATCCTTAGTGACGTAACCCAATCACAAAAGAAGTCACTA
>NC_034608.1:45946924-45947997 GCF_900095145.1 Mus pahari
GGAAGAGAGGCCCCTTGGTCTTGCAAACTTTATATGACCCAGCACAGGGGAAGGCCAGGGCCAAGTAGTGGGAGTGGGTGGGTAGGGGAGCTGGGGCGCTGGGGGGGTATAGGGAACAAAAAAAAATAAATATAATGGGAGACTCTGTGACTTTATGGAAAATGCATATATTATTGTAGACAATTAAAATTTCTGTAAAGGATAAAAAGTATCAAAACAAAGTATCAAAAAATATGAATGAATAGGGGGAGGGGAAATGGGATAAGGTGTTTTTGGAGGGGCAACTGGGAAGGTGGAAAATATTTGAAATGTAAATAAATAAAATAACCAATAAATAAATAAATAAATAAATACATAGTCTTATATTTAATTTAAAAATTAAACTCAAGAGCTTTGAAAAGTATCATACCTAAATCTCCAGAAACAAGTAGCATTTTTGGTGGCTATTAACACTTAAAGAAGAGATATCAACTGCATGATAAAGCTTCCTCACTTGATTTTATGAGGCTTGCATCACCATGTATCTAAAGAAAATATTATAATGAAAGAAAGCACAGGTCAATTTTGTTTGTGAATATATATGTGCATGTTCCTCACATACTTTAAAACAGCAAATCCAAAAATAAAAGCATCACTGGCATTAGAGAATTATTCAGAAGTGCAAAGTTGGCTTAATATTTAGAAATGGTGACTCATTCTGTTTGTCATCAAGCATGAACAGCTCTAGGTCCAAGAGAAGCTATAACTAAAAATCAAGGCCAAGAGTAATTGAGAAAAATACCTTACGTCAACCTCTGGCCTCCACATGCAAAGACTTGTACACACAGACATATTCCACTTTTCCCATGTACAAAATCAATATCAATATGATAACTTCAAGAGATTGAATTTAATATGGTTCAGTGGACATTCATAATAATATCAATATGCTAGAAATGGAATTTGCGGAAAGACAAAAGGACATCTCTAGCAAGATATGATTAATATTGCAATTCATGGTAAAAGATTGTGTTCTAGCTGGGCGTTGTGGTGTACGCCTTTAATCCCAGCACTCGGGAGGCAGAGGCAGGCGG
>NC_034608.1:45948521-45952615 GCF_900095145.1 Mus pahari
ATATATATATATATATATATATATATATATATATATATATAGAGAGAGAGAGAGAGAGAGAGAGAGAGAAAAGTTTGTTTTTATTTGGTTAAACCAATTTGGCTGGGGACTGTGCTAAATAAAATCCATACACACCACCCCTTGGCCCTGGCATCAGAAACCTATGCCCTATGCCTGCTTTTAAAAGCCTGTGACATGTGATCCTGGTCTCCTAAAATGAGAAATTACTTCAGTAATACGATGTGAGAAAAGATCCAAACACATATGAACACTTTGGGGGAATAGATGGTGAATATTTCTTTCTGCTAAAGAATAGAGGATCGGAGTTATGCTGATGAGGAAAACCTGAGTGTTGATGATGACTTTGAACTCAGCAACACAGCATCCCAAGCTCTGATAATGACTTACTGATACAAGGTGTGTGTTCCTTATGAATTATTTTTCAGGGAATGAATTGCTATAAAACCCATCATTTAGGAGGCAAGAAGCTGACCTTAAAACTCTCCCTCTAATTTCCACCCAACATTCCAGCTGCATTCACATCTGCATTTCATGTCTCAATTTTGAATCTTCTAATAAATATGAAGTTTGTAGCTAATGTCCTGAGAATAATGATCATGCATATCTTGAATATAGTAGATGTATTATAGAATTGAGGTTAGAAGCAGAAGCCATTATAAATTAGATACTATCGAAGGCTAGAACATGGCAGTAAAAAAACAGGTTACTTTTTTTTTTTCTAGTTCACGTGACTTCCCTAGAAATGGGAATCTTAAGATCCACTTTTAACTGTAAATCATGTATTCTTCCAAGGTGACATAGTGTCTCAGTGTGAAAAATGTCTCTGCTCCCGCTGCTTTCATCCTATGGAATTAATGAACCCAAGGAGTAGTCTCGGAGACAGAACTATAGCTTTAATCTAAGCATAGAAGTATTTCCTGCCATGAAGGAAATCCTGAAGACAGGTTTCATAGGTGTCTACTTAAATAGCATAGAAGCCTCCTGAGAGATAATGTGATGTGAGACAGACAGACAGACAGACAGAGACAGAATCTCATTTTCACTACTTTCAGGCTACGAAGGCCTAAATGGTAGCACTTGCTTCAGAGCATCTTTCTTCATAACAGTAAATTACTCTGGTAATTTATATATAGAGAGAGCACAATCCTTAAAACGAACTTTTTTTACTTGAACACAATGAATCTCTTCCTCCTGGAACCCGGTATGTCACCTGCTCATAGATTCTGGGAGAGGAACCTCACCCGAAACAAAAGGCCCAAAGGTATTCTGAAAGATGGATAATGAGAGCCAGATCCCAGGTGGCAGCAGAAAGAAGGTTACAAGCAGCATCCTGACTGAACAGGGGACACAGAGAGGGCTCAGGACTTAGTGGTCCTGATGCTGTGACACCATGAAAAGGGAAGGGAAACTTGGATAACTGAAACCTGAGTATCTTGAGTTTGACTTTGAGATGCTCTATCCCCTTTCTATAGATTTACATTTAAGATCCATAATTTATATATTAATACTATGTTTATATTAATAGCATATTTTTGGTAATCTGCATATATATGCGTACACACCTGTGTTTAAGTATACGTTCACATACATGTGGATGTGCAGGTCCAGGCCAGTGATCCACTACGGGAATTATTCTTTAGAGACTATCTTCCATTTTACATCTTTCAGAATCCTGTGGACCTGTTGTTCTTGTGCTGTAATTGACAATAAAGATTGTCCACCACGTCAGCCTCCTTTACATGAGTTCTAAGGATTCGACACAGGTCTCCGTGTTTGCATGGTGAACATATCACGGAGTTATTTCTGCAGGTCCTATTTATTTTTTAGTGACATTTTTATAAGTGTGTTTTGCTGTTTTCCTCTTAAACCCAACTAGCTCCCAAACAATTGAGACTGAACTATTATACTTATTTAACAAGGTTTAAGAGCACAACAAGTGATCAGTGTTTCTCTATTTTAATCCTCTAAACTGATCTGGCTACCTCCCAGTAAAAATCTCTGTGATGCTTACATTTTAGTATTGAACTGTCTCTCTAGGCTCCCAGGGTGTTTTCTCATGGTGTCTCCTGGACCCTCTCCTCATGGCTAATCCCCACTTTCTCTCTCTCTTGCCCCTCCCCTGGCTGGGAGGAAGTCCAGCCCTATTCTCTCTCATCCTCTAAGATTGATGAACAGGATGTTTCATGATCAAGTCAGGGATTAATTGGGGAACCATGTTTATACCCAGTTGAGATAGAAGATTCTTTGAATAAGGATTACAACCAGATATGGGGGCACATAAATCAGCATTTGAATAATGCAAGGATAATCTTTACATAGCACACAATAACATTATGCTACACTTATTTTTATTTACTTATTAAATTTGTTCTTTAACAGTTTCAAAAAGGTTTCAGAGTGCATTTTGACTCCTTGTTGCTCCTCATTCTCTTTTATTTTCTTCCCCTTCCTTCTGTCTTCTCCAGCGAGACTGTTTCCAACATTCCTGTCATTTGTTTAGGCTTTGGGGGTCTACTAAGTTCAACCGAACGTGTTTGTGTGATCACGGGTGTGGTCATCACTGGAGTGTATCAGATTAACCTGTCAAGTCATGATTTAAGGTGATGGTTGCCCCGTCTCAACCCATGACTGGCAGTTGAGAGTGTAGGCAGCTTCTATGAGCCCGTGATTCCATGCTGTGTCAGGGACAGAAGATAGCATGTTCTAGACCTTCTTCCTTCCTACCTTCCAGTTCTTATGCTGTCTTCTCTCCCCTTCTTCTACGATGTTCCCTGACCCTTACATGGAGTAGAATAATTCCCTGTTTATGGTTGATTACTCAACTTGCTCTTGTTCTCAGCACATTCAGTGGCCATTCATCCCTACACTTGTTTCCTTTGGGAATAAAGGTGTCTTGTGAGTTCTTGGTCTCAGAGGGTCTAGAGACCCACATGTTGCAACATAAGAGAAGCATTCTTCTTACAAGACACAGATCAGTCAAACATGGAAAGAAAAAAGTTGAAGAAGTATGGAAATCAGAATAAGGTTTTATGGGATGTACGTCTTTCAGAAAGCTGAGAAAAAAAAATGAATTTCCTAAGTAAGATAAAAGAATAAAGATATTTCGGAATTGATCGGTATTTGAATTGATTAGAAGAAAAACTGTTTCTGTGGCAGAGAGTGTAGCTTTGAAGGACTGAGTGAAAGAGTAGCCACTAGAGCTGGGCCTGGAGTGCATCTGTCTCCACCCAGCAAAAGCATTCAACGAAACATCCATAGAAACCCACTGACTCCCCAGCTCAGTCTCAAGCACATCTCCTGAGGTTGTCTTCCACAAAATTACTATACATGTCAAACCGTGACCAGCTTTGAGTTTAAGAAGCAAAGCCATATACAGAGCCAGTCTGAGTCACCCATTGTGTAACCAAAGCACCCAAGATTCTGAAGGCAAATATGGACCATCACAATTATAGTAGTAATGGCAAACAAAGCATCTTTATTTTTTATAAAGTATAAGTAATAGAATAGACAGAAGTCAAACAATCAGATGCAATTTAAAGAAGAAATTAACTGAGGTTCATCACTAGACACTACTGAATTCTTGCATAAAATAACCAGCAACCTCCTGGGCTGCTCCAAGGCAGAGACAAAATTCCTTTGTGTCAGCCTGTTCATTGCCAATTCTGCTTCTACCTCTCCACAACCTCATTCCAGGCTGCTGGCTCTACCGTCTCCAGCCTACCCAGTGTAGTGCTGAACTTTAGCCCCGTTGCTTCAAGAAACATCCCTATAGCTGCTATGCAGTAGCTTCCATCATATGCAGGATAAAAATCCCACTCTATGCAGCCATAGAGTGGGCTCTCACTGTCAGGCTTTCCTGTCCAAGCTTGATCCTCCTCTGTCATGTTTCTCCATTCTTAACACCACATTCTACCCATAGCAATGTTTTCCAGCTTTCTAAGAGTCCTAGGATTTTGAACATACTTCTTCTTCTTTCTTCTTTCTTCTTCTTCTTCTTCTTCTTCTTCTTCTTCTTCTTCTTCTTCTTCTTCTTCTTCTTCTTCTTCTTCTTCTTCTTCTTCTTCTTCTTCTTC
>NC_034608.1:45952660-45953639 GCF_900095145.1 Mus pahari
CTTCTTCTTCTTCTTCTTCTTCTTCTTCTTCTTCTTCTTCTTCTTCTTCTTCTTCTTCTTCTTCTCTTCCTCCCCCTCCTCCTCCTCCTCTTCCTCCTCCTACTTCTTCTTTTTCACCTTTTTCTTGATGACGTTGGGCTTTCAAACTTATCTCAGATCATCCAGACCCTGGAATTGTTCATTTTGCAAGAAAAAAAATCCCTTTTTATATATGTAATTCATTACTATTAATTACTAGATGCATAACACGACAACAGGTGTCGTGCTTATGTAACTCCCTTTAATCAAATAACCGCAGCCCTATTGCAAGGCTTAAACAAATGCAGTAACTTTTCCAGCCACATAGATACACTAAAAGAGGTAAGATTTGAATGTCAGATAATTTTCTTTTCAAATCCCACTCACAGTTTTGTTTTGCTTTTACTGAGCATTGTGAACAGTTTACATGAATGAGTGAGTGCGTGATATTAACCCCTCGGGAGGAGGATCCCTATTTAGCTTCATGGTGTGGTGGTGTGATATCTGCAGCATACAGCATAGGGGATACCTTACAAAAAGGACTCAATAAACATTTGTTGAGTGAGCAGTGGATGACATATTTATCCTATGTATTCATTATCATCTATGTACTTCTTAAAACAGTAAATTAGCCACGTCTGATACTAAGCTACTGTGAGTTGCTTAAATAAATGACTGCGTTGTGTTTTCTTCTCCCTTGCCTCTCAGTGTTACTTGAAATCACACTCTGTCCCTATTATAAATGTAATACTACCTAGCAGACTTGAAACCTTTAAAGGCTTAGAGCTGTGTTTACCATCTGTATTGGATAACACAAGACTTGACAGGTAGTGCCGGGCGTGGTGGCGCACGCCTTTAATCACAGCACTCGGGAGGCAGAGGCAGGTGGATTTCTGAGTTCGAGGCCAGCCTGATCTACAAAGTGAGTTCCAGGACAACCAGGGCTATACAGAGAAACCCT
>NC_034608.1:45954589-45957253 GCF_900095145.1 Mus pahari
AGAGAGAGAGAGAGAGAGAGAGAGAGAGAGAGAGAGAGAGAGAGAGATGCTTTTCATTGCCTATCTAAGTGGACTCCAAACATACCAATGCCAAAATATTTAGTTACACAACAGAAGTAGCCAAGACCAATAAATGAAATAAAATAATAACCTACTAAAAATGCAGATTGAGTTGTGTGACTTGTCATCTGATAGTCTAACCAGTTGTCAAAAACATTCAGTAGTATTATTCATGTCTGATTAATTCAACATAAGTTCTTTGCTGTTTCAGAATGGCTTATGAATTCAGAATCATTAATAAACTATGTCCATGCTTTTATTTCTTTTGCTTCCTGGGGAAATTCATGTCACTATTTGTTGGTTTCCCCAATCTTCATACAACTTGCCAAGAAGCTTCACATTAGAGATAACTGATTGTACTCTATATTGTGGAGGAGTGAATGCTGGCAAATTAGGTGGAGACAGAAATACTTGAATTTCTGACACTCCATGAGGAAGTTAATCTCCCCTCCCCTCTTCCTTAAGTGCTACAAGGTTAATACATTACTGCCAACGCTTCCGAGGATGTTAGGAAACAGCCTTCCAGCTGCTCTAGTCAGTAAGGAAAGCCATGAGTCTTGTCAAGTCCTTTTGCTACTTCACAGCATAAAGCTGTCACTTCATTAATTAGATGAGCGCGTTGCCACGCGACTCCGGCACGCTCACTCTTCATCACTGATCTTTGTCAATTTGGGTAATAAAACAGCAATTTAATAATCCCCCCTTACACATTAGTAACTGTTTTATGATGGGATTTCAGTTTCCTAGTGGCATTTGATTAATCAGTCTGGGGAGGCCTTAAATAGATATATTAGAAGCTTAATTAAAAGGCAGTCTGCAAAGAAACTAACAGTAAGGAAGACAGCACTGAAAGAAAACAAGTTCACATGACTGTGGGATAGAATTAAACAGACGAAGTCAGTGGTAGATGTAAGGCAGCCATCAGACTTCCTCTGGGCACTAAAAAGCTCAAGCATTGGTTTATACAATTGCTTCTTCTCCATGTCCCACCTCCCAGAATCCTTCTTCCCATCAAAAACAGTTACCCGGGTAACACAGGTGCTTCCTTGGGGCTCCTGCATAGGGTACCTGGTGAGAGACATTCTTGCATCTCTTGGAAGTGATGTTTTTCACTGAAGAAATTTGGTATCTTTCCTGTGGAGGCAGTAAGCAAGCACATACTAGGAACACGCAGGTGATAAGAGGATATCAACAGTCGCTGGCTCCCTCTCGGACTTAGGCAGTAGGTAACAAATAGCCCAAAGGAAAGAAGCCAGCTCTAGACCTTCTCTGAGGCACAATGGTTCTTGACTGATTCACTCACCATCCACATCATTGGACAGCCATTTTAATCTGCTCTCCTTCGGTTTTCTCATGTTCAATAACTCTAATATCTTTTCTATTTCAGACACCTTTTACCCTCCATTCCAGGGCCTGAAACCTCCTGTTCTTATTTTGATACAATTTGGCAAGTGCTTTGAGGTCCCCAGAGGAAAAGGAGGTGTTCCTCTTTGTCTAAGAAGACATTCAGCGCAAGCATGCCAGTGCAGATATGGAATTCCAGCGCTTGGAAGGCTGAGACAAGAGGATCAGAATTCAAGGCGAAGCCCTGCCACTTGGTGAGTCGTAGGTGACAAGGAGCCACGCAAGAATCTGTCTCCAAAGAAAAAGGGATACACACGTTATAAATTTGATGTTAAAAGTACTGAAGGAACTTAAACTAAACTATATATCTTCAAAGATCAAATTCCTAGGGTAAGGGTGAGAGAATCTTTCAAGTCACGAAATAGAAGTTATGGAAAGAGCCCATGACTTTGGCATATGGGAGGGTTTGGAGGAATGAAATGGAAAGGGGAAAGGCTGACATTACATTACAATCTCAAAACCATAAAAGATTTAGGTTTTTTTTTTTTTTTTGAGAAGTGCAAGGGCTACCTTGACAGGCAAATCTGAGAGCCACTGGATGGAGAGTAAGTCATTTCTCTGAAGCTTCTCCTTACAGTGACCAACTTGCCACATCTCCCAGTGAGCACAAACCCTCTGCTTGCCCAGACATAGGTGTCCTTCCGTGGAGGTTCTTGCTGATGTGGTTGGCTTTCCTGCCACTTTCCCATGCTACTTCAGTTTAAGAAGCACTGTGAGTATCAATACTTCCTTGTGAAGTGAATGCTTGCACACTCCAACAGTATATTTAACAGCCTCTCATCCCCTAAAGAGCCAGTTCCTTACTATTCCTTAAAACTGTATGTATTATAGTAGAAACCTTTCCATTTACAGCTTATATTTTCATTTCCCCCAATTTTACATCAAGGGCTTTCCTTTTTAATGCAAGTCAATTTGAGTATCTTTTCCCTCTTGGTTCCTACTTTCATACCTTGCTATAGAAAAAGTTGTATGCCCCTATGTCATCTCTACTGCCTAGCAAAATTTTAAATCTTTCCTCTGGCTGTTGAGTATCAGTGCCTCAGAGATTGTTTTCATAATGTGGCACACACATCCGATTACCTGGTCAGAGGGAAAAAAGGTAAGAAAGCACCAGGCAAGGCTTGAAAAAAAAAAAAAAAAAAAAAAAAAAAAAAAAAAAAACAGAATTTGTAGACGATTGTGATTGTTCACTTAAAGATA
>NC_034608.1:45957288-46024821 GCF_900095145.1 Mus pahari
CCCTATGTCATCTCTACTGCCTAGCAAAATTTTAAATCTTTCCTCTGGCTGTTGAGTATCAGTGCCTCAGAGATTGTTTTCATAATGTGGCACACTGATGCCCTCTTCTGGGGTGTCTGAAGACAGCTACAGTGTACTTACATAAAATAAAAAAAAAAAAAAAAAAAAAAAAAAACAAGAAATGAAAACATTATTTGTAGACGATTGTGATTGTTCACTTAAAGATAGTTCCAGGCCATCAACAAAGAACTTACCTAAAATGTATTACAGAACACATTACATAAATTATACATACAGATAGTAGAGCTAAAGCATTTGAAATGAATAGTATATAAAGATCTTTGTGTTCTTGTTGATCAATAATAAATAATAAGAAAATATAAATGTTCAAATAAAGTCACACAGCAAAGCAAACTGCAAAATACTGAAGAGTAAATCTTCCCAATGGTGTTTAAGGACCCAAGAGAGGCTGCTAAAACTTTTCACTGAGATATCTTACAAAAAGCACAAATAACTGGAGGGAAGATCATGCCTATAATATAATTATACCACGAAGGAGGTGTCAAATCAATTCAAGGTGCTCTACAAATACAATTCAACTCCGATCAAAGACTACACAGGGCATCTTTAAAGACAGGAAGTGGAAGAGATGTGCCTTGTCTTATATCAGGATTTATGAAAAACTATACATTATAAAATTACATCATAAGAACATAACTAACAATAATGTAGACTCTATGTAGCACCTGTTAATAGTGGTATATGAATTAACATGACCACAAGAACAGACACATTGACAAATGTTGTAGACTAGAGTGCAGATCTCTAGTATCTCCAGATACTCTGGAGAGATAATGGCAATGGTGAAGGACACTCACCAGATGCTTCTGCAGAGAACGCACAGTAGGTTTCCAGCATCCCTGTGAAGAGTCACAACTCTAACTCCAGCTCCAGGCGTTCTGATGCACCCTAGAGATACCTATGGGCTCCAGGCACACACGCATAGTACACACACACACACACACACACACACACACACACACACACGCAACCAGAACACTTAGCACATAAAACAAGTTTTTAAAGACAGGAAACACAGAATTAGGATTCTAAAAGAAGACCAAAAAATGGAGTAGGGGATCAGCGGAAAACACTAATTATAACAAAAACAAAACAGGGCAAAGTTATAGGGTATACGGGTGACAATTAGTTTAATGTCCTTTGTTCGGGGTTGTGAGCATAACTTTTAATGGCTGAGCCATCACTCAAGGCCTCATTTAATGTCATTTAGGTAATCAGTTGTAATGTATTCAAGTCATATGTGTGAGCACTAAGGTTTACCTCCATTAAGAATATGCTCCTAAAGGTCTATTTTGAGTAGATTCCAAACACTAGAAGGAGGGAAGATTAAGATCTCTCAGGGACAGTGGGGACTTTGCCTTTGAAAAGGATGAGTCTGGTTAAAGGGAGGCTCTTTGGTTGGTGAGTGGGATATGCTGTTTGAGTGCAAAGTAGATCTTGAAACAAGAAACCAACAACCAAAACCTCCCAAAGCAAAAATAAACAAAAAGAGAGAGAGAGAGAGAGAGAGAGAGAGAGAGAGAGAGAGAGAGAGAGAGAGAGAGAGAGAGAGAGAGAGAGAAAAGAGAAAAGAAAAGCTGAGTTTCCATTCAGGTTCTATTTTCTCCCCAAGACATATCAAGTAAGCTTTGCAAGGTCCCTCATGGTTAGCTTAGCAAAAGCATCCATTGTCTTGCGGTGCTCAATGAAAGCATGGCTTGTGTGCTTGGGTCACATTTAAGTGCATTTCCAACAAGCCTATCTATCACTGGCATGGTGGTCCCTCCCTTCACCTGTGAAAATTAACTCCTTGTAGTCTCGACATCTGAAAGCCAGCTCCTATTCATGTGTTTCAGGCTGCCGTGTTGTCTCCATAGACGTTTCTGTATTGCACTCATTTTAGAATTCCTTCGCGCATATTTCTGGAGGCATCACTTCAAGGCTTCCTAAAGAGAACCCGGTTGCTGTAAGTGCCCCAGACTTTCTGTTCTTATCACCTCTGCCCAAGTTGGCTTGGTTTATTTCATGAGTTACTGCAATTCTTCAGGCCCTTATTTATTGCTTTGGTTTCTGCTTCTTAACCCAAACTCTTATCTTTCATTTGAAGTTCAGACCACAGCTTCAACATTTCACAGTTTGCAATAAATGAAATTAAAATTCCTCTTCGTTCTCATTCCTACACTGTAGGATAATTTGTATATTACTCCCTAAAAATGGATCCTTACCATCCTGCCATAGAAGGTACTCCAGCATCTGAGTTTCCTCCGATGCAGGAAACATCACATGACTCTCTCTCGCTGTTAAGAGCCTTCAAAATGCATACAACTTTGGGGAGGGGGAAGGTATGCACACTGAGAACTTATAAAGTATCTTAATTAGGATTTCTTGAGAAAAAGCTTTTTACATAGCCCTGGCTGTCCTGGAGCTCACTATATAGATCAGGTTCTCCTTGAGTTCAGATATGCCTGTCTTTGCCTCCCAAGTGCTGGCTGTGTGCTGCTATACCCAACTTAATTAGGGTCGCCATGATAAAACACTTTCCTAAAAGCAACCTGAGAAGGAAAGGGTTTCAGTTTATGAATTCTAGGTTATATTCTATCATGGAAACAAGTCAGGGTGGGAACTCAGTGCAGGAACCTGGAAGCCAGGACTGAAGCAGAAACTATGAAGGAATACTACTTCCTCACTTACTCCGCTCGGCTGGCTCAACCTGCTTTCTTATAGTACCCAGGACTGCCCCCCTCCCCCAGCTCAGGGATGGCACTGCCCAGAGTGAACTGGGCCCTCCCATAGCAAGCATCAATCAAGAAAATGTTCCACAGGACAATCTGGTGGGCACAAGGCATTTTCTCAATGGAAGTTTCCTTTTCCCCAAATAACTCAAGCTTGTGTCAAGTTGACATAATACTAGCCAGCAGAGAAAACAATCCAAGTGAGCAAGTGGCACATGTCTACCTAGTCAAACAGATTCGATTATATTTCCCTTCAATTACTTGGTTTCGTGCCACTTCTTATGAGATGCCATAACTTAACTCACATATTGGCTAAGATTTCAGCATCTGTCACGGAATTATGGGAAAGTCATTTTGAGTCCTTTCCCTCACGCCAGAATCCATACAGTGATTAATACTTTTTTCATGAGTGTGACATTTGCGGAGACTTTAAAGAAAATCAACATTAGAGTCTCGCCTGCGTGTTTCTGCTATTAGATTAGGACTCCATGAGAACACATCCACCACCTTCAGTCATCATTTCTGCATCAGTCTGGGTCCCAGGGTGAGGACAGAGTGGTTCAACTGAAACACCTTAATAAAGAAATTATTTGTAAACCCTTAAGGAAACTGTAGTGTGAAGAGACAAGCTAAGCCCGTTCAGGGCTAGTTTCCCTAGAAGTCCTAAAAGGGCAAGAAAGGAAAGCAGTCACAAAAACTTAGAGAGGTAAGCTGAATGCTTCTTGTCAACTCCATCTCTATTGAAGATGAACACCCAGTAGTAGGGTCCCTCTGAGAGGTTGTTTTTCTAGCCACAAATACCTTCTACCTTCCACTGAAAAATCAATAGCATACCAAAATGGAGGTAAAAAACCCTCTTTGCCAACAACAGTGTCCCAAGGTGAGAATTAAGGTGTGTGTGTGTGTGTGTGTGTGTGTGTGTGTGTGTTTGTGAACAGATATACATGAATGAAATGAAGACACACAGCACATGCTCTGAGGTTCATATTGCTTGTTTAGGGTAACAGACCAAACAAACTGAGTCCGAACTAGGAACCACAGCACAAACGATACAATCCAGATATGGATTTCTTTAAAAAAGTTTTTAAACATTAAAAAACAAAATGGAGGGAGAGAGGCCATCCTGGTGGAACTGATATTTCTATGAATCGAGAGAGTGATCATTGACACACAGGTGCATAATTTACCCCAAGACAAAGTGTTTTAAGTCAAACCAAATAAACAGACACTGTGGGGAAAGAACACGTTCAGAGAGCAGAGTCAGAAATGCTTGCAGGGAGAAGCGGATGACCAGACATGTGAAGAAGAGTTGTAGGAATAAACTAGACAGGGCTGGAGATGTGTGCTGTCCCAGGCAGAGAAGGCTGTCAGCGTAAGGAAGCAAAGTCAGGGTGAGGATTGAGATAGGCGGGTGGGAAGGGGCTGAGTCGATGAAGTGTGGCTTGTATGTGTGTTTAGGAATGACACTTGGGAATGGATAACCTATCAGGGAGGCCATCCCTTGAGAGGCCTGATTTTACCTCTCTCAGCAGCTATTCCTCCTTCACCTGTGGGTGGAGCTTTGTGAAATTTTCCTTGTCCACATTGGTATGTCAACTGGTGTTATAATTGTCTCAGTCTTATTTAGTAAACCATATTGTCTTAATATTTAGAGATCGTATTTTGGCAATTTATGAGTGAAGCTTCCCTGTCATGTATAAAAGATACTATCACACTGCTGAGTTTGTTTATACCTGAGTCCTCAGTATCTAGAATAATTTCCATCTTATAGTACATGTTCAGAGAATATATTAAAAAATGAAATATTGATCATATTATACTCAGTCACTATACTCAGTTCCAATCAAACAATAATGAGGCCTTCTTGTTCTTTATTTGCACTGTCTTTTAAATTCCATTCTTGGCATAAAAATGAATAAGTAGTAACTTTAATAAAACAAAAAAATCAAGGCAAGTTTGAATTTAAATATTAAAAACACCAATCATAATAATGTCCCAATGTTTCAATATCACTGATTGTTTGGTTCATTCTTTTATATTGTCCAACTTAATCCTTATAACAATCCTTTATCATTAGCTTCACCTTGCATATAAAAAAATGAAAACTAAATGGATGTAAGGGACTTGACCAAGTTCAAGCATCTAAGGAATGTCAGAAGTAAGATTAGAATCTATGTTTGTAAGAGGTTTAGCCCTGATGCTTACCTGCATCGTTCCCACCCTTGCTGAGCCAGGCCAGCATTAAAATAAAAGGAGTTGAAGTTTGCATCCCATGGTTCATATTATGAAAATACTTGTTGTCTTTAGAAATCAAACTGTAATTTGAAAACCATATTTTCTCACCTAGAACTCTGAAAATGAGCAAGGACAGTTTGGCTCTGCAAATACAGTGTTTGAACTCATTGGTACAAGAGACAACTTCCTGAATAGAGCACTAAGATCAACAGTTAATAAATGGGACCTCATAAAACTGAAAAGCTTCTGTAAGACAAAGGACACCCTCAATAGTACAAAACAACAGCCTACAGATTGGGAATAGATCTTCACTTACTGAAACAGGGCTAATATACAAAATACATACAGAACTCAAGAAGTTAGATGGCAGCAACCCAAACAACCCAATAAAAATGGGATATAGAGATAAGCAGAATTCTTGACAGAGGAATGTCAAATGGCTGAGAAACAAAGAAATGCTCAAAGTCCTTAGTCATCAGGGAAATGCAAATCAAAATGACTCTGAGGTTCCACCTTATACCCATCAGAGTAGCTAAGATTAAAAAAAGAAAATCAAGAGATAGTACATGCAAGCAACGATTTGGAGCAAGGGGAACACTGCTCCTTTGCTGGCGGGAGTGCAAACTTGTGCAACCACTCTGGAAATCAATTTGGTGGTTTCTCAAAAATTGGTAATAGTTCTTCCTCAAGACCCAGTCTATTCCACTCCTGGGCATATACCCAAAAGATGCCCTACCATCTCACAAGGACATTTGTTCAACTATGGTCACGGAAGCTTTATTCATAGTTGCCAGAAACTAGAAGCAACCCAGATGTCCCATTACTGGAGAATGCAAAAAGAAAATGTGGTTCATTTACACAATGGAATGCTTCTGAAAAACAAGGACATCATAAATTTTGCAGGCAAATGGATGGAACTATAAAAATATCATCCTGAGTGAGGTAACGGAGACTCAAAAGGACATGTATGGTATGTACTTCCTTATAAGTTGTTAGTCATAAAGTACAAAATAACCATGCTAAAACAGTTCACAGACCCAAAGGAGCCTAATAACAAATAGTTCCCAAGGGAGGAAAATAGAATCTTTTCAGAAGGGAAGATAAAATAGATATCAGAGGGAGGGAGGTGGGTGGGAGATGAGATGGGGAGGGGATCAGGTGGGGATTGGGTGGGCAATAGGGGCATCTCATGCAGAGAGAACAGAAATTGCGGGGGTCTGTATCTCTAAGACATACCAGAGACCTGAGACAAGGGGAGGCTAGAGAATGTCTCTGGGGGAGTTTCTAGATGAAACTCCTACCAATGGGGGATATGAATCTTGAAGTAGCCACTTCCTGTAGTCAGTCATGACTCCCAGTGAAAGGATAAAGATGGAAACTCACACAGAAACCTTTCACCCAAAATGTGTCCTGCCGACAAGAGGCACAGGGACAAAGACAGAGCAGAGAGGGAGGGAATGACTAACCAATGACTGGCCCAAATTAAGATCAATCTCATTGGCAAGAAACAATTCCTGACACTATTAATGATACTTTGTTACACTTGTAGACAGGATCCTAGCATAATTGCCCTTTAAGATGCTCTACTCAACAGCTAAATGAAACAGATGCAGGGACCAACAGCCAATCATTAGATGAAACTCAAGGAGTCTTGTGGAAGAGTTGCAGATATGATTGAGGGACCTGAAGAGGATAGGGACTGCATAGGAAGACCGACAGTCAACTAACCTTGACCCTTGGAGGCTCCCAGAGACTGAACCACCAACCAAATAATGAGCACAGGCTGGACCTAGGCCCCCTGCACATATGAAGCAGATGTGGAGTTTCGTCTTCATTCAGATCCCCCAGCAACTGGAGTGGCGCTATCTCTAAATCTTTTGCCTACCTCTGGATCCCATTCCCTTACTGGGCCACCATGTCTGGCCTCCATTAGAGAGGATGCACCTAATCCTGTCCTGACTTGATGAGCCAGAGGAGGGGATACCCAGAAAGGGGCTAGCTCTTCTCAGAGGAGAAGGGGGTGGGGCATAGAGGAAGGAGCTGTAAGAGGATACTGGGAGGAAAGGGGGGCTGGTATTAGGATGTAAAGTGAATAAATAAATAAATTTGAAGCTGGAAGGGATGCTAGTTGACTATGTAACTTTGCGATGCACAGGACTGCACTGCTGATTTGCCACACTCCCTGAAATTTTCCCACAAATACTTCTCCTTCTGCTTTGCTCTGTTACATTGTTTTCTTGACTCCAAGGTAGATTTGAGTTACCAGGTTAAACTTTAGTGTGCCCAGGAACCTGAAACAAGTACGGCAGAGCAGGAAGCCATCATGGAGATGAAGTGGTATGGATAAGTTGTAGAACCTGTAGGCACAAGCCATACATCATTTGCTGTGGAGATGAAAGTATTTCCTTGAAACGAGTGCTGTTGATGATGACATTGCATGGGATAGATTGGTGGTCTCATAGAGGTTTAGATCATTCAACCCTATCAGAGACATTATTTACAGTAAGTGAAAGTTGATAGAGACCAGTTTGGGTGGGTTCAGACTCCATCTTAGAGAACCTGACCTAAGATTGAACTCAAGATAACTCACGGGCTGGTACCTAGCACCAGTTTCCAGGTTACCAGTGCCCCCAACAAGACCTGTGTCTAGCACCGGTCTCCAGGTTATTCCCCAACAAATCTGCACCTCCAGGTTACAAGTGCACCCCTGTCACTTGACTTCCTAACAACCACAAATCAAGAGGAAAGCAGAAGTTAAGTTTATGGTTTGGCTCCCAGCACCACCAATTATGTTAAAGGACAGAGTAGCCCCCTAACCCCTGTTCACCAGACTAGAAACATTCATCCCTTGCTTGCCATCTTCTATAAAACCTTGTCCCTATGAGAGGTCAGGATTCTCCACCAAACCTGTCCTGTGGGTCTCTGGTGAGTTAAGCCCAAGCTTGAGCTGATGAATAAAGACCCTAGTGTGATTGCATATGGGATTCAGGAATACTTCTTGGTACTACACCAACAAATGGTCACTGTACATGGAATAGAGACCGGAGAGTGGTCAGCCCTAAATCGAAAGCTACAGCACTGTGTTCCCCACAAGACTCAGGGATCATTGTGGAAGAGGGGATGGAATGATTGTAAGAGCTAGAAATTGGGGGGTTACTGTAATGAAACAGTGTTTTCTGCACGCAACATAGCAGTTACACAAATGGATTCACAGTGGTGGTGACAATATACACAAAACCTGGAAAAATTCAAGCCAGACAAAATCCCGGCATGAAGCAGAAGGAGGGCACAAAGTCCCACCCTGATCTGGGAGGCTATAGGCAATTGATAGTTTATGGCAAAGAGAGAATAAATTTCCTTTAAAGGTATGTCCCCTGTGAGGTCAATCCAACTGCAGAATAGGTTCTACACTAATGATTATCTGAGCGGCACAAATTAGACTTGATGCAGGGACAAAGAGAGGACACAAAGTTGTTTTGTAAGCTCATTTCTACAGTAGAAATTCATTTCTTCTCATGCAATTTTTATCCTGGTTATTTCTACCACAAAACTGGAAAGAAGGTCATCCTCGGATTTTTCTTTTTGCGGGGAGAAGGGGGAAATATCCAGCAAATCCATGTTTTACAGATCGAATCAGCAATGTCCCTCAAATCAGTTTCCTATGCTCATAGTCTTGGAAAGAAACTCTGCTTTTTATTCTGCACACAGGCTCTCTCCCTCCCTCATCCATGCTAGCGACTGCCTAAATGAGTTTCTTCCGGCTTGATTTTGCCATTCTTGTTTCAAACCATTCAACAGTTCCAATTCATCTTCAGAGTAAGTCCAAACATTACCATTATTTAAAATGTCATTTAATGCTGGGCAGCGGTGGCCCATGCCTTTAATCCTAGCACTTGGGAGGCAGAAACAGGTGGATTTCTGAGTTTGAGGCCAGCCTAGTCTACAGAGTGAGTTCCAGGGCAGCCAGGGCTACACAGAGAAACCCTATCCAGAAAAACCAAATAAAATAAAATAAAATGAAATGAAATGAAATAAAATAAAATAATGTCATTTAACAGTATTGCATGTTTTCACAAATTTGTGGTTCTAAGACACCATAGAGACACATAAGACCTTTTTATGCATATATTTCATATATGACATAAAAGTAGAAGTGAAGAAAAATGAAGTAAAAATGAAATACAAGAACATGCCAGTGAGGATGTGACGACCTTAATCTGATTCACAGACTCCACAGAAAGAAGAAAGAGCAAACTACTAGGTATGTGCATGCACAGACACAATAATAATTATAATAATAATAATAATAATGATGTAGTAAATATTAAACAATGAGTTCTCTTTTAGTATAGAAGTGAAGTCACCTCATTAGCATAATTAATAGGTAGCACATCTATATAAAAATGTGTCAGAATCTCTTGCATAGATTTGTCCAAATATGTGACCCATGTTAAAAGTGTGTCAATGTTCACTTCTGTGACGAACATTCCCTGACGCTTCTTCCTCCAACATATAGGATTGGGTGCCTCTTTTCCAAGCTTTAGATCTGACACATGCACTCATAACCAGTCACATGGAATCAAGTGTTATTGGTCGCATGGCTCTGAACCAATGGCCATAGTTCTGGTGATGCTGGGCACATGACAACCATTCACAGCAAACAAGATTCTGAGATCGGTAAATTGCTCTTATTAACATTTTCTGCTTCTTCTGGGCACTGAATTCTTTATTTCAGCAGGCAGTGAGCATTATTCAGTGTGGGTTTGTTTCTTTTCAAACTAATACTTAAGAAATTTTTTTTTTATAATTCGGTAACATGACACCTTAAAACAATTTATTAAAAATAACTGAGCTCTTTTTCTGAAAAGAGATTGCATAAAAACAAATTACTTTTACATAACCACTTTTAAAATGATAGTGGTTTTGCTATCAGCTTCTAATAAACACTTGATTTAATGTGCCTAATAGCCTTAGGAATAGCTCTCTGGTGGGGCCTTTCCCACATGACCATCGATGGTCTCATCCCACCAAACTCAGTCTGCTCAGGAGTATTGCTTCTTCTTTCAAAACTCTCCTAACCACTTTAAGATTTTTTTTTTCCTTTTCTGAATAGCTCTTGAAGTGGCCAGCCACCCTACAGAATTTACCCCAGACTCTGATGCAGTATGGCTCTCCTTCCAGGACCTGAATTCTTTCATCCTGCCTTTTATATTTTATTATCTCTACTTTGATTTACATGGTGTGCTGTTGGGATGTAGTTTTAAGCCTTCTTGTAAAGATCCATTTTTTTTCCTCACCTACAAGAAATGGGAACTGAAAACTGATCTCCATTCCTATTTACAGCCCATGAAGTTTCTTGCGTTCTATCATAAAAATAGTGACTCAGAAAATTACTTCTTAATCATGTCATGCTTAGTTCAGTGGCTTCCAAATGCCTTCATGTGGATGAAGCTCATCAGGCTCGCCTAGGAACTATGTGAAAATTAAAGTTCCTGAGCCTCAGCTTAGCCATTCGAGGCATCTCCAGGATTGATGCCCTGCATTCTGTGCTCTGTACAGGAAAGAAGGCAGTCTGAACTCCAACCTGGTGTGAGAATTTGTAAATGCAGAATGACAAACAGACCTAACATCTGTAGTCACTATTTTCTGAACTTAAAAAAAAAAATTATGAACAGTTATCAATCTAAAATGAGAAACAAAAGGCATTTTGAAACTCTTACTACACACACGGGGTGGGGGGCAGGCAGTATTGCCATCTGAAGATCCCAGCTGCCAGACAAGATTCATGCAGTAGTTCACTGTTGTGAACAACAGCAAGCCAGCACGTTTATAGTACCACCAAGAAAACGTCTGACATATTTTAAAACTTCACACCTTTTAAGCCAATAAAGGGCATGGCAGCAGCTAAGACTGCATGATTTATTTTTTATAATGATTTGTTTGTTTATTTATTTATAGATTTGTTTACTGTATTTATATGACAGCACTGTAGCTGTCTTCAGACACACCAGAAGAGGGCATCGGATTCCATTACAGATGGTTGTGAGCCACCATGTTGGTTGCTGGGAATTGAACTCAGGACCTCTGGAAGAAGAGTCAGTGCTCTTAACCACTGAGCTATCTCTCCAACCCCAAGACTGTGTTATTTGAAACTCCAGAAGGGGGCACCTATCTGCCAGATGATCTGCTCATATTAGAAAATCACCCCTGGGAGTATTTGCCAACCCTGGGCAGGAGCTGATATTGAGAACCTCCTTGAGGAAGAAATTGGAAACCAGTAAAATTTTAGAGATTTGTTTTACAGGACTAGTGTATTAGCTAGTTATTAGTCCTGGCATCAACAGTAATATGCAAATTGAAACAGAGATAGAAGAAGAGGACAAAAGAAAAAGAGCATGAGAGACTGAATTTGCTACAAACACTACTAAATGTATAATCTTGGGCTTCTACAAAGGGAAAAGAAATTACATGTTCAAAGAGGATCATTGCTAAGCATTTTCCAGAAATGAATGACATACGTCAACCATCCAGCATATAACCAAATGTTTTTAATTTAATTTAGGTTTAAAAATAAAAGCAAACTTCATGATTTCTTTTTTCAGTTCAAACTTAAAACCTCAAATCATGGCTTGCTCGAGGTCAGGGGTTTCTGAGTCACTGATTATTTTTCTTATCGTGGGGAGGATCTTCTTGGCCCCTTGGACTTGAGAAGCTGACCCTGGACAGGAAGCTTCTAAACTATCTGCCTGATTTCTTAAATTAATTCTTTAAGCAACAAGTGATGAGTTTTCCTGTAGCATTTTCCTGTCATGTTCATCATCCTTCTCTACTTCCACTTCCCATTCCTACTGCCTTCATTCTCCTGCTCTCCTGCTTCTTCCCTAAGTAAGTTCCAAATATAAGATCAAGGAACCACAAGAGCACATACACGGACATATCACAGAGAGCCACAAACATAACACACACACACACACACACACACACACACACACTCAGTGAGAGTTTTGGTTTCTTTTTAAATCGTTATATTATGTGAATATGTTCATGTTTTAATCCAAGGTGTGGGATAAGAGGCTGCTTCACAGCAGGTGATTATGATTTGCCTCCTGCACTAGTAAGGGCATGGTTTTGCCAGCTGCATAGAGTTTATACTTAGAATTCTGAGTATTTTAGAGAGGATGTAAATACGAGAGCCCTGAGAAAGGCTCGGGGCACCCGAAAGAAGGTTGCTTCTCCTACTTGCTGAAGTCGCAGTTTGTCAAGTATTTGTGAGCAAACAGACAAGAAGAAGTTTGAAGATTGGACTTGCCCCAAGGAACTTAATGTGCATAATCTACAGAAAGTATTCTAAAGAGGTCTATACGCTTTTTCCCCATCCAACTTTCTTTTTCTCCTGCCTAGTGTTGGGGGGTTGGAAGGAATAAGGGTAGAAGAGGGATTGGAAGGGATTAAGGTAGAACAATTGTTTTACCCAGAGATGGACCCTGTATGTTGCAGTATTCATCTACCAGGCAAGATGTGTCCCTTTGTACAATAGTGTCACAGCTCTTGTGGGATAACTAATAGCTTTCTCATTGGGTTTGAAACCTACTTCATAGGCGATAACTTCAGCTTACTACTGTAATTCTGGTCAAAAACTTGTGGCTGAGAAGGTCAAAGGTACTAGAGTAAAATCTGCAAAATATTGCCTTTTGACACGTGATTGGGCTTTCAGGTTCCCTTCTAAATATTATACCCATAAGTACGTGTCAACCTTGGTCAGAGAAGGTTCTGGGTTTTGTTGTTGTTTTGTTTTGTTATTTTTTTTTTTTTTTTTCAGTAAGGAATCAAAGCACAGATACCTAGCTGGTCAAAGTGCTAGGAATAAGAAACTGAGTCCACAGCTTCATAAGACATCTTTATTAATCCCATTGCCATCAAGGCTCAGGGAACATCACAGAAGAGGAAGCAGAAAAACACATTAAACCAGAAAACAGGCAGGAATACTGATACTATGGTGTGCTGTCTTCTTGACACGGCATGGCTATCCCGTACACCAACACCTGTAGTTACCCACAGAATACCTGTACACTATCAAGACAGCATCCATAGAGTAGATGATCTCCAGAGCTCACTCATTACTTAGGAGCTATTGACAATTGGTAGCTACTAAGGGAGAGAGAACCATGATTTTTTCAGGATCTAGCCACCCATTTTGTATTCCCAAGTATTGTCAGATTATATCTCTTTTGTCTTGAACAAATATCATTAATTTTTTGCCTTGCAAATACATATTTGTTGGAAAGCTATGACTATCCTCCTCTCGGCCTTTTGACTACAACTTACAGTATGAATGCTGGCTACTTCATTGCTATGCTTGTCAAAAGGTTTGCTCCAATGGATGGTTCTACACCCACACACAAAGGGAAAGCACTAACTGGGCTTAGTGGCTTATCAAAAATTAACTAATTAATTATAAAGAGGAGGACAAATAGGGGGGATATGGAAATAATTGGAATGTGGAAGTAAGGGTACATATGATCATATTTCAATGTATACATGTGTGAATTTCTCAAAAAGTAGGAAATTTTTAAAATGCCACTAGAATAGAACACAGAAGCATTATTGTTTTAGGAACTAGAGTAAAAATATATTTTAAGACAAAGTAGTTTGTTAAGAGCAAGCCTGACACAAATGAAAAAAAAATACAGAGAACTTTTCTCGTGTACAAAAACTGGTCCCAGGTGTAAAAGTTACTATAAAGAAGAAATACAGAAAAAGGGGACTCATAAATGCAAAGAAATATTGCTCTTACAACACAATAATTTAATGTTTAATGGGGTTTAAAATGAAAGTAGAATTAAAATATATTAGCGTAAAATATGTTGAAGAAGGATAGATATTAAAAGGAATTTAAAATAGCATTGAGAGTTTGTAAAAATAATCCATGGTTTGTATTAGGCTGTAATCAGTCAGAGACATACAAAATCCCTAGGAGCTTGATAGAAAAATGTGTAGTTGACAAGAAAACAAAAGTCACAAAATACTTGGGTTCATTAAAATAAACACAGAGGGCTGGGGACATTACTCACTGAGTAAGAAGGCTTACATAGAAAATGATACATAAAAATATATAGGCTAGGGAGATAGCTCAGTTGGTACAGTGTCTGTGGTGCAAATGTGAGGACCTGTCTTTGAGTCTCCAACCACCACATCAAAAGCAGGGTGGGCAGCATGCTTCTAATCATAGAGGTGGACGCATGGCAAAGATGGACAGCTAGAGTTTATTGGCCCCTTACTTACATGGTTCAGAGAGCACCAATGTCTCCAAAAAATATAAGGTAAAAAATTGCCTAAGAAAGGTATGCTTTTTGAAATATACTGGATGTATGTCCAAAAGAGCAGTATTCATAAAGGATAAAATGTGAAAACAACCCGAGGGTACAATATACAATTATCACTGATTTGAAACAGAGATTTAAAAAAAAAAAAGTAAATATCTGAGTGATGCCGTTATCATACCCGAACTGTCACTCTGCTTTTCTTCAAGTATACATAAAATCATGGAACTTTATGAAACCAAGGTTAAAAGTAGTGACATAATTGAAAATGTTACTGCTCCTTATTTTATACATCGTAGTGGTTAAAACATAGCCTCAGAAATCTTATTTCATGGAGATTAAGGAATACGTTGCTATTTTCAGAATTATCAAAAGAAAAACTGGAACAAAAATTAGAAAATAGGTTGACAAGAACAGCAACAGAGAAGCCAACATTCACCTGTGAATTGCAGTCAAAAGGCAGAGAGGACGTTGCTCATAGCTGGATTTTCTTTCTTTCTTTCTTTCTTTCTTTCTTTCTTTCTTTCTTTCTTTCTTTCTTTCTTTCCTTCTTTCTTTCTTCTTCTTTTTTTTTTTTTTTTAAAAAAAACAAGGCTAAAAATTGAATGAGTTTTGCTGAACACAAAACAGGGCCCATCTAACCATACTCGGGAATACAAAAGGCAGCAAGACAATCAGCAGAGGAGAATCGAATCAAGAACATCTAGGGGCACCATTATGACTCTGGAGAAGTGGTCACTACTTCAGTGACTCTCTTCAGCAGTGGCTACCACATCATGACAGAAAATCAGTAAAGAAACCTGAGCAACATCGGAGACCACAGGGAGCAGCATGTCTGTTTGTTTGTTTGTTTGTTTTTAAGTAAATAAAACTGATGAAGCACTCCATGAGCTAGGAAAGCAGAGAAAGCAAAAGTAAGCAAGAAATGAAGAGGGAGACTTTTCCTTAATAAACTACCAAGAAATTTAATTCCGTAGCACATTAGAATTAGAATTGCAGGGTCTGACCTAGAAGATCCCCCCCCCCCCAGGGAGTTTTGGATTATTCAGAATGTGCAAATCAATCAATGTGATGTCCCATGTCAACTAAAAACCAGAAACCTCATGATCATTACAATGGATGCCTTCACAGGGTGTTTGAACAAGGTCAACCTCCTTTCCTGAAAAAAAAGAAGACTCAGCAAATTACATGTACTAGGAACTTCTCTCACCAAACTAAAGGTTGTGTATGGAAAACATTGCATTGATGCCATCATCAATGGGAGAACGTGGACATCTTTTCCTCTACTCTGAAGTAGAAAACAGTGCTCACTCCCACATTGTCAGTCCTAGCCAGAGCATTTGGACAACAAACCAAGAACGGGCATTCGACCTGGGCAAAGAAATAAAATTAGGGGCCAGAGAGACGGGTGGGTACTTAAGAGAATTGATGCTCTTCCAAGGGACCCCAATTAAGTTTTAAACACCAACCTCAGAAAGCTCAACATAGTCTGTAACTCTGTCCAGGGTTCCTATGCCTCAGACTTCCAAAGCATTAGCACACATATGTAGCTATAGAGATGCAGTACAAATACACATAATATATATATATATATATATATATATATATATATATATATATATATATAATAAGAATAAATATTTTTAAAGAAAAGATGTAAAATTACATCTATTTACATGTAATATGATGATACACATGAAAATCACAAAGGATTAAAACACATTTAGTAATAGAACAGACATCTCACCTGAAGGGGTTAGTGGTCTGGTTTGGGGGTTGGGGATGGGAACAGGAGGGATCAGATGAGGGGAAAATGAAAGAGAGTACTGGGAGAGACAACTGGAACCCTTGAATTTGGGAACTTCTCTGGAATGAGCTAGAAACCTAGTTCAATGGAAACTCTCAGTAATCTAGGGGTGTAAGACAACCTAGCTAAGACACCTAGCAAGGGGGGATATGGAGCCTGAACCAGCCATCTCCTATAACCAAGACTTCAGTAGAGGGATTGGATCACCAACCCAGCCACAAAACCTTCTACCTACAATTTGTCCGGCCTGCAAGATGTGCTGGGGAAAAAGTGGCACAGAAGTTATGAGTGGCCAACCAATGACTGGTCCAACTTGGAACCCATGTAATGAACAGGAGCCCACCCCTGACACTGCCTGGAGGGCCAGGAACCAGAGGTTGAATAATCCAGAGACCTAGGATAGAACCAAATATGACTGGGAAATGAAACCTAATGATTCTCTGCTATACTCATAGATTGGTGCCTAGTCCAATTGTCATCAGAGAGGCTTCACCCAGCAACTGGTGGAAACAGATGCAAAGACAAACTTTGGGTGGAGCTTGAGGAATCCTGCAGAAGAGCTAGTGAATGTATTTTAGGATCCAGAGGCGTCAAGGACATCATAAGAAGACCCAAGCAACCAACTGATTTTGGCTCATAGGTGCTCACCTATACTGAACTACAACTCAGGGAGTTTGCATGGCTTAGGCCCTTCAAATGTGTGTTACAATTGTATAGCTTGGTCTTCTTGGAATCCTAACAGTGGGAACAGGGCCTGCCTCTCACTCTTTTGCCTGCTTTTGAGAACCTTTCCTCCTTCTGGGTTTTCTCGTCCAGCCTTGATAGGAGAGAAGGCCTTACGACGACTTGATATGCCGTGGCTGATTGATAGCCATGGGAGCATCCTTTCCCACTTTCTCTTTCCTCTCCAATTCACAAACCATGCTGTTACAGCCAGATTCTAGCATATAGCCCTGTGTGGCTACCACTACATCAAGTCCATTGAAAACAGTATAGAATAGTGTTCAGGCTGGGTCTCAAAACATGTATAATGTTACTTGTATATGTTGACATTTTGGTTTCAGAAAGCCAATTCTTGTGTATGTCCCTGGTGAATACTATTTTATTCTTTCTTAGTATTCATTAGTTGCCTGTTAGTTGCCTGTAGGTCTTTGTCTGGGGTTGACACCTCATGGGTTTTCCCCTTCCACCTTAGCATTTCTATTGATGCCATTCTTTTAGGCAGCCATGTTGGTAGGACTTCATGGATGTAGCTTCTGACATTTCTAGTAGACCATCTCACAGCAAACTCCCCATTACTCTGACTCTTACAAGCAATCTTTCTACATCCTCTTCCACAATGACCCTTGAGCCTCAGATGCAGTTGTGTCATATTGGTTGGGACCGGGCTCCACAACTCTTCATTTATGTATTTGGAATATATATGTAAATACATTAACACATTCACACACATTTCATATATGTGGTGGTTTGAATAGATTTGCCGCCCCCCCCCCATAGACTCATGTGCTTGAATGCTTGGTCCATAGGGAGTGGTACTAATAAGAGGTGTGGCCTTGTTGGAGTAGGTGTGGCCTTCTTGGGTAAAGTGTGTCACTGTATAGACAGAATTTGAAGTTTTCTATGCTTATGTTACAGTCAGTGTGGAACACAGTCTTCTCCTCGATGCCTATGAATCAAGATGAAGAACTCTGGGCACCTCCAGCACCATGTCTGCCTGCATGCTGCCATCCTTCCCAATATGATGATAATAGACTAAACTGTCAGCCATCCCTCATTATTAAATGTTTTCCTTTATAAGAGTTTCTGTGGCCATGGTGTCTATTCACAACAATAAAACCCTAAGATAATCTATATGTTAAAACAAAGGAAAAAAGAACTTGAAAGAGAGAAAAAGGGTATGGGAACAAATTTGGAGGGAAGGAAGGGAAAGAAAATGATATAATTATATTTTAATCTCAAAAGATATTTAAACAATAACAATAAAGTAAGGAAATTATGGTTTAGAATGAGACCTCTCTCTCTTGTCTAAAACGCCACTCAAAGTTAGTTAAATACTTTAATGTAAAGTCTGAAATTACTACAGGAAATCAAGGGGCACATGTCAAGTTAGGCACAGCTGATGCTTTTCTGAAAAGGATTCTAAGAATTCAGGAAATATTAGAAAAGAGTTGACAAATGGTTTTGCATCAAACTAAAAATATCTAGACAACATTGGAAGCAGTGGGGTAAAGAAACAGCTTACAGAGAAGGAGGCAAACTTTGCTAACTATTCACCTAAGAGAGGATGGGTATACAGATTATTAATTGATACATTAATATAACAATTTAAAACTCTTCAATAGACTAATAATCTAATCTACAAATGTCCAAATGCACTAGACACACATTTTATTTCAAAAGAAGTATAAATACCCACAGAATATCAAAGCCTTTCAACATCTTTAACTATCAGGGGAAAAATACAAATCATAACTACACTGAGATTTCATTTCACTCCTGCCACAAAGATGATATACAGTGATTTTTAACCAACATGTAAGCAAAAGAGAAACTATTTACTGTTGGTGAATGTGTTAATTTAGTGTGGCCATTACGGAAAGAAGTGTAGACCTCCCCTTAAAAAGTAAAAATAGAAACAGATATCCACCTGTATCACCCTTGGGGTACATGACGAAGAATCAGAATCAGAATACATTACAGATACAAGCACATGCATGAACAATTTAGAACTATTAATGATAGACAAATCATAAAATGCACTGAATTGAGATTCTTTGTTTCTACCTCCAAAATCCCAGGACTACAAATGGTTTTAAGAAGCCTGATTTAAGAACGAGCAATGTAAGTAGAATATAATAAGCTTGCTTCCTCCAGATTAATTTTTCCAAATTTCATTGTTGAAATCATGGCCACATCATATATGACTAAGTGTATGTTGAGCTGATACAGAAATATATTTCAATTTTCTAAATCTCAAACTTCATGTGTATTAACATTATATATATATGTGTGTGTGTGTGTGTGTGTGTGTGTGATCCTGCATTAATTCTGTCTACTTCAAAACTCTAAATAAAGGGTGAGTGAATAAATAAAATTGTTCCAACTCCTGACCTCTTGCAAATGAAGGCAACACAAACTACATGAATCAACCCCAGTGGATGGATTCTAGTCCATGTTAGCCTAGCCACTTAGAAGGGGATGGTAACCCTCATAAAGTATTTATTGACCAGTAGGAAATGGGAGAAAGAAGAGAAGGTGAATTAATTCTGCCTTCCCACATTTCCATAAATTGCTGGAAGACACTATTTCCTGAAAAGAAAGTTTCAGGGAGAGACCTGGCAAGTAGCCAATAGAAACATCTTGGTACCTCCTCAAGACCAGTCATGAAGCAGTACCAGTTTGGAACTACATCACATCAAACCTTCTGCCCTACTTCCATCTCACGACTAAGTGCCAGGGTTGTATGTCAGGTCCAGTTCCTATGTTCAAATGATCATCTTAGTTGAGAGAAAGAGAAATTCTCCTAGGGCAATTCCCATAGGAAAAAGATTCTTGAAAGATAAAAGATCAGAAAGACTTTCCAGAGGATGGTCCTTGCTCTAATCATAGAGAAACTTGTAGTAATGCTGCAAGTGTTGAAATAAAATGTTCATGTGAATGAAAAAGAAAGGACGTCCCAGGAAGAGAGAACGGTGGCCAGTGCTCAGAGGAGCCTGCATGCCTGCTCCATGATACAGGGGATAAAAACGCTGTAAACACCCATGTTAGGAGTACAGATCAAATCACAGGATGGACTAGGGAAGAAAGACTCCTCAATGATGTTTCAGAGAAAAATAGTATTCTTAAGATGTGCTTCTATTGCACAGCCATACACTAAAGCTGGACACTAAACACTCAGAAGGCCTTCTGCCTCTTTACAGAGTGGAAACTTTGTAGGGAAAAAAAAAAAGTTGGGTGTGTTTAGTTGGTTCCAGGATTAAGAAATATAGCTCTACAGATTCAAACATTCTAGGCCTCGGTAAAAACCACAACCTTGGCTGTGCTGTCTCTGTTCTTCATGGATACATGAGATTGCTGCTAATAGCCCATGCATATATGAAGTAGGCACCTAGAAGCCATTTACCCAAAATTAGAGTAGATATTATAACAACAGTCTAGGGTGGGGAATGGGTTGTCTATTAGCTGGCATCTGGCTCCAAGTACTGAGGTATGAGGTCCTGGAAATCTATTCCATTCCCAGCTAGGCCTCATGTCCCAGCCACATTGGGTTCAGTGGACTATATCCTGTCTGTATCTTATTCTCAATCCTGTCTAAGACACCATTATAGGTAGTGCAACTCAGTAATTTAGACTTGTGTCTTTCAGTTCTTACTTTGCTACTTATTTGTATTATTATATAGTTGACAGCATATCATTTTCTTTCACGTTAAATGCCACCCCCTTGTCCCCATCCTGTTTACGTGGTTCAGATTTGTAATGTTCTCTTTTGGGGCCCCAAAGTTGTGTGCACAGTCTAGAACTTTCCTCCTGGGGTCTCCTTCCTATTTTATTTATGGTCATGTTGAATTCTTCCTTGTTCTTCAGAATCTAGCACTTGTCCAGATTTACACCAGGTCAGCATGATGGTATATACTGTATCATGCTCAGTTCCATAACTTTAACCCTTTTAGTGATTAGCTGTAGTAATTGATTGAGCTGAAATTCAGATACCCAAGAACTTGATCCCTGTAGCTGTCAAAATAAATTATACATTAAGGCTTATATATATTTTGATTGTCTGGCTTTGGTATATAGTATAATTATAATAAAAATTAATGAAGGGATATACACTCTGTTGTTCCACTTAAGGAAATATTCACTCTCTATGAATTTCTTATATGCTGCGTTCCTTCTCTCTGTGTCAGATAATTGCTGAGAGCTATTGATGGCAATATTAGTCCTGTTTGAACTTCTATGTCTTGTTTAGATCTGCTCTGCTTCACTTATATTGCACAGAATAAAGAAGCTGAGAGATGCTGGGGAAGGTTAAAGGGTAGGAAGGAGATAATATTCAGGTTGTTTCTCTTCCCTTTCCCCTTAAGGCAGCGTCTTCTGAGTGGCTGTATTATTCACCACTGCAACTTCCAGGGAGAGATAGCCTTGCCAACCTGGCTTTAAACTGGAACTACCTGATTCCAGCGTCTGGTGATGACATCTACTTCCTGTATTCTTCTTGATTTGTTCTAAATTGACTTAATTGCACTCTTTGGATATCAGTCATCTTAGTTATGGTTAGAATGTACACTATCCTGTACTACTAGCTCATGTGTATAAATATTTGGACCCCAGCTGGTGTGTTCTTCAGAGAAGGTGTGGAATCTTTTGGACATGGGAATAGGTGCCTGATGTAGACATCCAAAGGTGGGCCATGGAATTTCTATTGCTCTATTTCTGGTCTAAGTGCTCTGATCCATGAGCCCACAAGATAAGGGAACCAAAGCAATCAATTCCAACCACTACAGCCTGGGCTGCATCAGCTGCCATGTCTTCCTACTATGATATACCGCACATCCTAAACTGTGATTCAAATAAATCTTTCCTCCCTAATCTGTTTCTGTCATAGTAAATGTACTCCATACAACCAAACTTCTGCATTTTAATTTGTGTCCTAAATATTTTAAATACCTTTTATCCAATTGATCCCAACTCATTTAGCATACTATGCTAAAATTACATATCTTTGACTCAAACAAGCATGAGTTGACCATTTTATTAATATCATAAGGAATGAGAGGCCAAGCTTTTTATTTAATGCAATTAACAGCTCGTGCCTCAGAAATTACTGTCCATTAAATTAGCCATTGAGGCTCTGCTTGGTATGACTAGCATGTCCTTACAAATCTGTCACATTTGCTACAAGATAAAGAGAAGCACAAACCAACAATTCCCTTTCAATAGGCACAAAGGCTGAGTCACAGTGAGGTATCATATTCCTAGACTGCTGTGGTTGAGTGGATGTGGGTAGAGGCTGTGCACTTGAGCATCACTCTCGGCTCAGAAAGGCTGCCAATGTTTGATCCAAAATATTTTGAAGGGGGGAATGCTTGGTGAGAGAATTTGCTTGGCATGCCCAGAGTCCTGTATTTGATCTTCAGCACTGCCAAAGTAACAACAAAACAAACTATTTGCCAAAATATTCTGAGAATTCTCATTCAAATATCATATTTTATGAATCCATAAACAGAGAACCAGATAGAAGAGGCTTAGCTACAGCCAATGGTAGGCTCAAAATACTATGGCTCTTGGCTCTCAAAACCATACTTCCCTAAAACTGCCAGTTCAAATCGGCTCCTGTGGATTGCTTTCTAATCACTCCCATTCTTATCCTGAGAGGAAAGAATTAAGGAGCTTTGATCATTTATTCCAGGCTTTTATTTAATAATAAAAAACACCTATGCGCCATGTGATTCATTAATCTCATAGCTCATTGAAAAATGCTTTCAGTTTCAGTTAACATATGCTGTAGGCAAGTAAGTTTTAACCATGCTTCCTTCTGTAGGCTGTAGAACATAAGCTGGACCTAATTTAAGGAGGTATGATCATTGACTTTTATAATGTACTCAGTCACTTAACAAATATACTTTGAGAATCCTCAGTGATGTTACAGTTTGGTTTTGGATGATAGATAGAGCAATGAACAAGAAAGCTCTTCCCAGTCTCCTGCAGATTCAAAACCATACAGGGAGGCCATTCATAGATAAGACATACATAACCGAGGGAAAATAGCTTTTAATCATTATTGTCGATGGAACCAAGGAAGTGCGGTGGTGAATGTTAACCTGAAAGAATGCCGTGTATAATCACGTGTAATTTGTCCAACACAACTCCAGGAAGAGTCGCAAGTGTTATGGATGCTGCAGAATTACTGCAAAACTCAACTTCTGGCAGATGAGTGTGAAATGTCTTTTACAAACAACTATTTTACTACGGCTATTTTTCTGAAAGATGGAAGAGCAGAATCTTGAGGAAGAGACTGATATTGTTGTTTTTTCTCCTTGGTTTTGTTAGTTTGTTTGTTTTTTTGCAATTTGTCCAAATGCATCATGGGAACTGTGTAACAGAAGGAAACTTTTAGAAGCCTGTTAGGTGAGACCACTTGCATGAAGCGACAGGTCAGTGGAATATAGATCCACAGGTGGTCATTTGCCAGGGCCCAGTGCACTAAGAATAGTGCTGTTCCTGGGTCCTGAGTTGTGTGAGAAAACAATTAGAATAATCCACAAGAAGTAATCCAGTAAGCAACATTCCTCCACAGCCTCTGCTTCGGTTCCTGTTTTTAGGTTACTGCTTTGAGTTCCAGCTTTGGCTTCTATAGATGAACTATATATAACCTATACGCTAAATAAACCCTCTCTTCCCCAAGTTGCTTTTGGTCACAGTGTTTTGTCACAGCAACAGAAACCTTATCAATTCACATATCAAAGATTTGTTTGGTTTTTCACTCAAGGAGCCTGGCTCCGGAAGCCATACACCAAACTTTTAGTGATTAAAGTATCCATTAAAAGGATTCAGGGAATGTTCTCCATTGTGAGAATCATCATGGTTGGGTGATGATAGAATTTTGTACTTGAAGATTCCTACTCTCTCAGGCTCCCTAAATAATAGTAAGAGAAAATATTCCAACACTTTGGAGGTACCATGTGCTACTCTATACATACTTGCATTGATTACTCACCTTTTTAATTGTAGAAAATCCCCATGTTCCCGTATTCTTTAGGATGAAATATCCTCCACAGTTTCCTCAGAGAGTCTAAGCACAAGAAAAGGATGCCCAGCATATGCCTAAAAGTTTCTTCATGTATCTAGGGCTACACTCCCTATAGAACTCTCATGTAGTTCTTTAACTATCTGAAGCATACGAGGAAAAGGACATCAGTTAGCCAGAGAGCAATTTGCCCTTCTCATATTTTGCAAGAAAATTGCTAGATTATCTAGCGTATTATGTTACTGATAATTACTGAAACTTGCAACCCTCAAGTAAAAGGAAAACCTACATCATGATATTAATTTGATCAAAAGACAACTCCAAGCCAAGAGAGTCTTTAGACAAGTCATTTTATTAAGCATCATAAACTGCTGTGTTATAGGCACAGTGGAACCAATAAAGCATTAATATAGCATCATGCAATAGCCAAGAGCAGAATCACAACCAGGTTTGATCAAGAACAGGTGTGAGCACAAAGCAAAAAGCAAATTGTTCAATTAATGGGAACACAGTTAAACACTCTTGTCTATCAGTAGGTAATAAATCATTGTATCCCAATGGGAAAAGCTGTAATAATTTTATAAAACAAAACAAAACAGAATAAGCTGAGTGATTGCACAACCCCCTGTAGTAAATCTTTTGTCAGCCTCATCTTGGCACCTCTGTCCCCAAGTTAATCATTATTCTGTGTGTCCAGCTTCAAACAATGTCCAGTAAAGAATATTTCAGTGAGCAGACTTTATAGCACTAGGAAGTTAGTGGCTCATGGTGACTGGTGTAATGGGGCAAGCACAGGAAATTAGAGTGAAACTGGATAGATGCTCAAGGGAAGCCAAAGAAAATTAATAGTCACTCCAAAAAAATATGCAACTAGACACTCAATCTTTGAAATTAACGCTGAGATTTATTTTCCCAGACAAACGTGTTTGCAGAGTCTCTATGGCTGAAACCTCCTCTCCATCTCAACTAGACTCTAAAACCAGCAAGCGCAGCAAAATCGAACTTGAAAATCTAGAATGTAAAATATAAAAATTGCACGTGGTCTCTGTGCCAACAGTCAAGGTACTTCTGAGTTGCTGACAGAACAACAGCAAAGTATTTGAGGCCAGCCTGGGCTTTATGGTGAGTTCAAGACCAGCCTGGACTACAAATATGTGTATAATAGATATTATGTATACACACACACACACACACACACACACACACATGTCTGTGTGTGCATAATTTAAAAATGTTTAAGTGTAGCTGAGATGACTTGTGAATGAGTTCCTTTTTATCTTTATTTGTAGAATTCCATCAACTTTCCATTTTGACAACTTAATATATTTGCCTAAATGTTTCCCAGACTCCAGGACTCATCTATACTCAACCTGAGGGACATATATGAATATTCATTGTAATAATGACTCACTACTTCAAAGGCCAGGTCAGCCTTAGCCCTGACTCTTTTGATATTGTTACTATAGAAGTCAGGCTCTCCCTGTAAAACCCAGGGTATCCTGTCCAACATGAGACCATCCTGCCTCAGCCTTCTAAGGGCTGTATTCTAAGCAGAAGAACATTCCCTGATTACTACTCAGTCTTGTTTTCTTTATTCCTTATTAACAAGTCTGGTATCTAACTCTGTGTGCTGCCCAGTTGTAATCATTGAGCTGACACCATAGACTCCTCAATAACCATGCTTTGATTTCCATCTCTGAGCTTTAATTTCTTCAACACTTATCTTAAATTTCTACCTATGCCACCAACTTCTTTGACGATACCCATTTATGCCAGAAGTATTTAAGCCATTTGTTTCTTTGCTGGCCAAAAGTCAGAGATAAGAGAGAAGTGTGTGGTCGCTTATCTCTCTTCCCCGATATGAGATGCCTTCCTGGAAATTCTGTGAGGACATGACTAAAACTGAGAGGTACCGGGAACCTTGCAAGTTGACCAACTCTACTGAAGAGTTTATTCTCCTTGTCTCATTGCCTCCATCCACTAAAGCTTTATTAAATCCAATAATATAATCCCCATTGATATCCCCCTTTCAGGGATTCATCATTGTATACACATAGGTATGATTTGATAGCTTTCATCCTGTTGAAGAGAGAGAGAAAATTTATTAGGAAGCCAAATATAAGTGTCCAGAATTGGGTTACCTGAAACACCATGTTCCAGCTAGCTAATAGTGTCACCAAGTTTTTATAGTGATAGAATAATGAAAGTCATAAATCCAGACACTCAAAAAATACACTATTAGAAATGTCAGGTTACAGTTAAGTAGGAAATTCTCTGTCATAGATCTCAAATGATAACTGATGATATTCTCAGCCTTTGAGTTGGTGGAAGCTAAGAGTCTATTTGTACATCCCCTAAAGGATTTTACTGTCTTGTTTTCTGTTTAGTTCCTGATTGTGAATCTATTGCAAACTTCTTTCTAAAATCCAGCCTCTTTTGTAAATGACTTTCTTTTCTTCAAATTCATAATACAAGAACTTAGAAGCCATTGTCTCGGTGCATGTTTTGTGTGACTATGAGCATCAGGCAACCTTACTGCTTATGTTAACCCCATCAGAGGAGAAAGGCAGAGTATTGACCAAACTCAGATTCCCGTATCATGGTGTACACCAGTTGGTGAGGCTGCTTAGTGGTGAGCTAAAGTACTGACACATTCTGACATGAGTGGGTTTGTATGGAGTACCAGGAACACAATCCCCAGATCCTCATGCTGATGCAAGAAACACTTTACCCACTGAACCCTCTCCAGCCCCTTGGGTGGTTCTTCATTTCAACTAGAATATCTTACATTGAGTTGTGCCATGTCCTTTGTTAAGTAAAACTGAACATTTTCACAGAGCTTTTCAAATGCTTTTACTCAGAAGCCCAGCAATACCAAATAGGTTCTGTTTTTCCTGATTAACAGCACATAAATTACAGTTGGGGAAATGTACTCCTTCTTAACAGAAACATGAGTACCACTCAATTCCTTAGTTTTCTTCCTTGCTCTAAGTATTTGTTAGCATTTTCCTAGCCATTACATTCTATAGCCTATGTAAGGAAACTCAAATAAAAAAAAAAAAAACCCAGGATAATATTTAATGTAATACAGAGAGAGAGAGAGAGAGAGAGAGAGAGAGAGAGAGAGAGAGAGAGAGANAAATACACACACACTCATGAACATACTTGCACACATAAATACACACACACACACTCATGGACACACTTGCACACATAAATACACACAGAGAGAGAGAGAGAGAGAGAGAGAGAGAGAGAGAGAGACAGAGAGAGAGACAGAGAGAGACAGAGAGAGACAGAGAGACAGAGAGACAGAGAGACAGAGAGAGAGACAGAGAGACAGAGAGACAGAGAGACAGAGAGACAGAGAGACAGAGGGATGGAGAGAGACACACACAGACATATTATGTGCATATAACATATATAAAACACCTGTAACTTGTACACTAAAGGGGAGATATTCAGAAGTGCAGATCCTAATACTAGAATAGTATCAAGTTGTGAGCTGGAAACTAACATCACAGTGTAATGAGAAACACAAACATGCATCAAATCATTAGTAATTACCTTTGAGGATTATGGATTTTACCAATTAGCAAGTTCTTGACAAACATACTGCATATTCATGGACTGGATTTTATTTATTTCATCTAACCATCAACTCTCCCTTTCAGTGACCTTAAGAATGATGAATCTGGGATTATTCTATGCCCTTGGGTTGACTTATAAGATGTTTTGTATTTCTAGAAAATAAACTGATTTTTTTTTTGTTAGAAGCCATGGGTTTGAAGTTTAGTCCCTATTCCCATTAACTGCATACTATTGTGCAAGATATTTAACCTGTCTGGGGATTAGCATTTATATCCACTTAGATGATATTAGCAATATTAATACTAGCTGCCCTTTATTTGATAAGGCTTTTAGTATTTATTTGGTATGATAGAATCCATTTATAAAAAAGTGTGAGTTTTCTTATTTTTTAATGCAAAGTATTGTGGCATTAAGTACATGTATGCTACTGAACAATTTTCACTCTGTTGAATAGAAATTAAAACTGTCACCTCAACAGGAATGAGAGAATGAGAAAGAGAGAGAGAGAGAGAGAGAGAGAGAGAGAGAGAGAGAGAGAGATTATTAAAAAGCCAGCCAAACATAAGTGTTCATGGCTTAGGAGCACAGAGTCATGTTATTAGAAATACATGTTCCAACTAGGTAGTACTTTCACAAAGTTTTGCAGAAATAGAACAATGAATGTCATGAACCAAGATGCTAAAACAAAACAAAACAAAACAAAACAAAACAAAACAAAACAAAACAAAACAAAACCACTGGTGGAAACATTAGGGATAGGGGCGTGATTATAGACAAGTGGAGAATTCTCTGTCATGAGCTTTAAGTGGTATCTGATGATATTCTTAGCCTATGGGATGGTGGGACCAGGATGCCCATTTACTCATCCCAAAACATATTTTACTACAGAGTCATAAGGCTCTCATTTTACACATGTAGGTGGTCAATAAGCAACACAAAATAATGAAATTAATTGAGACATATTTTAGAAAATACAGTTGTCTACTTAGAAAAATCATGCAGAATCTACTAAAAAAAAAGTTCCAGAGTATTCATATTAAACTAACAAATCTAATTGTATTTTTATCACAAGTAAAACACATGGGTACTAAAAATTAAAATATCACACCATCTATAATTGCTTGTAAAAATTAAATGTGTATTTGTAACTCTAACTAAATGTGTGAAGGAGAACCAGGAGTGAAATAATTTTGCAACACAAGGGGAGAAGTAAAGAAAAAGTTAGCAAGTGGAAGTGTGTCTGTACAAGGTTGATGGACCGGAATGATCTCCATGAGGAAGGTATAATTCCTCCCCAGCAATGACATACAGATTTGATGCAATTTCCATCAAAATCTCGGCAGCACTACTCTTACATAGGAGGCTACTCTGAAATTTAAATGAAAAGCAAAGAAACTAAAATAGCTAAAGCAGTTTTGAAAGAGAAATTTAAAGTGGGAGCAGTCAGTCTAGTTGCAGGATTAATTATATAAGTGCCATATCACGATTGTGTGGTATGACAAAGTTTTTTTTTTTTTTTTTGGTTGTTGTTGGTTTTGCTTTTGGCTTTTGAGGGTTTGTTGCTTGTTTGTTTGTTTGTTTGTTGAGGCATGTTCTTACTATGTAGCTCTGACTAGCCCAAAACTCACAATGTAGAGCAGATTGACCTTAAACTCACAGAGATCTGCCTGCCTTTGCTTCCAGCATGCTAGGATTAAAGACCATGTGTCTGATTCTACGTGGAGATTGTTTTAAAGGTAATACATTTTATGATTTTAATATGATCACAGAACTTTATCCTGAATGACTATATTTGAATGAAGATCATCAACAAATTATTAGATACAGCCAGAATATTCCATTTTGACTCAGAGCCGACTCTGTGTGTTTCTATGTGTGTCTCTCTGTGTGTATATTTGTGTTTGTGTATTTGTGTGTGTGTTTATGCATATGTGTTTGTGTGTGTACCAATGTGTATGTTTGTATTGTGTGTGTTTGTGTGTATGTATGTTTGTCTATGTGTGTGCTTGTGTGTGCATATTTTTGTAAGCATTGTAGATAAATCAGAAGTGTCAACAATTAAGGATATATTACATACTGATGCTTAAACATAATTTATTAAATTTACTCCACATAGTTAAAATATCTAATCATCTAAACTCTCTGAATAATGCATTATTTATTGATTTCATCCAGTGTATTGAATAGGAATTTTATAGATACTAACATAAATATTAATAAGTGGGAAGGTAGACATGTCTAAATTAAAAATGATTGACCAAGAGAGCAGTTACAAAACAGAACTCTGACAGTGAAGACTCTCTGGTTCTCTTTATACTCTATTTCTTTAACTTAGTGTCAGTGTAATTCATGAAATAAATGATCACTTGTAAAATGTCAAGAAAAGATGGTGTAGGATATACACAGATGACCAAACTGAACGATAGAGAAAAAGCACACAAGGCTACCAACGATTCAGTGGAACCTTGTCAACAAAAGAAGAGCCTTGTCAACAAATTGTGCTGAACATCCCAAACTGAACACCTATCTCAGAGATAACACAGAGAGGAAGCATGCCTTCTAAGTATCACGCAGGGGCTGGTTAGGTTTTACACTGTGCTAGAGTCATCAGGGAGGGGGGACTTCAGTTGAAAAAAGAACCTCCACTGGATTCGACTGGAGGCACTGGGATTTCCTTGATTAACAATTAATGTGGGAGAGCCAAGCCCACTGTTCGCAGTGCTACTTCTGGGCAGATGGATTTGGGTTGTATAAAGAAGCAAGATAAGCAGTCCATGGAGAGCAAGTCAGTGAGCAATGCCCCATCCATTACCTCCACATCAATTAGTTGCCCCACGATCCTATTGCTAGTTCCTGCACTAACCGCATGCAGGACAGTATGAAGTTTTGGTTATGGTGTTTATAACAGCAATAGAAGGCATACTTATACTTCTGGCAAATTAAATTAGCTGGGGTGGTTGCTCAGTGGTTGAACGTTTGCCTTATAGAAATGAAGCCCTAAATTCTACCTGCACATTACTGAAAATATTTGATTTGAAATAGATTGCAAAAGGATCAACCAAAGGATATGTAGAAAAGAATCCTCAGTATAGCAGCTAGACAAAATGGCCTTGACCTTCACATTAAAAGAATGAACCAAATGAGGAAATCATGTGAGGCAAATTTCTTCATTCATGGCCCTTATTTTGTGAAAAGCCATTAGCAGAGGAAAAAACAAAGTAGAGACCGGGAGAAAATATTCAGACACTGTTATTGACAAACAACCAGTACCTAGAATGTATTTTAAAATTGAAAACTATTTGACAACATAAATACTTCATTGAGACAATGAGCAAAAGATATACAGATAACAAATCTAAAGATATGCCCCAAATCTTTCAGTTTCCAAAGAACTGATATTAAAATGAATCGCATTACACCCCTTTCAGAAGACCGAAACAACACTTAGCGGCTCTACCAAGTGTTCGATCAGGTAGTAAGAAACTGGGTCAGATGTACACTGTGGCTATCCGTGCAGAACATGTTGGACCTTCTGGAAACAAGTGACAGTTTCTTTAAATATTTTGTTTTGCAACTGTTATTATCCTGTCTAGCAGTCGGCTTTTCTTAGTTCAACAGAGCTGCTGAATTAAAACCATAGACCAGGGAACTCAGCCATAGACTTCATTTTTCTCACAGCCATGTAGACTGGAGTTTCAAGATCAAAGTACCAGCCAGTTTGATTTGCTTTGACTCCTGCTATTCTTGGCATTCACGTGGCTCCCTCTGTCTGCATTGTCCGCGTCCTCATCTCAAAACCCACCAACCTTAGTCATCCTTAGGGCGTATTCAAACTTATTTATCACTTCAAATGCAGTCAAATTCTAAGGTACTTTGGGTTAGAATTTCAATTAAGATATTTAGGAGAATAAAATAAAACATAACATAAAGTTGTGTTTTCTCAAAATATTCTTCCTACAATTATCTTGATTTCTCCCAAAGGCTAATACAAAACTACTTTAAAGGCTAATACAATATGTCTGTGAAATGAAGGGGAAAAAAAAAGATTACCATCTACTTAGAAACAGTAAGCTCTTGACCATTTATCTAGAAAAATAAAAATGCATCATTCTACAAACTTGTGCACAAACAATGAAGACCTCTGGAGCTGTAACAACCAAGATGTCCTTCAACAAATAAACAAATACCTCCTGAGACAGTTGTACCAAAAATATACTTTACATATATAAGAGGAAGCAAATTAACAGTACAATGACCTAGATAAGAATTCGCAGAATTATGCTGAGCCAAAAATAATCCAATTTCAAATAATTTAATGTTCTTTGAATCCGTTACGTCAGTCTTAAGGTGATAGAACTGTAGGAATATAGAACGGACCAGTGGCTGTGTCTAGGATAGGATGGATGGTATTATAATGTTCTGTACCTTGCCAGACTCCAAGTCTCTGTCTTGGTTGTCCTTTACTAATTCGTTTAAGTAAATTATTTGTGGGGACAAGAAGCAACTGGATAAAGAATACATGCCAAATTCCTTTGTATTTCTTATAAATACACTTTGATCTATAATTTTCTCAAATAACAAGCTTAGTTTAAAAAGCAACCATAAAAAAAAAAAATCACTGAGAACCATGCCATGCAAGCTCTTCCGTGTACAGGAAGCCAAATCCCCCATCCTTCAAAATCATTGCCTGGGATATGGACCACAATCCCAAATGCAAGAGGTAGCAAGAGCTATAGAACCAGAGACAAAGCTGCTAGGATGTAGACAAGGTCAGAAGGAGGAACAGAGGGAAGGACCAAAGGCAGAGAAGACATCAAACTGCTCTCACAAACCATCGAAACCATGTCCCCTCGGTGACAGTTACTGGACCATTTGTGTACTGAACAGACCCATGGCAAAAGGCAGAAAATACTTTTTTTTTTTTTAAGGTTTTGTTAATTTATTCTTTTTCTTTTTTTTCCAATTTTTATTAGGTATTTACTTCATTTACATTTTAAATGCTATCCCAAAAGTCCCATATACCCTCCCACACACACACACACTCCCCTACCCACCCACTCCCCCTCTTGGCCCTGGTGTTCCCCTGTACTGGGGCTTATAATGTTTGCAAGACCAAGGGGCCTCTCTTCCCAATGATGGCTGACTAGACCATCTTCTGCTACATACGCAACTAGAGACCTGAGCTCAGGGGCTGCTGGTTAGTTCATATTGTTGCTCCACCTATAGGGTTGCAGACCACTTCAGCACCTTGGGTACTTTCTCTAGCTCCTCTATTGGGGGCCCTGTGTTCCATTCGATAGCTGACTGTGAGCATCCATTTCTGTGTTTGCCAGGCACTGGCATAGCCTCACAGGAGACAGCTATATCAGGGTCCTTTCAGCAAAATCTTGCTGGTGTATACAGTAGTGTCTGTGTTTGGTGGCTAATTATGGGATGGATCCCTGGGTGGGGCAGTTTTTGGATGATCCATCCTTTCTTCTCAGCTCCAAACTTTGTCTCTGTAACCCCTTCCATGGGAGTTTTGTTCCCAATTCAAAGAAAGGGCAAAGTGTCCACATTTTGGTCTTCCTTCTTCTTGAGTTTCATATGTTTTACAGATTGTATCTTGGGTATTCTAGGTTTCAGGGCTAATATCCACTTATCAGTGAGTGCATATTATGTGATTGGGATACCTAAATCAGGATGATACCCTCCAGATCCATCTATTTGCCGAGGAATTTCATAAATTCATTGTTTTTAATAGCTGAGTAGTATTCCATTGTGTAAATGTACCATATTTTCTGTATCCATTCCTCTGTTGAGGGACATCTGGGTTCTTTCCAGCTTCTGGCTATTATAAATAAGGCTTCTATGAACATAGTGGAGCATGTATTCTTATTACCAGTTGGAACATCTTCTGGATATATGCCCAGAAGAAGAATTGCTGGATCCTCCGGTAGTCCTATGTCCAATTTTCTGAGGAACCACCAGACAGGTAGACCAATGGAACAGATTTGAAGACCCAGAAATGAACCCACACACCTACGGTCACTTGATCTTTGACAAGGGAGCTAAAACCATACAGTGGAAAAAAGACAACATTTTTAACAAGTGGTGCTGGCACAACTGGCGGTTATCATGTAGAAGAATGAGAATTGATCCATTCTTATCTCCTTGTACTAAGGTCAAGTCCAAGTGGATCAAGGAACTCCACAGAAAACCAGAGACACTGAAACTTATAGAGGAGAAAGTGGGGAAAAGCTTCAAAGATATGGGCACAGGGGAAATTTTTCTGAATAGAACTGTAAAGGCTTATGCTGTATGATTGAGAATTGACAAATAGGACCTCATAAAATTGCAAAGCTTCTGAAAGGCAAAAGACACTGTCAATAAGACAAAAAGGCCACCAACAGATTGGGAAAGGATCTTTACCAATCCTAAATCAGATAGGGGACTAATATCCATTATATATAAAGAACTCAAGAAGACAGACTCCAGAAAACCAAATAACCCCATTAAAAAATGGGGCACAGAACTAAATAAAGAATTCTCAACTGAGGAATATCAAATGGCTGAGAAACACCTCAAAAAATGTTCAATATCCTTAATCATCAGGGAAATGCAAATCAAAACAACCTTGAGATTCCTCCTCACACCAGTCAGAATGACTAAGATCAAATATTCAGTTGACAGCAGATGCTGGCGAGGATGTGGAGAAAGAGGAACACTCCTCCATTGTTGGTGGGACTGCAAGTTTGTAAAACCACTCTGTAAATCAGTCTGGCAGTTCCTCAGAAAATACTATTAAAAAAAAAAAATCAACTGATTGCTGAGGTTCAGCGAAATGAACCTTGACATAATCTGGAATTGAGAGCATCTGCCACCACTACACTCTGCAAATGAAAAAATTCAACAAAGTGCCTCCGTGAGGAGGGGGACAAGATTCAGCATGTGGTGTGCCTAAGAATAAAAGATAAAGGCTGGTGCAACTGTAACGATTTCCCTGCAATGTCACTGCAAAATTGGAGCAGAAATAAAGTTCTATTTTGGATGCCTGGAGTATGAATTTAGACCTCATGTAGAAAACACCACTTAAAGAAAAACACATGAGAGAGAAGTTCACATTGTATCTTCTTCTTTTTCACAAGGAGAGTAATGTGATTCTAAATACACAACAAGAGCCTGTGTGGAAACTAACACTGTATATCTAGAAAACTGGTTTAGTTTTTGCATGATGTCTTGGCATTTTCTGACCCGAATATGATAATCTCTTACAGAGTGAAGCCTCTAAGACGTTCAGTTTTATGTACTAATTTGGCAGAACCACAGGACACAGATATTTGGACAAACATTCTGGGTCTTTTCTGTGAAGCTATTTTTACACACGATTAATAATTGAATCAATAGATTTTGAGTAAAGAAGATTATCATCCATTATATGCCTCAGCTTTAGCCAATCAACTAAAGCTGTGGATAAAACAACAGAAAAATGACCTCCCTTGTGGACAGGGAAGCTCTACCTCTGTCCTGCCTCTAGACTCAAGCAGTATCATGTCCTCCCTGATTCCAGCTTGCTGTCCTCTCCTGTGTGTGTGAATTGTGCATTCAGTGACAGTGGGGTGTGTTCTGAGAAATGCATCATTTAGAAATTCTATCCCTGGGGGAGCATCAGCATGGACTTCTCCACAGTCCAAGGTGGTATAGTCCATCACACATGGTTACCACCCTCTACAACATGTATCTATACTGGCTACTGTAGACAGCATAATATAATTACGCCATGTCTAAATAGAGGTATAGTAGAAAATATTGTTTACAAGAGAACATCTATAAACAGAGCTGGTAAGGCACCTACCATTCTAAAGCTCAGGAGAGCCAGGAAGCAAATAGTAGGTGGCATCTCTGCTGTGCTCTAGGCTCTACAGACACTACACACTTAGGGTGGACTAAGTTCATAATAAATATCACTTCAATGCTAAATTAATTGTATCCTCATGTTCCAGTTTCTTTTCTGTTGTTGGGATAACACAGTGTGACCAGAAGCAACTTAGAAAAAAATAGGTTTATCCGGTTTACATTTTACAGTCCATCAAGGTAAGATAAAGAAGGAATTCAAGGTAGGATCCTGTTGGCAGGAACCGAAGCAGAGGCCATGGAGACGCACTGCTACTGGAGTGCTCCTGCACTCATGTTTAGCTACCTTTCTTATGGGAGCCAAGCCAACCTGCCTTGAAGTGGTACCTTCCACAGAGAGTGAGGCCATTCCACATAAATTACCAAGGAAGAAATTGCCTCCCAGATGTATCCACCAGCCAATACGATGGAGGTAAATTCTCAACTGATAGTCCCTATCCTCAGTTGTCTCTAGTTGGTGTACATTTGACAAAAACTAAATAGCACATCACATTTAACATATATCACTTTTGATATACTTGCTTTTTTTTTTTTAACTTTTGCCCTTTTAAACAGTCAGTTCAAAACAAACACTAGTACACTTCAACAAACATTTACATAACTTTCTACGGACATTTGATTTGAGTTTTAATTAATTTTAATTTTTTCTTGGCAGAAAACAGTAAGACAAGAATACATAGAGTACCATTGTCACATCAACAAGGTCATAATTTTCAATGTCGTCAGCCCCTGTCTCTGCATTTTCCACAGGCAAATATTCAGAGACAGTAACACACACAGAGCTGTCGTCTTCTACATGAACAAAGCTTGCTTCTGGATGATAGCCTAGTATATCTACTTTAGGTTATTTGAAAGTTAATATGTTTTAATAAATTTAAAGGTACACTTTACATAAGGCTAAAATATAGTGAAATTCAAAAATTAGGAACATACTTATGGACATCAGCCAGGATTACAGCTGTTTAATGATAAATGGGTAAAGAAAATACTGTATGTATATACAACGAAATACTATCCACCCATGATAAAAATAAATAAATAAAAGTCCTCACATTTGCAAAGACGTGGGTAGAACTGTGGCTCATTATCCCAAGTTAAATAAGAAATCACAGGAAGATACATGTTTCATTGTGCCACTTATAAAAGGACTCTAGCAAGCCAATCTCATAGAAATTGAGAGTACATCGAAGTTGGAAATAGGATGGTGGTTACCAGTGGATGAGAAGAGTTGGCTGATGGGAATGGTGGGTCAATAAGTACTAAGTCACAATTACATACAAGCAAGATGCTCTTCAGTGCTGTTGCCCAGTAGGATGCTTATGGAGTGATAGGTGACTGTACAATTCAAAATAGTAGAGACTTTGAAGGTCTTTACCACATTGATAACAGTTTCGAGTCAAGAAATATGTTTAACCTTATCAAACACTATATGATACATGCATAATATCAGAACACTGTCAATTAGCAATGTGAAAATTCCAGTTTCAACTTCAGCCAGATTTCTCTCGTGGCATTAGCTTATAAGGCACAAGGGTCAGCAAGGCAATATGCCTGTTGGCTCTAGGAATGCTCTCTGGGAGTTCTCAAGGAGAAAATGAAAGGGCATTGGTCGACCTGGCCCTGTAGAAGAATGTAAGCTGGGAACAGCTCACTGTTGTCACCATTTAGAGCACCAGGAGACTTGAGTTCTTAGAACAGCGTGTTTGTACTTTCTGTTATTGAAGCCATGATTGTTGTTTGTTCTTCAGACCCATTTTAAACAAAATTGCATCTCAGTTAGCAGGTCTAAGATCTTGAAGTTTGCTATGATCATTCTGAGGTACAGGTACTATGTGCCATTCTAGAGTAAAGCCAGGCAACATCATGGCTGGCACTGCAAACTGACCATGGCCTTAAGTTTCAAAGTACTGCTGCTGGCATGCAGTGCCAATGTGTGGCTCAAGAGTTTACATGCTAAAATTTAATCCCTATAAAGAGATATTCAGGAGAAAAACTCAACCCCGTTGGGTTTATAGGCAAGGGTTTGGTAAGCGATTAGATTAGGCAATTATCGGGACTGTGTGTCTCTGATTTAATTCTAGTAAGCAAGGAAAGGATAATAGACTAGAAGAAACAGGCACATGCACACAGATGCTTTCCCTGTCTCTGGTCATGTGATGTTCGCCACATGTTTAGAACTCTGCTAGTAGCAAATACCCACTGGATGTGACTCCTTTAGACCAGACCCAAGAGCCCATATAAACTTTAGTAACTTTTCTTGCATTAGTAGAAAACAATCAGATATATAGAAAAATTGTCACAAACTAACACAGGTAACTTTAGTTTCAAAGATATAAGCACCAGTTGAATTTCAGGATAGGCAAAGTTTGTGAAGAAAAGAATCAGTCAAGTCGATCAGAGTTCACATAACTGAGACAGAATGTGGTCAGAGGACAGCAAATTATCAATGTATGACTGGCATTTCGCTGCAGCTCAGCATCCCTCAAACACCTGGGTGGCAGTATTATAATGGCCGAATCACCAGTTGTAGGGCTGACGTCATATACACAGCACATTTCTGGAAAAGACATCACTATGTATGCATGACTGCACACACATATATTCATATGCAAGCACACACACAAATGGTTCTTTCTCTGGAATAAAGTGTTTCATGTTGAGATTTAATAATAGAATCTGTCAGTCAGACGGGTCTTAGAGAAACAGAATGTTAATGATGAGTTCTGTGAATTGGTTCTGGGGTTTCTAGGATCTCAATGGAAGTAGAATATATTGATTTTCTGATCTAATTAGATTTAAATGCACCAGTTACTATTTCCAGCAGTAATGGAAGCGCATAGAGTATATTTTCGGATGTGGCAAGAGGGATATGGGAAAGAGAATCACTAGATATTCTTCTTATTCAATGATTTACAAACTTATAAGAAGATTCTGGGCATCTATAAACATGACAGCTTTGAGTGTATTTGTCAAGCTGAGGAGTATAAAGTAAAATTGGCTGGTTGCTCTTAATTTCATTGAGCAAACATGGGAGAGATGGGAATGAGCCTAGGGATAAAGTTAAGGCCATGTGCTCTATAAATGACTTGAAACTTTCTTTGCCTTCCCTGCAAAGAGACTCAGATGTGTAACCACTGGAGTTGAGCCTACCAAAAACAAACAAACAAACGAACAAACAAACAAATGGAATTTCATCATCCGCATAGTTGAATTACAACACAAATTGAACTCCTCGCCCTTCAGAGTTCCTGCTATTAAAGTGAAGACTTAGATTAGGCATAGTTGGCAATGGAGGATTGTGGGAAGAAGATACAATGAGCTTGGAGACATTGAAGGTTAATTAGGAATACCCTATGAGGTTATAACTTGAGTGGGGGAGAGAGAAAGCAGGAGTGGAATTCTGTGCCGGTGAACCACTTCCCTTATCACTTCCTGTGCCTTTAGCAGCAGCATGACCCTGTCTGTCTTGTATATACCACTCCTACTGGATAATGTGCAATTGCTATGTATATCAAAGTTTTACCTCTGGTAGACAAGCTATATCCTAATGATGATGGATAGCCCTAGTAGCTAGGTAGTTTCACGACCTGTGGCTTAACAGTTATCTACACTAAGGCCCATAGTAGTTCAAGTCTGCTTCTCAAATGAAAAGCAGTTGCCCACAAAGGGTAGAGGAATTGCTCTAGAATCTCCAGAATCTCAAAGGATTCTGTGATGCTGACAGGCAAGCCCATTGAGTTTCTTAGACTCTGGGTCTATGTGGCAGAATAACTTGTGTGACAACTGGGACTTGAGTTTTTAGGTAGAGGCCAGGGACAGTTATAAATTTTACTTCATTCATTTATCAGTTAGTGGTCATTGCTATTTAATATCTTGCATGTTCATAGTCTGTCATTTTCTTCTCTTTGCCTGGCATTTAGTTGTCTCAGGAAAGAAACTGAACCCCAGTGGTAAGAATAAAAAGGAGATTTCTATGTGTTTTTGAAGGTTGTCTGTAGGGTTTTGAGAGCAAGCTATTAGGCATTTCCTACACTGTAAGATGGAAGAAGAAAGAAAGCCAGACTTGAGGGCTAAGTGTGGCTGATCACAACTTCCCTGTCTGTCCATCAAGCGCAGCAGCCTGTCTGATCAGAGGTCCTTTTGAAGCTCCGTCTTCCCACAATGCAGGGAACAGGGGCACCCGCTTGTTGTTAACTTTGAAACTTCACGAGTAGGCTCCATCAGTTGCCCGAATCTCTAAATTCCAGAGACATTCCAGCTGCTCTCACAAAGTTTAGGGGGGTCACGCTTTTGCCTATCTTAAAATTGACAGTTCTCTAAGAATATACTATTCGCTAGTCCTCAGTAGTCTGATACATTCTTGGCTTTGCTTTGTGAAACCTACAGAGAAGTAGTAAGTGTAGGAGTCATGGGGCCAGTCTCCCAAAGCCTTAGTACATCTGGCGTAGGCCGTCCTGAAGCCATGGTCCTTGATCTTTCTAAGCCCTAAGCAGCTAGAGTTTTCGCAAACTGTTTCAAATGGGTTTTACCCACAGAACACGTAATTTTTTCTCCTTTTGTGACCCAAGGTATCTTTGGAAGCAGAGGGCTTATTTCAGTGCATCCTTCCAGGTCACCATCCATAACCTGAAAACAAATAGGAGAAGGCAGGCACCTAGAGACAGGAGCTGACGTTCCTGATATGAACAGGAGATCACAGAGGAATGCTGCTTACCAGCTTCCTTCTGCTGGCTTTCCTAGCTACATTTCTTCTACCACCTATACCAATCGACTCAAGGATGGCACTACCCACAGTGGGCTGGGCCCTCCCAAAATGACGAACAATCAGGACAAGATAATTTCCCACAGGCCAATGTGATCTGGGCACCTCTTCCTAAGTGACTCTTGGTTGTGTCAAGTTGACAATACAACCAACCAGGACGTCCTCCAAATGATGTCGAGAGCAATCACGAGGCTTCAGTACAAGCTCTGTTGAAGAAAGAAATGTACAACTCTTGGAGTCACTCGGGTTTGGTAGGATGTTATTATGTTTGTCAGGGTTCAGAAACGTTTAATTAGTAACAGAAAAGAACGTGAACTCATCAAAAGCTGAGCTGAACTGAGAAGAGCAGCGAATCAGAATCACATCGGCAGTGACAGGAGTCAGAGACAGAAGAACAAGCAGGAGCAAATGCAGCAGGAGCAAACGCAGAAGGAAACTACCTGCAATCTGAAATTCCGCAGTGCACACTGGTTGTCACACAGAAGCTGAGAGAGAGAGAGAGAGAGAGAGAGAGAGAGAGAGAGAGAGAGAGAGAATAACCAAGGCATACACAGTAATCAGTAAAAGGACTTTGGAAAGGGATCTATTTCATTTACTAGGAAAGAAAATGGAAGCACGAGCAAACAAGAGATTAAGCAAGATGAATGTAGAACTGGCAGATACATTATTAGAATGTAAATGAGTGCAGGCCAGTCACAATGTTACTAATGACTAACTTTGTTGCCTCTAACAAGATGGGGCTAAAATAGCACAAGCAATGATATTGAAAATGAACTTCCAGTAGAGTTTGCAAATTCCAGAGGTCACATGCCACTCACAGATACCTAAGTTGACTACTCTTGGCCTTTTACAAAAGAAACCATCGAAAGACGTCAAGGTCAAGTGAAGACTGACAGTAGACAATTAAAATGGGTATTACTTCAAGAAGACTGGACGAAAGAAAACCAGTAGTTTCAAATGGGTGAAAATGAAAATGGAAAAAAAACCTAATTACATTAATTTCAAATATAATTGTGAGAATGAGAGTAAGTACCTGCTGAGACCCAAAATCTGATCTGGCAGTCACCAACAGGCCAGTATTAACGTAGAACTGGCAGGAGCAAGGCTTAGGTCCCATGTTGGGCGGAAATAATAGCACAGAATGCAAGCATTGGCCATAATCACTGTGAGACCACGATAGAGAGCCATAGAAACCAGGCAAACAAATACCAATCAGGCCCTCTCTGGGCACATGGGAGGGAATGCCAATTCCTTAAAAATTTTAAACCAACCATAGCTTTTGTTTAATTTTACTGTCTATCTAAGGCTACCATCTGTCAGTACTCAGTTATAGAAGGATACCAGTTTTCTTACAACACCACATCGGGAACAAACATCTGCCCTTACCATCTTCCCAGGAAAATCACAAATCCAATAGTTGGTCCTTAATAGGGCCACTGTACAAAGATGAACCTTAGTCCTCATGTGGTACACCTGCATGATGTCCCACTCTAGGAACATTGTGGGACATTTCCTGAGAGCACTGACTTCCCAAATCACAGAAATCAGAATACAGTTAGTTTACTATCCCACATGTTTGTTCTTGGGTCAGTTCAAAAAAACAATCTCACAAATAATTCCCAGATCCTTATAATCCTGACTGTTTCCATTTCCTTTTCAGAAGTATAGAATATTAAAATAAAAAATCTCCAAGAGTGGGTTTTTTCTCCCACAAATATAACGCATCTGTCCTTTCTCACTGTACTGGCTAGCTTTGTGTCAACTTGACACAGCTGGAGTTATCACAGAGAAAGGAGCTTTAGTTGGGGAAATGCCTCCATGAGATCCAGTTGCAGGGCATTTTCTCAATTAGTGATCAAGGGGGNNNGNNCCCTTGTGGGTGGNNCCATCTCTGGGCTGGTAGTCTTGGGTTCTATAAGAGAGCAGNCTGAGCAAGCCAGGGGAATCAAGCCAGTAAAGAACATCCCTCCATGGCTTCTGCATCAGCTCCTGCTCCCTGACCCGCTTGAGTTCCAGTCCTGTATCCTTTGGTGATCAACAGCGGTTTGGAAATGTAAGCCAAATAAACCCTTTCCTCCCCAACTTGCTTCTTGGTCATGATGTTGTACAGGAATAGAAACCCTGACTAAGACACTCACAAACTATAGTTATATCATTTAGTAGCTCTCATTACATTGATAATTCATGCAGCTTGTTAGGTGTATTTCTAAGTACCGCACAAGAACCTATTCCTCATTATAGATTTTAATTTAATATTTATTATATATATGATTTTATGTAGATATCTATGTGCATATAAGCCAATCTATGTGTATGCATGTTTATTCAGTTTTCATATGTACATTTAAAAGATATTAACATATTTATGTATGTTGTACTAATATATATAATTACTTGTTTTTGTAATTGACTATTTTTTATTTTTATTCTTGATATTATGATATTGTGATATAATTACATTATTTGTCTTTTCCCTTTCTTGCATACAAACTCTCCCACATATTCTTCCTTGTTCTCTTTTAATTTAGTATATATATATATATATATATATATATATATATATATATATATAAAACCTAATCAGTCCATACAGTGTTAGTTGTATATGTTTTCAGGGTTAACCATTTGGTATTGGGTAACCAGGTAATATGTTCTTCCTTGGTGATGACTATTGATGACTATCTCTCCAACTCCCAACATTTCTTGCTAATCTGCAGGAGTTTTTATGTTGTTTGTTTGTTTGTTTTTGTAGAGTTGAGGCCCTGAGATTGTCACCATCCATTTGTGTTGGGACCCAAGCTAGATCTGTTGGGTTGTGGAGACATGGTGGATGGGAAGGTCAGAGAGACTCTCCAGGCTTGACACTGGAAAAGTAGGTGGGTGGTCTCATCTTTTAGGTTTTTAACAGAATTCTATGTCTTGCCACCCTCTTACTTTCTTGATTTCATTTTAATTTTCAGAACAAATATACGGTTCTTTTTATGCTAAGAATTTGAGAGCACATGAGTAAAGGTTTGACTGCAGTTGTTTATTGTCTTACAGAATATACAGCCCTTGTCCTGACCACCTAAACAGCATGAGTTTCCAGTTATTTAATGTCATTCTAAATGTTTATTAAAGTTATTTTTCTTAAATAAAGTATTTTGTAAGCATTCACTGCTTTCAGAACATGTACTGAGAATAAGTCAGTTGTGTGAAGATAAACATTTGTTTTCCTCCTTTCTCTTCATTTTAAATAGTTTACCCAAGCTTCTTTGAAGTCAATACATCTTCCAAAGTGCACTAGTGTATACAGGTATGCTCTTCTGGATTTTTCTGTCATGTGTATGAGTGTTTTGTCTGTATGACTGCCTGATACCACAGAGCTCAGAAGAGGTCAGCCAATCCCCTGTACTTGGGGTTATAGATGGCTGTGAGCCTCCATGTGGGTGCTGGAAATCCATTCAGTATTTTCTTTAAAAGCAGCATCTATGCCAGTGCCTGGCAAACACCAAAGTGGATGCTCACAGCCAGCTATTGGATGGAACACAGGGTTCCCAATGGAGGAGCTAGAGAAAGTACCCAAGGAACTGAAGGGGGCTGCAACCCTGTAGGTGGAACAACAATAGGAACTAACCAATACCCCCTGAGCTCGAGTCTCTAGCTGCATATGTAGCAGAAGATGGCCTAATCGGCCATCACTGGGAAGAGAGGCCCCTTGGTCTTGCAAACTTTATATGACCCAGCACAAGGGAAAGCCTGGGCCAAGTAGTGGGAGTGGGTGGGTAGGGGAGCAGGGGCGGGGGGGGTATAGGGAACTTTCGGGATAGCATTTGAAATGTAAATAAAGAAAATAATAATAAAAAAAGAAAAAAAATTAATAAAAATGTATAAAATAATAATAATAAAAAAAGCAGCAGTGCTCTTAACCACTGAGCAATCTCTCCAGCTTCCAAACTCTTTAATACCTCTCAGTGATCATGAATGTGCTTTGTTGTGTATACCAAGCCCTAAGTGCACAAGACTTTCCACTACTGCCACACAATGCCAAGCATACTTAAGAATGAATCGTAGCACATTGACTCATTACCTGCATGTATCACTTTTCCCCCAAAACTGTCAAAAACAAAAAGATGTGTTAAATATCCCCTATTGCTATTGTTCTGTCCAATTTTCTGTGCACAGTTAAAAGCATTTTTGCGGGAGTGCTTATTTTACATTAATCTGGTGTATGGAGGTTCATAACTGTTATGTCTTCATTGAGAACTTTTAAATCAAAATGAAATCACCGCCTTTGTCCATTTGCTGTTTGGGGAAATTGATTTTATTTTGATGCATAGGGCCGCTTTGCTGTTGGCATTGCGTGATTAATCTTTGTCTGAATTTTTAACTTTTTATTGAAATTCCTTTACAGTTGTTTCTTGTAAAAACATATGACTTTTGTATTTTGGTTATTATAACTCATTTGAGATTTTTCAGCCATACTGGGTGACATATCATAAATATTTCTCATGGTTTGGGTTTTTCATGCTTCTATTTTCCTTACTACAAGATTATCTGTTTTCTAAATTTCTTTGATTTCCTTCTTCTTTTAAGTTACCTAATAAGTTGGCGGGGTGATATACACATTGAGTTCGTAGTACATGCTTTCAAATATCATACATTCAAAAATTGTAAGCTTTTTCAACACATCAATGTAATAAAGGAAATGGCTTAGCGTTCTCCCTGTGAAAGAGTAGTAAATAAGAAATAGACAACATTTTTAAACCTCTGTATTCTGCAAACCTACTCCTTACACATACTTTTAAGGAAATCTGACATAGAACAATGATGTAATTTACTTCATAAATCTTCTCTACTAGAAATTACTTCTGATATTTTAACTTGGATTCTATTTGATTTACATTTTCTTTTTTTTAGTATTAACTCTATCTTCAAGTGGTTTCAGGTTTTGCCTCAGAGTTTATACCATAGTTCTCCCACTTTTTTTTTTTTCTTTTTTTTTTAGTGCTTTGTATCCCCTTGTTTCTAAGATATTCAGACGATCTGTTTGAAAGATCTTTCTCCACAGGACCATGATATGTGTGTGTAGCACATGGTCTTGAGAGACCATATCTTTTGAATATCAAAACTCTATATAGAGAACCTAACCTAAGTAAAGTCGAACTCAACTCTAGAACCAGTTTCCAGGTTATCCCCCAACCGGACCCAAGTCTAGCACGTTTCCAGGTTATTCCCCAACAAATCTACTCTTCTAGCTTACAAGCTTGCCCTTGATACTTTTCTTCCTAACAACCACCAAACTGGAAAAACTGCAGGAGTTAAGTTTGCGGTTTGACTCCCAGCGCCAGACAGTTATGTTAAAGGCTGTAATAGACCCCAATCCGATGTGTATCAGGCCAGATACCCGCTTCTTGCCTCTATAAATGCTTGGTTAATAATAGACTCGGCTCCACCTTCCTGTTGTGTTTGAGTTGCCAGGGAGCCCAAGCTCAACCTTGAACAGAGACCCTAATGCAATTGCATTGGATTCAGCTCCTTGGTGGTCTTTTTAGTGTTCACAAATGTTTCCTGGTAGAACGGTCTCATTAGGCTCAAATGGCTTCAGCCTCTTGAGCTTTTAGGGCTATCCTGGAGCTGTTAGGGCTTTAGGCCTCTACCTAACACATCTAATGTTCAGGATTGTAAGACCAAGGCCATGGTGGACTTTGTTTCTCTGCACTCACTTGTAGTGTCTGTATGTATGAAGAATTAGAGGCCCAATACACTCTAGGGAGAGTTCTACAGAAAGACTTTGTGTGATAGTGGAACGTGCTTCACCTATGCACCCACTACAGTAGTTGCAGTCATGACTGCCCACTGTGGCTGCAGAAAACTGGGTTTGGTTCACCATAATTCACTCATTTAAACTACAATATTCTTATGTGGTGGCAGCTACGATAACGGAAACAAATCACTAGGGGCAAATACTATAGAGTGTCGTATCTTGCCTGTACTTTCTTCCCCTTTTTAACCCTTCTTAATAAATTCTTTCCACTCTAAGCAACTGGATTTTTCCCAAGCTCATTTAGCTTGAATACAGATCTGGGATCACATTGATTTGTGACCCTTTGTCCTCTGGGATGATTCCAGTGGCTGCTGGTTGCCCCTCCCCTTGATCACTAGTGGGATTCCCAGTTTCATTTTGTCCTTTGTTTTCTTTCCCAGATATTTCTTTCTCACACCAAACAACCGGAGCTATTCCTCTGCCACCTCTCTGAGAACTGAGTGAGGGAAGAGCGAGAGCTTTGCTTTTCTCCGGCGTTCTCTTTGCTGAACAGTTGGCACTTTTTGAAAGATGAGTTGAGTTGATCTGGAAGCTTGGATATTTGGATCTTTAGAAAGGGCTTCCATCCTTCATTCCCCATGATTCCCTTGCTCCCATTGGTGTCCTTAACACTCTGTGGAGTGGCTGAGTTGCTGGTCTGTCACAACTAATTCCCAAGTTTTGTCTTGTTCCTTTCCATATGTTTTATACTCTGCCAATTTGAGAGACTCAGTACACCACCCTGTCTGATTTGGGTTACATCAGCAGATGCTGACACTTCTCTGGATCCTTTTTTTTTTTTTTTAAATCCATGTTTAAACATCTGGTTCCTTAAAGCTATGTGAATGCTTTACATACTCTCTCCAGACAGTGACTTTAAGACAGATGAAGCTCAGATGGATAAGAGGGCTCTTAAAAGTACACCAATCAATCCCAAAAGATATATTCCAGTTACAAGATTCACTTTGTGTCAGAAATGCAGGTGGAGATCTTCACAGCAAGTTAAAAATTGCATAGGAGTGCTTGAGTTCCATGGTAAAACTTTCCATTTATGGTCCTGCTCTTTATTTGCTTCTATAATGTATATGTTGTTTTTTTGTTTTGTTGTTGTTATTGCTCTTATCTTTGTTTTAGTTTTGTTTTGTTTTTCAAAGCAGAAGCTCCATTTGCCCAAAGCTGGTCTTGAGTTCTAGAACTCTATCATAGCTGGAATGACTAGTATGCATCATTATCCAGGTGTCTCCAGACCACATCTTGATAGTAGCTCTTCCCTACTTACTGACTGGATGGTTTGATTTTCTTGTGTTTTTTTCTCCTCATAGTCTATGTAATCATCACCTATCAGATGCATGCCTAGCAACTATATTCTCCCCGTTATGTAAGCTACCTCTTCAGCTGTTCAGAATCCTTTAATTACATGAAGTCCAATTTGTCAATTAAATTTATTTCCAAAGCAACTAGAGTCCTATTCAAAAAGTTATTGCGTATGGAGACATTCTGAAGCATTCTCCTTATTTTTTTCCTCAATCAATCTTATAGTTTTATATCTTACATTCAGTTCTTTGATCCATTTGAAATTAATTTTCACACAGGTTCAAAGATAAGAGATCTAACTTTTTCTCTTACACACAAATATCCAGTTGTGCCAGCATCATTTGTTGAAAGAGCTGTCTTTTCCCCAGTGTGTATTTTTAGTACTTTTGCAAAAATCAGATGTATGTGGCAGCAGGAGAGTCTCTCTGTTGCACAGATCTGTTTGGTGCCAGTGTCATCCATGCTGATATTGCTACTATGGCTCCGCTTGCTATACAGCCTGGAATCAGGTATGGTAGTACATCTAGCGCTGCTCTTTTCCTGAGGATGCTTGGAGTATCTTAACCATCTTTAATGCTTCCATAAGAACTTGGGAATTTTGTTTTTCTAATTCTATAAATAATGACATTGAAATTTTGATGGGTATTACATGGAATTTGAAGCGTGTTCTTGGTAGTATTTGTGTAATATTGTTTCTTCCACTCCGTATGCATGGAAACTCCATCTTGTAGAATCTTTGATTTCATTCTTTAGTGTTTAAAGTTATCAATATAGAGATCTTCCATGTTTTAAACTAGCTTTCTATTGAAATAATCTGCTTTAATTCTGATGGGCTTGCTTTTATGTGAACTGTGGTGCTTCTTTCAATAACTTTTCTTTGTTTTCTATGCTTAGTGTTTTGATTATAATATAACAAGGGAGGCCCCTTTAGAATACTGTCCATTTAAAACTCTATATGCATCTTGAATACAGAGGCTCACTTCATTCTCTAGATTTGAGAACTTTTCTAGAATGAAGCTATTAAATGAAGCTATTTAATAATATTAATAAATTATTTATTCATTTAGGCTAATATTATTCTGTCTCCAGAATTTGTAATTGTATTACTTTTTATTAGATATTTTCTTTACTTATATTTCAAATGTTATCACCTTTCCTGGTTTCCCCTCTGAATTGTAATTGTTTTTTAATGGCAGTCCAATAAATTCATACATGTTGTTCATATTTTCTTTCTTTTTTTTTTTTGTCATTGTTGGTGCCTAAATATTCTACTGTATATGCCTTGTTTTCCATCCTTGGTATTATGTCTTCCACTTGAACCACCTTCATTATCACTTTTAGCTCTTTTTTGGTTTGTATGTGACTTGAGTCACTACCTCTTAAGTGTCCATGTTTCCTAGTTTTATCAATATTTATCTTATTTTGAAGCCACCTTTGTGAATTTTCTTCAGATTACAAACACAATACTTTGATAAACTTACACCAGTATCCTTTTCTTAATAGTTTAATTTTTAGAGACTACTTTCTGATTCTTTTATGTTTGTGTGAGTACTCTATTTGTGTGGTGTGGGTGTGTGTGTGTGTGTGTGTGTGTGTGTGTGTGTGTGTGCATACAGAGATTCAAAAAGAACTGTCTGTTCTTCCCCTCTCTCACTTTCTGCTTTATTCTTCTGAAGCAGGATCTCTCTATAATCCTAAGGTCTGTAGTTTCCATTTATGCTGATAGTCAGCAAGTCTGACTCTGTTTCTCAAGGGTTGGCATTATAGGCGTGTTTGAGACTATAGCCACACAACTTGTTATTTGAGTGCTAAGGTCTGAATTCAGGTCCTCATGCTGAGTATACAGCAAGCACTCTAACCACTGAACTTCCCCTATATACACAATTATGAATCATTTTTAAATACTTTTGTTTGTCTTTTACAGCTTGGGTTTTTATTCATTATTTTACAGACTATTGTCATGGACCCCATCTTTGTTTTTGTTTTTGCTTTATTTTCTTTTGTTCCTTTGATACTTTCTCTTTTTATGAACGGTAGATCAGATCCATTCACCTAAATACAAGAGTATATACTGGCTATTTTCAGCAATTGAACACTTTCTGATTTATCGCAGACACAAAGAGAGCTACATAAGCTACATATGCCTATATTCAACAACTAGTGTGCTGCAACCTTCTATTTAACATGGCTGTTGTGAACAGTCTTTCCTACCTGAATTGGGTACCTTACTATTAAGAGCCTTTTAATGTGTACAATTTTAAGCAATAAGGAGTTGTGCATTTACTAGATTTAAGGGGAAATTTCTCTAAGTGCAATTCTCCTGAAACTTTCAGCCTTTTCTTTTGAAGAATGTGAAATCAAACTTAGGAAATGCCAACCCCCCCTTTTTTTTTTTACTTAAAAGCTATCAGCAATATTCTACATTTAAAATTATTTGGTAGAATCATATCAGATGATGAGGGAAAGAATTATTGATTGAGAACTCATAAACAGAAGTTAGCTTTCTCCCTTATAGAATTCGAATGGAAGGTTTCCCTTCTGTGAGATGTTAATATACAAGAATTTGATGGACTGAACCCCATACGCATTTCCTCTATGTGGCCATGTCATCTGCCTTAAGAACTTATCTGAGCTGTAGCATACAGAAATGCTTTATTAAATGACCCATGTCCTGGAGCTGAGGACCTAAAATGTGCAGTGTGTGCTAAAATGTGTTTTCTCAGTGTTACAGTAAACAAGAGACAAATTAGACAAGTAACTGAGGCTACTCTCCTTTCCTTCTGATAAAATGCATAAAGGAAGTCATTTTGAGGAAGAAAATGTTTATTTTGTCTCATAAAATAAGAGTTTGAGAGTCTGTCGTCCATTGTGACAACAGGAGTCCTGGTGGTTGAGGCAGGACTATTATAAAACTCATTGCATCATGTCTCGGCAAACAGAGAGCTCAGGCCAACAAAATTGTTCTTCCTGTCACCAAGAAGGCTTATCTTTAGCCAGTTGTTTCCTCTGGTTGGAGCCCAATTCCTAACACTCCACTACCTTCTGAAATATCCAGTAGCTGAGAACTAAGTGTCCAAACACATGAGACTATGGAGAATATTCAAATTCAGAACCACATTGGCTTCACCACACTGATAGAAACCAGACACCTTGTCTTTACCCTAGAAACACGTCCTATTTCCAAAGGGAACCAGGCCTATATTCAGTGCTATAAATCACAATTGAGCTTTGCCTCCACAGCTCCAAGGAACTCAAAGGAAGTTTCCACCTTTATTAACCAAACCCCTTTTTACCTAACTGATTTGTTTCCTTAATTTTTGAAGTCTTTCCTATGCCTTTTGGCAATAACTATTATTATATTTTAATTATCAAACACTTTTCTAAGTTCTACGTTAGGTCCTGGAGATAAGGATGATCGCTGCCAGATGCTCCTCATTTTCCTGGTAAACATATGGTCTAATGAACAGGACAACTAGCAAACAAATAAGTGAAGAGGAGAAGAAATATTGGTGAATGTCTTTACAAGGACAGTAAACTGTAGCTCATGATTCAGAATATATGTTGGGATGATTTAAAGGTGGGTGAGACCAATTCGGTTTACACTGAGAAAAAATGAGGCCAGTTCTACAATGTGGAACAAGGATGAGAGTCTTTGTTTTAGTCTTCTGGCAGTGGAAAGACTCTGATGTGGAGATTCAGAAAGCAGTTGGAGCACTGTGGGAACAGTCAGGGCATGAGCTATGAGGAATTAAGCATAGACCAATGCACACATACTTTCTTTCTTTCTTTCTTTCTTTCTTTCTTTCTTTCTTTCTTTCTTTCTTTCTTTCTTTCTTTCTTTCTTTCTTTCTTTCTTTCTGATATAGAGTGTTACTATGCAGCCCAATTTTCCCTCAAATGTGTGACCCTGCTTCTTCAACCCCCTGAGGCCTGGAATTATAACATACATATCTTGAAGATAAAAATTATGAAATGAATCCTCAATATCATTTTTGCTATTAAAGCACTTTAGATAGGAAACAATTGATATATTTTAAATAGGAACTAATGTGGTATATTTTAAAAGTATAATACTAACATGAACAGTGGTTTGGAGATAGGTAGCAAGAGTGGAAACAGAAAGTTCAGGTTTTTGCTATAGCCACAGAAAAAAGTGACATATTTAAATACCTGTCGGGGGAAGATGCATAGTTTCATAGAGGTAGGATTGCTAATTTTCTTGCAGTGGTATATATAGTTCAAGAAGCACCAGAAATGTTCTTGGTATTCTTATAGAGTCAAGCAAACGACAATGTTATTTACTAAGATGTGGAAGACTAAGAAGAGAGAAGAGAGAAATCAAGTGGTCCTATTTGGACATGATGCTTAGAAGTCTTTGATTCTAATGTGTAGTTGAGTATATGTGCCTGGAATTTGCTCTAGACATTTGTATTTATAAAGTCCATGAGTGACACATACAAGTAAAGACATAAGGGGAATATGTCCTCTAAGTAGTACAGAGGTCAAAAAAGCCCTCAAGAGTCTTGGTGGTTAAACTCTAGAAGGAAGTGAAAAGCTCTACAAAGGAAATAATAAAAGGTAAAGAATTGTGAAGCAAAAGAAAAATTAATCTAGTTACATGGAAGTCAAGAAAATGAAGATTTCATAAAGGAGGGAGCAGTTCCTGTGTTATAACTGCTGAGAGGCTATGAGAGATAATGGGGCCAGAACTTGTAATCACACAGCCAGTTGTAATCTTGGCAAGTGCGATTTCATTTAAATCATGGAGCTGAAGAATAATGAAAGGAAGTTGAAAGAAAAAAAAAAAACTCAAATCTAATTTAAAATGAAGAAGATTAAGATAATTGACCAAGTAAAGACAGTATACGTAGAAAGATAATTGACCAAGTAAAGACAGTATACGTAGAAAGATAATTGACCAAGTAAAGACAGTATACATAGAGGTGATACTACAATTTGGGATAAAGGCAGACTATGAAAGGGAGACTGCTTTAGCTACTGCTAAACAAGACAAGACAGCAATGGATGCATATGTGTTTATAGTCTCATAAAGAGATTGTAGACCACCAGCTTATCTTTCCCTGTGAGCTGTGGGAATCAAGATGATTGTGTGCACAGGTCAGCCATCAGAACTATCATAATTATGCAAAGATGGAGTAAGAACTTCATAGAATGACTAAAACAGTCAGATTTACTCCGTTCGACTTGGTTGCCTAGACCTTGGATTGTAACTCTTTCTGGCTGTTTTCTGGAGGGTAGATGCCAGACTTTGGCTAACAGGACAATAAGCAATGAACCACTGTCAGCAGCTGAAATGTATTTATCTCTAATAACCCACAGAGTATACACCAGCTACAGCATCATTTCTTACCAGTGTTACACAAGCCCACTGGCTTTATTGAAAAGAATTTGAGATTGGCATTCTTTTGTTCTAAATTCCTAAAAGAAAGGAAATCCATACACATCATGAGAGAATACAATGTCATTTGAATACAGAATAACAGAGAACAATTATCCCAAAGTGCCAAAGAACAAGAAAACAGTGTGGCTTGAGATGCTATAGTTTGGTATATAGTTTTCAAAATATACACTTTGTGTTATTTTCAGAGCAGTTCCTTGGGTTTAAGTCAGGCTGGCATAGCAGTCTGACACTGACATATCCCTGTAGATACATCTGACAACCCATAGCCAGCCAGTCACCAGTTTAGAGTATTATTTATGGACATTTTTGAACTCAATCACACAGCAAGCAAGACATACAGAAGAAGGAAAAGAAATATCAGCTGTGAAATAACACTCTATTTTCTCCATGTTTCTTGAACATAAAGTCAAGAATTAAGCACACATGGTAAAGGGAGGAATCGGCTGCTGTTAGGGAAGAGTGAACTGTGTTATATTTAAGGAAAACTTCAAGAGGCATCACAGGGGAGAGGATTTTCTGTCATTAAAATGAAGTGTCATTTTAGGTTTCCTCCTACATATGTCAATTTAATTATAAAACAGATTTTATACATCAGAAGCAATAATGGGGTACTGGATGAGTGAGTGTGGGTGGGTGTGTGCATGCATGTGTAATTTTTAAATATTCAACATGAAGATTTCTGCACTCTAGAGAATTAATCAAACTGTCAGATCCAAGACCAAAAACTGAGAAGTACACCCAGTGGTGTGTCATGGTAACTTAGCAACCAGAGCTGAAGAGGTTAAGACAGAAATTACTGTCATTCCCTAATATTTAAGAATATCTACCTTATACTACCCTTGCTTCCTCCCATATATTCACATTCTGATTGATCCCTCTTGGTTGTAGTTCACTAAATCACATCTTTTATATATTTTAATGATATTATGTATGACAATTTCCATTTGGGGAATAGTGAAAATCACATTCTGGAAAATGATCTTGAGAGAAGTTCACGATCCTCCATTGGCCAAGACTAAGACTTTTCCACATCACAGTTATGCCAGCTGTACTCATAACCACATAGATACTCATCACCTCCTTGGTACATACCAAGGGCCTTAGACACTCCATGACAGGCTACGGACAGTAAGTTCTTCTGTCAAAATTCAGACTTGCAGCAGTCCAGGCATGGGCATCAGCACAGGATCTTCACAAGGTTGGGTTAGGTCCTCTATGAAGAGCAAAGACATCACGCCCTAAAAATATACAAAATAGTTATTCACTCGGATGCCTGGGAAACAAGCACAAATGAATTGCATATCGGCAAAAAGAAAAGGGGGCATTATTTGAGTGATTGACAATGTATACAATATCCCAAATAGGCTTGATATATAGTAAGAAGATAGGGACATTGCTCCCATACTCGTCAATAGTGACCAGTCATGTTAAGTATTCTCCTCTCCAGCTCTTATAAGGCAAGAGGTTTGTTGGTGGACAACAATGGTCAGGCATAGAATAGCAGCAGCTCTTCCCGGGATGCCCCTCTGTGCTGCTTCCACAAGTATGCATTTTTTGAAGATAGATATAGCTGGCGACCATTTCTTTTTCTCCCATGTGAAGTGTTAACAGTCACAGCATACAGTTGCTGCTCTTCTGGGAACTATTTTTATCCCATTGTCACTTGTGGCTGAAGCTATTTCATACCTCTTATCTCAGTGTGCTCATGTGTGTCTTCATTTAGGAAGCATTACTCAAGCTCCATTATAAGCAGTTCTCCATGCTCAGGAAGGAATAGGTGAAGCTCCTTACCCTCAGAGACCTCAAGTAGATCACCTTCATAATACAAAATACTGCACATCAACACAGGACCATACTTTCTCTACACCTCTTTATCTTTAATCTTCAAATATTGATCATAGGACAAGTCAGTAATGCTGTCCCAATGAGAGGTGCTAAAATCTACACTGTGGACAACAATCCTTAGGAATAAAGAAAGAACAAAACTGTCCCTATTCCAAATAAACTTTTATTTTTGTTTCAGAGAAAGAAAAGAAATGGATATGATGGTATTTTGAACATTCTCATCTCTAATTTATGTTAAAGAGAGATCGGGGTGTGTGTGTGTGTATGTGTATGTGACCGTGTGTGTGACTGTGTGAGTGTGTGTGTGTAGGCTAAAAGAGAAGCAGGAATATCATATACATCAACCATAACATCCTCATTGCTTCTGGGCTGCTGTAATCTAACACAGATTGCATTTGCTCATATAGATATATTTATAAACTGTGTATCTAGATTCAACTAACCCTCAGCATTGGACTACCTTAATATATGCATTAAAAATCAGCACTGATTAAAGGCAACAGAACAACAAGGAAACAAGTATCTGGTAGAGATGACAACTCCCTGCCTTCTTCTCCACAAGCTCTGCAAGGGGAAAATAAGGGCAATCTAAGAAGTCTTACAAGAAATACCGGGGTTTGCAGAAATTGCATTCAAAGTATTTCTGAATGTATACATGTATTTACTATTAATTAATATAAATTGTGCTATTAATCTTTAGCCTAAGTGATTTTCATTCTTATTGTATAAGCCAATGCCTTGCTTATCTGTGTATTTAGTGAGCTGCATACTTAAAAATATGATGATATGTCAATGATCAGAGGCTACAACTTTAAGTCAGGTGTTATGGATAGCCCTGGGGCTAATTATATTTGATGTTAACTCCGTTCTCCTGTGAGGGGGTTCATGTGAACAAGGAATGAGTCAGCACTCAGGTGATTTCCTGTAAACCTGCTTCCCACCTTAATTTGTAAAATAAAGGAGAGCTGATGATTGGGCAGATAAAAAGGAAGGTGGAGCAGAAGGTGGAGAGAGGGAAGGAAAAAAAATGGAAGAGGGAGAGGATGCAGAGGAGGAGGAAGAAAAGCAGAGCAGAAGCACATGGTCTGGAGAAACCGCAAGTTCTAAGGGGTCTCATAGATGTGGAAGATGGTAGTGTAGCGATAGAGCTGCCCAATCTAGGCACACAGCATGTAGTCACATTAATTGAGTTGTGTTTTCATTGCAGGGGCATATTTGGGTTGTAGAGATTTACCGCAACAGTCAGGGTTCCTGTTTTAGCTTGAAGTGGATCCTTCCAGATTCACTGGCTCCTCCCAGCCACTCTCATCCAGGATGCTCCAACTATCCATGTGGTTAATATTGATCTACATGTTGCTTTGTCTTCTTATCTTTGAACAAAGGACATTATATATCAAATCTGGAGAGAAAACTCTCAGTTGTCATTAAAAACATCATTTCAGAAGCGACTCACGGATTATCCTAGTCTGTTAAGCTGGCTGAGTGACATTTCTTCCACAGGATTTTTCATAATTTTACTTTAAAAGCCTAACAGCTATGACAAATAAACCTGGGATTGCTCCTCAAATTAGGCATTCTCCAATCCTCTGTAGCATTATGTGCTGGTTTGCTGCAAAGAGAGCTTCCTTCATGAATGGCGAAAGCTGTACTTACCTGCCTATGCAGATAAGCATTTAGCATATAGTTAGGAATTAAGCTGGTATAGAGAAGTGGCAGGGGTAAGATTTCCTCACTTAGCAGCCCTGAGTAGTTCAGACTTCCCGGTATGAATTCCTTCCTATGGAGAGGGCCTGTCTTAGGGCTTTACTGCTGTGAACAGACACCATGACCAAGGCAAATCTTATAAAAAACAACATTTAATTGGGGCTGGCTTACAGGTTCAGGGGTTCAGTTCATTATCATCAAGGTGGGAGCATGGCAGTATCCAGGCAGGCATGGCACAGGCAGAGCTGAGAGTTCTATGTCTTCATCCAAAGGCTGCTAGTGGAAGACTGACCTAGAGTGAGAGTATTAAGGCCACACCCACCGTGACACACCTACTCCAGCCAGGTCACACCTATTCCAACAAGGCCACAACTCCAAATGGTGCCACTCCCTGGTCCAAGAATATACAAACCATCACAGGGCCATAAGTCTAGCCATACAGCTATTGGTTACTCCCAGGATATAAGTGCCACCATTACATCTTTTGGAGTATCATGACATTCTGTTCGTTGTTGTGCTTCATGTGTGTTACTGCTGGGTAGGACAATTGATTGCTTTTCTCTCTTAGAAGCTTGCACAGGTCTTCCTGCTACATGGAGAGCTGGTCCTCAGGCAGGAGCATTGTAAGTCATTTCCTTCAAGTCCTGTATCAGAAGTGTGTAACATCTTCAGCGTTATAGTATTAAACTTCAGTTTCTTAGAGGACACCAAAGGCAGCAGCAATAACCTATATTGTTTTGGGAGTCTATAGATGATCCTGTTCAACAACTCAAAAGGTTTCTCATGTCTGGCATGGTGAGGTTTGTTAGATTATCTATGGCTCTTGGAGGAGTGTTAGTGCCCCAAGTGTGATTTTATTATATACAGATACATATATACACATATACACATACATATATACATATGTATGTATATAGATACATGTATGCATGTGTGTATATATATGTGTGTGTGTGCATGTGAATGTGTGATATATTTTAAGTAGATATTAAATAGTAAAATTTCCTATGACCTCTTCCAACCCCTAGTGTTACTTATACGTCCCTTGTCTTTCTCTGTGTTGCTCTTCCTTCTTCTCTCCCTCCCCAAGAAAACGGCTCCCTCGTTGTTTTCATTTCTCTTGTCATAGCATCTGTGTCCTCCTATTCCCCTTTCAAGAGTTCTTCCCTTCCCTTTGTGGTCCCCCTTTTACTTCCTGGTTATTTGCCATTATTTCTAGTATTACACTCATGACTGAAGTTTTAAAGCTAGACACCAAAAATAAGCATGAGCATACCCTGTTTTACTTCTGAATCTGGATTGACTCACTCAGTATAATATGTTCTTTGATAGACGACTAATATCCAAAATATATAAGGAACTCACAAAATAGCATTAAAAAAAAAACAATTGTAAGAATAGGCTATAGATCTGAACAGAGAATTCTCAAAAGCAGAAATAAAAACTGGCTAAGGAATCGATTAAAATTCCACATCCTTAGCAATTGGAGAACTGCAAAATGAAACTACTTTAAGATCTCATCTTACTCCATTCACAGTGGCTAAGGTCAATCAAACAACCCACAACAAAGGCTGGTTGGGGAATGCTCATTCACTGTTAGTGAGATTGCAAGCTCGTGTAGCCTCTCTATGGAAATCAGTGTGGAGAATTCCCCAAAAGCTCAAACTAGTCCTACATGACCCAGCTATACTGTTCCTTGGCCTATGCCCAAAAGATTCAAAGAATAATGAAAATGTGATACACACACACACACACACACACACACACACACATATGCATACATATACACTTTGGAATAGTATTCATCTGTAAGGAAAAATAAAATGTGTGAAAGTAAATTTTGTAAGGTGTTTGAAGGCACGATAGGCAGAAATTCTAAGTGATTTTTTTTTCTTTCAAATAATTAGCGAATTTTAGTGCAGTTACGATGCCATTTGATATATGAAATTTGGTTTCTGCTGTAACTAGGTCATTAGTTAATTTTAGAATTAGACCTGAGTATCTATAAGATTGTGTGTGTTATTGAAACACTGGGGGAGGGAGATGACTCCAGTGCTCCTGATGTTGCTGCTGCTTAGATACGACAGTGGTGAACTCTCTAAGAGTATGCTTGAGAAAAATAAGTCACTGTGGTACCAGTGTTGTAGGGAACCCAAGACAACCCGAACTGCTACATTTATCAGGTTCTTAGAGGACACTATTTGCTTTTATCTTACGCTGTCTGGACCCCAGTTGCTTATTTGCAAACTGTTAGAGCAGAATCAACTCATTAATGTGAATGCTTTACCCCTTTAAACTCTTTGCATATTTTATTCCTTTAAATGGAACATTTCACTTGCAGTGAAGTCCTCATAGCCCATGCAGGATTATTGGATAAAATGATCCCATTGCACATCACTTAGATACACATTTTAGGCGAGAGATCTAGCACCGCATTCTCATTTATAACTTGGTTACTTTACCTAAACCTGAAATTGTCAAGTGTCCTTTCTCCTGTATCCAGCAAAGACCAATACAAGAGCAATTTGCTGTAATAAATGAGAAACTGTCTCTCCTGCCAAACTTTCTTAAGCCTGCTGCTCCTGCAAGCAGGAAAAAAAAAAAAAAAAAAAAAAAAAAAAACTCTACAAATGCAGATATAAAAAGCAACAGCTGCCCTTGTCCAAGTTCCTATCACATGTGACCTGGTTTGCTAAGCCTGTGTGATGTCTGGGCCCTCGTTTCCCAGCAAGAGCCATAACTAACTGCTTTCAAGAGACTCCATCTAAGTCTGTTTGCAAACCGTACCCAGTTTGCCCATTAGGCGAACATCTGGCATGGGGACCACAGCACAGCACCCTCCTGGACCTCGAGCTGAGGAAGGAACCAAACTGTCTTTTGTCAGAATTCATCTGAAGACACAGAGGTCACTGTCAGGTTGGATAAATGGATTTCTTTCTGATACTAGAAATAAACAGAAACTGTTCTAGGGGTTGTGGGTAGCCTGAGGGTGATTCAGTTTTCTGGAGAAAGGCAGAAAATACAGCAGTTGTTGACTGCCCTTGTAAAAGTATGGCGAGAGGTGGGTGTGACTGTGTGTGATATGGGGGTGGGGATGGGGCAGGCATACATGTAATTAATAACCAAACACTACACTACACTAATTTATTTTTTCAGTGGATACCATTCTCCTTCTTCTCCATTTTAGTGAATTTTAACCAGAGGGTTTTTTTCCCCCTAAGAAACAACATGGACTTCCAGTCTATTTCACTATCATTTGTACTTGCTCTTTGCTAAAGTCATTTATTGAAGCTACTTCCTGACCTTTTGAGTAAAATCAATACTCTCAGTGCTAAATTAGAAATATTGAGTAAGGATGCTTCTGTAACTCAAAAAGAAAATCTGCAGCTATTCTTTGTGTATTTTGGAGAAATTATAAATCCTCTGCTTAAATTTTATGGTCCTTAAAAGTTAAAATACTTTAATAAAAGTATTATTTAAACAGTGTATTATTGTATCCCCAACTTAGTGCTTAAAATGATATCAATTGATTTAATTTATATTTCTGAGGGTTGGAAATGTGGACTGATTTCATTATTCAGATCTTCTGGGCATGGTCTGAAAACCACACATAGCCAAATGCATGCCATCTGAGGTCTACTACTACATGACACCTGTCTGTCACATACAGTGACTATGAGACTAGGCTACATTTCTTTCATCCTCTAGCAAACTTGCCCAAAAAATGTGCACGTGCTTCCAAAGTGAAAGATATCAAATAGAGACCTTGATTTAGAACAAACAGACGGGGCTCAATTTTCAAGAAAAGGAACCTCATTCCATGGTTTCACAGGAGGGGCTACATATTGACCTAGGAGGGGTATTATTACAAATGAGTGTCACTTTGCGGCCCAACTTACTAATCACAATACATACCACATGTTTGATAACTTATGCACATTTTCCCAATTTTCACAAGTGCTCAATCACTTAATCATTGTGTTCTTGTTTCAGACTTAGGGACCCTAAGTGACTTGTCCACCATCATATATTCAAAGCTAAGCAGCTGGCCCTGAACCAGGATTTGTGTGACCCAAATCTTTTTATTTAATGTTTATTTCATGCTTTTCTAGTCTCATAATTTACAATTCCTTTGTTCAATAATAGTATTCCTTTTCCTCTTAGCTCAAAGCCTCTTAAGATTTTATCAACCCAGTCTTTTTAATTTATTCCAGTTTTTCTAATAAAAGGAAGCTGAGATGGCTGGATTTTTTTTTTCAGGAATAAAACACATTTTAGCTTTTTTTAAAGTTAAAATCAAATATTCAGTACTATTGATTTAGCTAATATTAAAAACATTTATTGGGCTGGAAATGTAAGTCACTGTTAGAATATATTCTTTTTAAAATATATATATTGATTAAGTTATTTATTTGTTTTACATCCCAATTGCAACTTCCCCCTCCCTCCTCTCCTCCCAATCTCTCCCTCTCCCCTCAGCCCCCCCCCCACACCTGGCCACCCTCCCTGATCCACACACTCAGAGAAGAGGGGGCCTCCCATGGACGTCAACCTTCCTTATTGCAACAAGAGTAGGAGCATCTTCTTCTATTGAGGCTACACAAGGCCACCCAATTAGGGGGGATGGCTCCAACGGCAGGCAATGCAGTGAGAGACAGGCCGTGCTCCCACTTTACGAGTCCCACATAAAGGCTCAGCGGCACAACTGTTACATAGACGAAGGAAATAAATAAAACTGTTCAAGACCTGAAAATGGAAAAAGAAGCAATAAAGAAAGCACAAACCAGGGAACCCTGGAGGTATAAAACCTAGGTACGAGAGCAGGAATTGCAGAGGCAAGCATCACCAGCAGAATACAGGAGACTGAAGAGAGAAGAGCATCGAGCACAGAAGATATGAGAGAAGAGATTGATACATCTGTCAAAGAAAATGGTAAATCTCAAAAGTTTCTGACACCGAACATCTAGGAAACTTTGGGACACTATAAAAACACCAAACTTGAGAATAATAGAACGAGAAGGAGATAATTCCCAGCTCAAAGGACCAGAAAGTATTTTCAATGAAATCATAAAAAAAAAAAAAAAAAAACTTCCACAGCTTAAAGAAAGAGATGCCTATAGCATACAAGAAATGTACAGAACATCAAATAGATTAGACCAAAAAGGAAAATCCTCCCACCACATAATAATCAAAACACTAAATGTACAGAGCAAAGAAAGACTATTAAAAGCCACAAGGGAATAGGGCTAAGTGACATGTAAGGGCAGACCTATCAGAATTACAACCCAACTTTCAACATAGACTTTATGAGCCCAGTGAGCCTGGGAAGATGCCCTACAGTCTCTTAGAGATGACAGATGCCAGCCCAGACTACTATACCTAGAATTTATTCTTCAGGAAATACTTGGACAATGAAAATCACCCCCATAAAACAAAGTAAGGGACCTATGAAGATAATGCAGTTGGTAAGGTGTACAATCATGAGGACTCAATTTTGAATCCTTAGCATCCATATAAAAAAACTGGGCATAGCAGTGCACACCAAAAATCCTAGCATATGTGTATGGAGGCAGAAAGAGCTGGGCTTTCTGTCCATTCAGTCTAGACCATCCACATGGTTTAATGGTTTGAAAAAGGACTTTTTCTCAAAAACATAAGTTAGAAGGGACTAGAGCTGAGGCTCGGTGATTAAGAGCACTTCCCGCTTTTACAGGAAAACAGAATATAACTTCTTAGAAGCCATGTTGAATGTCTAGCAACCGCTTTTAACTCCAGCTCTAGGGAAGCCAATGCCCTCCCTCCCTCTCTGGCTTCTGGAGACATTCATATACATGTGGCACACATTACACACACACACACACACACACACACACACACACTAAATAAAAATACATGTTTAAACAGTAGATTAGAGTTGATTGGGGAGACACTTAACATTGATCTTTGGCTTCCACATACATGCACACATGCGTGTATATGCATGTTCATACATACGCATGTTCACACACTCAAGTGAAAGCAAACAAATAAAAATAAAAATAAAACAACACACTAATTATTTTCTAATCATAAGCGTAGTAGAACCGGATGGAGGAAGCCAGAAGAAAGAGTGGTATTCCAAGGCACTAAGACATAAACGGAAGGAAGATGCTGCAGGGTCCTAATATAAGAGTGTGCATGTCCCAAAGCCCCAGTGGCTGATTAATTTGCTGCCGGATCATCACTTCACATTCCCATTCCTAGATTTTTGCATTCACAAGCTAAGGATGTTATATACAGTTGAAAACACTATATATAAAATAATAATATCATTTTAAATTACTGCACAATGCCATCGGAAGCAGGGGTTTAGAACTGAGATTTAAATAGCCGATGGTGCTGGGTTCTGCCTATGGGTACAAAAGTAATACTCTTTCCAGTATGTAACCTGCTAGCCTTTAATAAGAATATGAATGTTCCGTGTGGCTACAAAGGGAAATGCCTGTCTTCATGCTCCTGAATTCCCTTAAGAACAGCCATGATATTTCCCAGATTGGTCAGTCCTCATCCTCGTAAAATGTACGAGAGAGTTGCATATGTGTTTTACTTTCGTCTCTGAGCATGCATTACCATATTTTCATTTACTCTTAATTAAGTTAAAGCTCTTGGAGACAGAAGCATGTCTCAGCCCCATGAAACCTTCACCCCTTCAAGCATTGTGAGTGACATGGTCTCCTCATGCACAAAGGAACAAGTCGAAGGAAGTTCTAGCTGGAGGTTGCCTTTAAGGAAACACAGACACAACAGCTTTAGGCGAGGTCTCAAGACAAATACTTCATGCCTTGGCATGGCTTTTCTTGACATTTTTTTTTTTTAAAGAAAAATGGAATTTCCACATTCCAGACAAATTTGTAAGCCCAGGGTAAGGGCACAAAGAGGTTATTTTTTGGTGAGTTGCTATGCAAGGTGCAAGGCACAAAGAATTGTCATGGTCAGCAGATACTGATTCGGCACCACATCATTGAGGTTGTGGATAATACTCAGGGCCAGAAATTTTTAAATATCTCTCTGCTGGATTTGTGTTTGGAGCAGATCTTACCCAGGAAAATGAGTGTCTTAGCAGTCCTAGAACATTCACGGGGTCATAAGGAATATTTTAAAATACTTGAAGAACATAAATGTCCTCAGGTCTGTTTCACTGAGTTCTTACTATTCCAGTCCCTACTAATGCTGAGCTTACAATCAACTACAGACTAAGTGTTTCAAATACATAACTTTCTTATACCAACTGCTACCCTCTAACAAGGCACTTGGTTACCAGCATAGTGGTAAACAATTGCTATCCTTGTTCTACAATTTGTGGTAATGCTGCCCCAAACCAAATGTTTAGTGGTGAATAATAATTATTACTATACTATTTTGCTAAATTTCCAATAAGAAAAAACAGATCCAGTAGCTGTTTAAGCTGATGGAAGTAAGAACTTGAAAATCAGAGCATCTAAGATTGATTTTATTTAAAGTTTTCTGTCTGTCTTGACTGGCTTTGGCCTTACCCTCAGAAGTCCTCGCTTCACAAGCAAATACCTCATCCATTTCTATTCATGTTCCAGTTACTCTTCCAAAGGTCAAAGTCACTCAGCCCATGCTTGAAGCTTCATTTTACCGTTAACATCCCCCCATAAAACCATCTGAAAATATTGCTGTATTCTGAAGAACTTGGAACACAATTCAGTGCATAACATTCACCCATCTTCACATCTGCCACACGTGACACTAATTACTTTATATGAATTAAGTTCAGGATTTTTAAAACCCAACACTAAGGACATTTGTACCAGGTAATTCCTTGGAGATGGGGATGTGACGGCAGGTCACAAACCATCTTGAATGCTTAGTATGCTTGATAAGGTCCCTACTTTTTACCTGTTAGAACCCAGAAGTACCCGTTCCCCAAGTATGGCAGTGGAAATTGTCTAAAGACATTGACATACTCACATACTCCCCCTAAGGGTCAAACGTTTCTTATTCAGAAACATTATTTAAGTATAATCTTAGCTAGAGTATTTCAGGGTAACTTTTATTATCACCACTCTGTACATACAGGAAATCACTCCAATTAAGAAAGGTTTAAGAACTGACCAAGGTCACATGCAGACTGGGTGAATTTAAGCTTAGTTATGTCTTATGACATTAGGCTAGTTTTAGTGGTTACCCCCAATGACTTCAACTCTACCCCATCTCTTGCCCAGTTACATCAAGTGGAAATGCTGTCAGAAAAAAAATCAACTCAGTATTTGATTATACCTTCTTCAAATAAGACATTCTCCTGGCCCTATGCTCTAAGATACCACCAATAATTAAAGCCTGGACTGCAAGCTATACAATAAGAACAGTGAATTGTTAGAGTTTACGTTGACTTAGCATGTATCTACTCCTGAAATGCATGGCACCCACTTTTCAAGATAAAAATGAAGGCCAAGAAGAGAATTTGAGATATATCACCTCTGAGGACACAAAGAATCAACTGTAGAGTTTAGAATCAAATTCTGCCTTTTAAGAGACTCTTACAAACCTGAAAACAGCTCCATCATGCACCCACATGACACCTGCAGAGTAATGATACATTTTTCTTATGAGAACATGTGTTCATCAAACATCTCCTGCTCTTTCAATAACCTCCAGAAAGGAGAGAAAGCTAAACGACTGAGCAGTATGAGTGCCATGGTGTCGGGGGAGGGAATCGTCTCCTAACTCTGAGAGAAAAATCTTTGCTTCCCCACCCTGAAGCCCAAGACTTGATTAACTTTATCCTCGCATACCAATAAATGTTGCATTGCCCATAAAAACAGTCAGCTCTAGTATAAATCCAACACCGGTATTTAATTCCTTGACCTTCCATGTCAGAGATTCCCAGAAGCAAGCTACCTGCTCTGCGAAGTGTCTTCCTTTTTATTGGCTCTAAATTTACCATCTGATCACTCTGCAGCTCCTATGCTCATCCTGTCAGGAGACCACATAAAAAAAAGAGGGGGGGGGGTGTTCCAGAGACCTTCATGTTGTGGAACATCTTGATCTATCCAATTCGCACTTTTCCCTCTGCCCCAACTCTTCTGCATGGTGATGAATCTCCTGATGAAGGTATGGATTTTTTTTTTTCAATTTGGAGTCAAAAATAATGAAATAAAACCTCTCATTTCAAATGAGAATGAATCTTCAAGAAAATTGCTTCATCATTATCCATTATTTTATTTAGAATATAATATCTTATAAAATGTCTAACCCCATTGTTCTTGTAGAGTTTTTTTTAAGATGTTATATAAAAAAAAAACATGAATTTTGGAAAGGGAATTTTTTTTAGAACCACATGAGACTCCAAATAGAATCACGCTTTATTTATAAGTATATATTTTAAACTGTGTCCAATAGCAGCTTCTCCCTGCTCCTTCTCTCTTCCAGTGACTTACTGCTCTGAAATGTTTATTTCTATTTTCTTACAGTGTAGCTTTATTATAAATTTAACAGAGAAGGAAAGATATAACGGTCAGCGGGCCCTAGCAGCATCTATGCCTGCATCGTGTAAACTAAAGGTTGTGATGTTTCCTTCTGCCGAGATGCAGATAGACTCTGGTGTGCTGCAAATCACAGAGTCATTATTGCCAGGGAGCCACCATTCCTTGTCTCAGATGGGTATGGGCTATAAAATAATACTGTGAACCACTGTTCTGTGTTTAGGAAATTCCATTTTGTTGCATGGGGCTTCTTCAATGGTCAGGTTTTAGCTTTCTTCTTTGGGGACCCTACATCTTGCCCATATATCCATGCCCATGTAAGTCCCTCATGCCACATCCCTTGTCTGACTTTTATATGCATTTTTAGAACATGCGCAGGTGCCTCCACTCTGTCTGAGTGGCCATATCAGTGTTCCAATCAGAGTATTCTCTCAACACCTCAGCATTTTCGACTGCCGCTTGGCTATAATCATTCCAGAATCTGCTGCTCTTCTCACAGGACATTGACCTTCACAGCTAGGCTTGACACTCAATCATCTTCATGCTCCATGGTCAAAGAAAGAATGTCTGACATAGCATGGCATGTCACCTGAATTTCTCAGTGTCTCGGGGGGACTCTCTTGCTCATTTCACCGAGTACCCATATTGTAAAACTGCACCATGCATAGAAGCAGCGATGATTCCCTTGCTCTACGGTAAACCTGGCAAGCCAGGCATGTCATGATGACAGGCTCCAAATAGTAAGATTGTTCTGAGAGTGATGGAAGCATCAGAGAAAAGCTTGCTTTAACATCTGAGGCCATAGCAACAAGGACACTAAGTCACAGAAGTTATGAAAAAATAAAATAACATGATTTGAAATATTGTGTTCTTGATAACAGTTCTTGATGATAAGGAATGTGGTCCCCTAAGTCAATCAATAGAGAAACAGTCTAACAGCCCTCATAAAAAGCAATATCCCAAAAGCAAACAGTTCTTTCTTTTTGTTTGTACAGGGGAACAGAGGGTGTGTGTGTGTGTGTGTGTGTGTGTGTGTGTGTGTGTGAGAGAGAGAGAGAGAGAGAGAGAGGTACACACACACACATATGGATATATATCAAGAGATTAGATTAGAGATCAAATTTTTATGCCATTACTTACACATCAACCTCCTTGTTTCTTGAAGCAAGGTGAGAGATGTGTAACCTGTTTTCTGCCCAGAAGGCTGGTAACCATCGATGTGGTTAATAGTCTGGTGACCTTTGTAATATCTGTGTGGGCAAGACCACACCAGATCCTCCCTAAGACTCCTATGATGAGCTTGTTTCTCTCAGTCAATCTATAGAACTTATCTTTATTGAATATATCACGAGTACTTTTACAAAGAGTTTCAATGTAGTCATCTCTTAAGCTTTGTTGTTCACACAGGATTTAATTACTCATCACCAGAAAAAAAAATTTTTTTTCACCACATTGTGCTGTGTTTAAATATGCCTAAGGTAATCTGCTCAAGGTCAGACTCTCAAAGTTTGAACCAACACTGACTACTAAATTGTGTTCAAAGAACTACCTTCTTGCCTCCCGTGGATTGTTCCTCTGCTGGCCAGTTTGGTACCAGAGACATTGCACTCATGAAAGAGCCCAAGAAAGAAATACTGTAGACCTAGAGAAGTACAGAGTATGTGCTGGTCTCTGTAGGTTCCTAACTTGTCCCTGGCCAAGTAAGTTGGTCAGATCTGTCAAAAAGATGTCCTTTCTCTTTCTTTCTTTCTTTCTTTCTTTCTTTCTTTCTTTCTTTCTTTCTTTCTTTCTTTCTTTCTTTCTTTCTTTCTTTCTTTCTTTCTTTCTT
>NC_034608.1:46024850-46042475 GCF_900095145.1 Mus pahari
CTCTCTCTCTCTCTCTCTCTCTCTCTCTCTCTCTCTCTCTCTCTCTCTCTCTCTCTCTCTCTCTCTCTCTCTCTGCCAAATAGACCTTCTATCTAGAATCAGTGGACTGAGTAAAATACCTTGCTAGAATGTGTGTTAAGTCACTGTCACCAAATTTAATAGAGTAATGACAAACTCGTGGCACTGAGATGTCCCTGTCAACACTCAAATTCCCAGATACGATCAAAACTCATTTTGCCTCTCTGTTATCTGCCTGTTCCCTAAATCCTTTTGAGAGGAGCCGTGACTTTTAGAATAACTTGGTGGATGGTGAAATAAATAGAATTTATGAATGTACCCTATCTTTGAGGAATAACCCCTCCCCTCTTATCCTGAGAAACCGGACAAATTAAATCTAAACTCAGGGTTAGGTAAGGCTGCTAGCAAAAGTGACATAGCTTAACACAAGGCAGTGTGGATGGTGCCTGTAATGTTAACATTTGGGGATCTGAGAGAGGATCACTTAGTGTTCTTGACTTACTTTAGGCTAGTGATCTCCAAGCATTTCTAGAAAACAGAATGAGACCCTGACTAACACAACTAGACCAACAGAAAAAACAACAGAGCAATCGTATGCCCTGTGGATCTGCCAGCGACAGCTAGGTAGGTGGCAGAATGAGTCTCAGTCTTGCCCAGGGTATACAAAACATTTGTTACATTTGCAGGTTAACTGTTCTTGTGCATCTGAGTGCTGGCCAATAGGATAGGTATGAATACGAATATTTCTCTGCTAAACCTGACCCATAAAAATGAGTTATCTTGTTCCCTAACTACTGGCCAGAGGAAGACAATGTTGTGGAATCACCTGGGAGGGAGAGAGACCTGAAGGGTTGCAGAGAGTGTCTCTCTTCTCCCCATTTACTGCAAGCATTTATAGTTGAGTGCTGAAGTGAAAAAAATTGTTAAGCTATGTGGATTCAGGAGTTTCTTAGAACAGGTTATTTCATGCATCCTGGCAAGTTTGAGAACTCTTAGGTTGAACCTCATGACTTCAATGCTTTCATCTATGAAGTAGGGGGGGGGGGGAAGTGCCTACTATCTGTCTGTAATTCTCTTTAGCAGGATTGAGAGTTATGAGGGAATATGAGCAGTTAATAATCTGAAACCTCCAAGGTCGGCATCGGACATCCATGCTTTCAGCTTGTTGAGTTTGAGGACAACCATCCAATATCCCGAACAAATCCTGCCTCATGTGTCAGCAAAATACACTGCCCCTGCGCTCTAACCTCTTCTTCACAATGGAAACACTTAGATCCCCAATGTAGTTAGGAGACAGGGACCTCTCCCCAGCCTTTTTTTTTTTTTTTTTTTTTTTGAAAACATGAATGTGAACTACCAGATTTCTTCCTTCCTCATGCTTTCATTTTTGAAGAGGAGAAGGAAAGAAACCAGATCAGTTCTGATGAGAAACAAAAGACAAGCCGGGTGGTGGTGGCGCACGCCTTTAATCCCAGCACTCAGGAGGCAGAGGCAGGCGGATTTCTGAGTTCGAGGCCAGCCTGGTCTACAGAGTGAGTTCCAGGACAGCCAGGGCTACACAGAGAAACCCTGTCTCGAAAAAAAAACAAAAAACAAACAAACAAACAAACAAACAAACAAACAAAACAAACAAACAAACAAAAAAAAAGACAGAGAGAAAAGGGGCTTTTCTTACACCTGATCTTCACCAGGAAGAGCGCCAGCCAGACTGTGGGAGACTAAGTAGACCCCTCTGGGATTTAACTGGAAGAAAGCAAACATGTCCACCTAACTCCACTTGTTTGCACACGACACTGTCCAGTGCTTTTGCTAACATATAAGTATATTTTAGCTGTATGCATCTCTTAACGAGAGACACAGACTTCCTTTGTAAGAATCAAACTGCAGCCATAGTTCAGACTATTAAGACTAAAGAAACCTTACAAGCTTATTTATTTCTTTTTTCCTCTGCATTTTATATACGTGGCCCAAATGAAAACTCATGCTTAGTTCCATCAGAATCTAGGTCTTTTGTCTTCACTCTAGTGTTCCTGTTTTCATGCATACTTCCTACTAGTCACTAATGAGTAATTTTCTGAAATATAAAGACTATAAAAACCTATATTTTTCACATTTCCCTTGAAAATGATGTTTCTGAGTCTATAAATGCCAAAATATCACTTATTCGTTAGTAGATAGTATATGCCACTTTATTTAACTCTTCATTTGGAGGGGGATGGGACAGTTGGAACAGAGAGAAAGAACAAAGTAGCCATTCATTCTTTTGTATGCCTGTAGTGTATTAGCATAATTGAGAACAAGCATATATATATATATATATATATATATATATATATATATATATGTATATATATATGGAAAAATCTAGAACCTTTTAAGTTCCTAGTAAGATTGACATCAGTCTAAATATTGAATTTGGGGCGATGTCAGTTAGCCTTACCAAGCATCCATAGACAAGTACCTGAGATACTGTGAAATTTTTCATTGATATGTAGGTAGAAACAGAACTCTGCAGTATAAAGATATAAGTCACAGTCAATAGCAATGCCTAATGGCTTAGACTGCTACATGCTAGAAAAGCCTCCACTGAGATAGAACATCACTGCAGTTGCATTGTATTGTAGAACGCTTGTATTGTAGAACACCATAGGAATGCTCAAGTCCAAGGGATATTAAACCAGATCTCCTTTCTTAAACCTGCCTCACCCAGACCCTCTGACATCCTATCAGTAAAATATCAAATCTCAGCACAGTGGGTTTGTATTCAGTGAATCTGACTTTGTAAGCAAGTCACTGTTCTTAGTGTTACTATGCTATTCCATACGTCTTACCCTTGGGTCACTGACACATTTACCTTACCTGCCACCTGATTCTTGAAGACATTTGCTAATGTCACATTAAGAACTATTCTGTATCACAGTATTAAAAATGTTAGTCAGAATTAATTAATTTCTTTAATTGACTTTGGTTCTATGTGCAGAGAAATGAAGATGTAAAAACCCTTTTTTATTTCCCAAGAAGAATGTGCTTGAGAATACCACCATGTCAATACATTCTATCCTATCCTTCCTTTTTTGCCTTCTCATACCTTGGATTCTTCCTGTCTTTCCATCTTAACTAGAAAGTTGGTTTCTTTCTGGGGTTTTCTGCTGTAGTCAGTCTCTCATGTCTTCTTGGGAGCCCTTTCCCCCAGCCTTGAGTTGACTAAACAAGTCTTTGATGGCTGGAACCACGTGCCTGGCCTCACTACATTTACATCTTCCTGCAGGAGACTTGAGCAGACTGCCTGCTGAGCTGCTGAGAGCTTGTTTTGCAACAGAATCCAGCTGTGACAAAGCAACAGAATCCAGCCAGTACAAAGGATGGGGTCTTGGGTTTTCCCCTATATATTCAGAGCTGAACATTAGCATTTGTGCCTCGGTCAGAGAACTTTGTCTTGGCTCCTTATTTCTCTTGTCCACCCATTCTATTCCATACCAAGCTCTCCTTCCAGGTATACCCAGTTCAACTTGGGTTTGTATATCAGACCCAATAGAAAATGGCTCATTGCCTGTAGATCACAGCTTTCTGGAGAGTTCTGTTATCAAGAGCACACCCCTGCTCTGGCCCAGCCACAGACAAACATGTATTTGCTTTCATAACTCATAATCCACATGGTCTCCATGTGAAGGTCACCATGCTTCCAACATTGGCCGAGACATTTCCTACATTGAGAGCTAGAAGCAATCCATTGCAAGTCCTTCTGCTTCTTCTACTCTACATCCTGTAGGTAGAGTCTAGAGTCCTTTGTTTGGGGTTGCTCCTAGGGAGGCCATTCCTTCTTTGCTGGGTCTATCTGATTCTTGGTGTCAATCTGGCAGCTCTTAATGTTTTATTTCTTTTCCTGAGATTGTCTCTTGCTTGTCCTATTAAGTAAACTAAGAAAGGTTTGGCACTTCTTTTAAATTCAGACTATTACTCTATTTGCCTCCCTGAATCCTACCTGATTGTTCAATCAAAGATGACTATAGGAAAGGAATATTACTTTTAATTGCCTTGGATCTCTGTCATTCTTCTCATTTCTCTCCCTTCATCCCACAAGACCTGTTGAAGACATAGCAATTTGGGGGGTGGGGTGGGGTATTCCTCTTCCTTTCATTTTGAAAACATGACTTAACATTTCATTTTAATAATACCTGTCACGTTGAAGTTAATTTTGTCCAAAGGAAGATATCATTAAACTACTCTTGTCCCTAGAATGACATTTACGTTTCTTCTCTTAGACTGGAAAGGATAGAGACCTGATTTTCCCCTCCTCTCTAACTTTCCCCATCCACCTTCACTATGTGGCACATAGGATTCAACCCAGCCTGAATCTTTTCACTCTAAAGCAAGAGCTCAGAGATCTTTTATACAGTGACCTCTTCCCAGAATATTGCTCAGATCTTGACACAGCTGTCCTCTCCCAGGGCTTCAGTTCAGACACTCTCCATAAGGTCTTCCTGTACACATAGTTAATCTATGTTCCCATACCTTGCCTTACATAGCAGTCCAAGATATTTTGTTCACATACTTCCTTGTTTGTAGTTAGGATTTAAGCTCTTATTCATCTCATATTTCAGTGCTTAGACAGTACTTGAGTAATAAGTATTTCCTTTTGTATCCTCCAGGCTGATATACCCTACTTCCAGCCCCTTGTTTTCATAACCCTCTGAGCATATGTCCAGGTTATGTTAATAGTCTATTCAACACCCTTTTATACAGTCCCTTGAATTCTCCTGAAATGTATTCTGTCACTTTTCTACTGTATCGATCCATTCTCGAGACCACAGTATCATCATCTCAAAATGCTACATTCCACCGTCTCCTTTCTTTCCAGCCTTTGGAAATCCTCATGATTTTTTTTTTCCTTACAGTTCTTACTGAAGTTTATACCATCGTTTTATCTTTCTTGTACTTTATGACAAACCTCCTAAATTTTCTTTCTTTCTCATCTGCTCATGAACCCGGAGACTTTCTTGTAACTAAACATTTCAGTGGACTCTCCAAGCTTTTTAAGAAAGCGCTTTCATTACATGACTGAACCTCAAACTTACCTTCACAATGCACTTGGTGTTCCAAGACCACTGTAATGAGTTTTATGCTGACAACACGGTTTTCTCAGTCTTGTCCCAGGACCAAGAGCACAGATAGATTCTCAGTTCTGCTTGGCAGATATTTAATTCACATCTAGTGAATTAATGTAGCGTTCTTCTTCTTCTAAACAATTCTTCTTTTCATTGAAACTATTGGCCTATCTCACTAGCCCTGTGCTCAAAACAGAGCTCACCTCATGTCTCTTGCACAGAACAAAAGCAATGTTATGAGCTTCCATCAGACACTCTCCCAGGTCACAGTCCTTTAGCTACAAAGTGAACCAAAGCATTTTCTTTTACGCCATCCCAATGGACAAGACACATATTTTGTTTATTTTTAATTCCTATTATACTTTCAAATTGGGTTTTATAATTTATCGACTTACTAAATGAAGCAGCCAATGAGTAATTAAAGGCATAGTAGTAGAAACTTAATAGGATGTTAGAATATTGCAAAGACTCATAAAGATCTGCGGGAGCTATAGTTAAGAAGAGAACAAAGCTAAATACTAAATCCTTTTTGACATTGTACGATTAGTAAGAACACTTAGCTTGCTGTCGCACTAAATCATTTGTGGCTGCATGAGACATAGTTTTCTAATCTTGACTCTGCTACTGTCTATCATTGGCTCCCTAGACTTCAGTAATTTCATCTGAAAATGAGGGCTCCGATGGCCTCTAATTTCTTTAGCTCTAAAAATGTGATTCTTTTATTCCCTTGTCACTAGCAAATTGAAAGCTAAAACTGAGGATTCTGTTATAGAGCATGTGAACCTAGTGATGGAACAAAATGTCTACAGGGATATTCTGGGAAGGAAGACATTAGCAAGGATACACTGCAGGTGACACTGAGTATTTGGTAGCATTATGTCTGGACCCAGTTATCATGGGAGACTTGGAAACTAGAGGTCTGGACCTCATTCTTTGTACTTACTTTAATATTTGTTTTACTTCAAGGTCATCAATAGAAAGATGGATTTAGACAAGGACATGTAGTAAGAAGCTCATGTGATTCCTATGAAAGATGTTCTTTTATGTTTGAAGTCAAGGAAAAACACAAAAAGTATTTTATACAGTGGCAAGTCATTTCTTTAGTTAGTGCCAGTGGTTTAGTGAATACAGGGAAGATGCTGAATTTTCCAATAATTTACAATGAACTGAATAACAGTATGAATTATTTATTTTGGGTGTGAAAGCCTTTAATTCACTGTAGTTAATCACTTTTTAATTGCGGCCAAGAAACAAGATGACAAGAGCCGAGGAGGGGGAAAGTCACTGTCTTCTAATTTTCTGAGAGTATTAATTGATGTTCCCACCCACCACAGACTGAAAATTTGATTTTAATTATTACTTGTACAACTTGTTGCATTTCTTCCTGTCACTTTTTCTATGGCGATGCTTCATATTAAACCCTAGAGAAACAGATAGAGTGTTTCATATGCAATTATTGCAGAACTCTGACATTAGCAGAAGGGGCCAAATAAACAGCTTTACTTCTTCCTTAACCTTCAGCAAATTCTAAAGTTGATAGTGAACTTAATGACACAGTAGACAGGAAGCTATTTTTTGACAAATAATTATTTGCAATGTGTATATGTTCTATGCTATAGTCTTGAATCAAAAACACAGCACACACACACACAAAAAAACCTCTCTACAGTGTAGTGGAGAACGATAGGGCCTTTGATGAGTAAAGAATAGAATTAAGAGGTAGGAAGTCATGGGATCTGTGGGTTCAGAACATTTTACAAAATCAAGTTGGGATATTGTGTGCCCATGTGGGACAGCCTGTTGTTGAGGAGTATAATCCTCTGTTAGAGACCTAGAAAGGAGTTCTACGCTCTGCCTTTTCTTATAGAAAGTAAAACGAGAATGAATCAGTTTGTCCCTACAGGAACGGTAGATGTGTCAGTATCATATAGACATCAGACTAAAATGGTTGTCTCTTTGCCATTTGTCAACTTGTCTGCACTACACCTGCATACTAACAATGATTGTTTAAAAGCAGACATGGGGAAATGAGTCACATCACAGGCAAAAGACGGGTATATGCCCTGTCAATGACCTTTGAAATGATTTAGACTGACTTTCAGTTGTCATCATTCAGCTCATAACGTCCTAGTGTACATGGAGTTTCTGATGCTTTGCAAATGACAGAGCTACTTTCTGTGATATGGAGAGGGCTAGACTTGGATAAGTATAAGTATAATTTATAAAGGTAATTCTGGCCACACTTGGATAAGTATACAGCAGGTGATTCCACATACATACAAAGTACTCTTCATTAACTACCACATGGATTGACTGGAACACTCATCAAGTAGGAAGGACTAAAAATGGTTAAAAAAAAGAAGAAGAAAGAAAAAGAGAAAAAGAAAAAGAAAAAATAGCAATGCATGCACTCTTAAAGGAAACAAAGCAATTCTTTCCAGTTTTAACTTTCCCCTAATACCCCAAAATGTGATGGGCCATGTGTTCACCTTTTGTTCACCTGCATAAACATTTGTCTCAACACACTGAGCTATTTCTATCAAATATCCATGAACCACATATTTCCAAACACCTATAAAATTACCCAACCCCACTCTTTCAGCCCCATGTGATATGAAACACGATGTAAAAACCAAAACAATTTTCAGTTTCTTTCTTCCCTAACAAGCAAGAAAACCTATTTTCATACCTGAGTATTCTGCTGTAATGTGTGTAATTTTGTAGTCCCGCTGGAAAGAATATTTTCTTCTTTGTACAAAGACATAACAGATGCAATTAGAGGATATTATATTGTCACATGCATCAAAGGAACAGACTTAGTATTAAATCTTCCACATGACACTCAGACACTACCACAGCCAAGAGGGAAATGACATTTCTCAGGACCCCTTTCACCTTAAAAACCCAGGAATGACCTCCTATCTATGAGAGTTTAGCAAAACTTGAGGACACAGTGAGGCATAAGTTGTCGGGGGAACTAACCGAGGGCCAGCCACTCCTGTCTCTGTAAGTACTTGGGGAAATACAGGTTCCTCAAGCGTTGTTGATCCTCCAGATACTGTGGTATAGGAGGGGCAGGTTTGATTGATGAGACATCCCATTTAAGACTGCAGACAATGATAGGTGATGGTGCAGAATAACAATGACTCAAGAATAGCTCATCTATAATCACTTGCATATCTTGATTGCAGTCAGGACTCCTCCTACAAATGACTCAGATTCAGAGGTAGCACAGTGCATATTTTATCAGTAACTCCGTGCATCCTCTGTAGGGTCATCAACTGCCAATCTTCATTGTATTAATATTCTAGATCCTATGTCCATTCACATGAAAAAATAATGAAACTTCAAAACAATGTAATTACATTACAATACAACTGAAACTACCTGCCTAGACACTCCCTGTGCTTTGGATAATACTTCATGTCATTCAACAAGACATGCTTTTATGCTTCGTTAGATATTTTAAAAAGAAGAAACAAAAGCCAAGAGAAATCATAATGGCTATAGAACTATTCTGAGGAGTGGTTCTCAAGTCCCCAAATATACTATATTTCTGCGTAGAATTTTTCTCCTCTAAAAAAAGGGAAAGAGAAGCTGATTTGAAAACAAATAGTCCCCCCCACCTCTGAATCAACGTATATCCCCAATATATTTTTAAATTTATTAAGCACCTATTGTAAGTCAAATACTTTATATATGTTATTCATTCATGTGATAACAAATTATCTATTAAGTGCCAGACACTGTTCAGAGTCCTAATGCTATAACAGTCAACAAGGACATGCAATTCTTTCTCTCAGGGGACTTCCCTTGTATTTGTGGGAGATCACTAATGAGCATAGAAATTAATAGCTAAAGACAAATGCACAATGTGATACATACTATAACGGGAATCAACTGAATAGTCCAAGTGAGTTGAACAGCTTTGATGTATAGAACGAGCTACTAGGTATGTTTAGAACACAGAGATGAAGACATAACCCTTGCCCTCCAGGAGATGGCAGAAATATACAAAGCACAAATTATCTGCCATTTTACGCTAAGGAATTATGCGTGTGATTAATCATAAAATTTTATCTGAAATCTCAGTGGTTCCTATTATACCACTGTGCATGAAGTATTCGTCTAGCATGAGGCCACTAGGTAAGGATTGATTTCTGTAGACTCAGTGAATGAGGGTAGAGAACATGAGCTTGAGCTATGGTGGCAGGAGTAAAGGGGAGAGGTGTCCTGTGTTCAAGGATAAGAGGCCTGTAGGTAGAAGGTAAATGCAAGAAGGAAGAAAGAAGAAGACTATATTGAGGGAAAAGGACAATTACTGATCGTAGAGTGAATGACAAGCAGGATGTAGAACTGAAGAACATTTTATGGATGCTTTATTTGCCATTCTTACCTGCAGGTGCTTCCATTTTCTGTGTTAAATATGAGATGCTTGCTTAGTTTAGAGGACAGAGAGGTGAGGTAGAAGTCTTGAAGAAAATGCCAAGGATACCAATTGTCAGAGGGGAATATGGATGAGAACAAATAAAACCTAAAACTTGAAAGCAATTGCAAGCTTCACCTGCTGTGGATGTGTGAGGCCTTTTAAAGGTCTATTTGGCTAAATGACCTCCACCAATGCCAAGCAGCCAGTAAGGTTCAAAAGAACACAACAGTGGACTGATAAAGGAAAGAAACAGTGGAAGGACTATCTTCCAGGTCATTGAAAACACTGATAAGCATATGATTGAGGTGGTGGAGGAAGGTAGAGAGATGAAGGAGACAAGAGATGGCTGATGATCTTGGATGGCAGTGGACCAGTTAAAGAGACCTCACCTCTCCATAGCTAAAGTATTTGCAGTGAGGACATAATGAAGAATAGCTAAGGTTAGTCAGTAGGCTATGTGGTTGATGGGCTCCGCTTTGGTATAGTTCTGATTTCTGGATGATGAGGGCGATTGCAATGGGGGAATCCGCACACCTGGAGGGTAAATCCTTCAGAGAAGAGCAAATGAAGTTGAGGATTTTATGTTGAGATGAGCTATGGAAATGAGACAATGGAGTCATTTGTGATTATGTGCAAAGTAGAATTAATTTTTGTGACTTTGGGGGAATAAAAAGTTCTGGCAAAGGTAGCTGGCAAAAGATAGGAAAATTAGTGAACTCGTTGACTCTGAGCTGAGGATAACCACATTGTTCATGACTACTGGTGATCTATACCTTTGAGATGGTGTCATGTCTTTGAATACAAGTGACATCTGTAACTTGCTTTCTGACAACAGAATATATAAAAGTGATAGTATGTTATCTACTTGAATGCATTATTAGGTGATGTGGAGTAGACTAGGGATTCTAAACATGTACTTAACCTAACCAGTAAACTTAAAAGGGAACTTATGTGTTGCACCAATTTGTCAGGTGAGCTCCTAGAGAGGACCCAGCTGTCTAATCAGAGATGCTGGTCAGTCTTCTGTCTATATGAAGATACTTGAGAAAAGTCATTAAACATGGAGGAGTTAGTAGCTTGGAGTTATGATACCAGAGGCCTCAAGTCTATAATGGTAGGTTGGGTGTGGTAGAGCAGAACAGTTAACATCATGAAAGCCAAGACTTAAGAATGGCTCTTCTCCCAGGAGGTCTACTTATTCTCCTTCACTCCACTTGTACCCTGAGTCTATAGAACGGTGCTGCCCACATTCAGAGTAAGGTTTCCCTCCTTTGTTAACCTGCTCCAGAAATGATCCTGCAGACATACCCAGGGATGTCCTTTAGTAATTATCTCCAAGTCACAGTACAATCTCATCAAGCTGACAAGGTTGGCTATCAGAAAAGAAGTCAGAAAATGTCCTCCCGTTGGCCTATAAGAACCCAAGAGCCATATTTTGAATTACTGATTGAGCAGAGGAGCTTTAAGGTCCTCAGGCTTTTCCTTTGCAATCACAAAGAAATGAATTCTGTCAACCACTATGTGGCATTGGAAAAGGATACCAAACCTCCATAAGATACCTACTCTGACTAATGCCTTGATCACAGTCTTGTGCAGTCCTGAAAAGGGACCCAGCTAAGCTTTGTCCAGGATGATGACCCATGGAAACTGTGGGGTAAAAAGCATGAACATCCGGGCCACAATAGGGAACCAACAGACTCCAGTAAGCATATCAGTGAGGAGACTAAAGTATCGTAAATGCTGCATGGAGCTGAACTTAGGAAGTTTTCTTATTCTGCTTTGAACTTCTATTCACAGAAACAAATATGAGATGGTTTCTAAAAACCATCTTATTCTGTGGATTAGAGCAAGAACAGCAGGGTGTGCAGGATATGGATATGGAACAATGGGATAGAACTCAGTCTAACTCTCATTACACCAACTCTCCTTATTTAACCTGTTTGCATGGAGCAGAAACAAAGAAAGCAGGTGCATCTAGCCAGGAGGGCTGGATCGCCTGATAATCAATACCTTGCAAAGGAGGCTGAGCTAGGAGGAGGTTAAAAAAAAAATGAGAAGCTTGAAGAATCAGAGTGGGAATGCAAACGAACATGAGAGAATAGAAAATGGTAATCAGAGGAGAAGAATCAGCCCTCTGGTCACTTTGGTGACACACATAAAATCTTTGGAAATTCACCTTCTTAAAATAATGTCTCTTGCCATAGGAGAATGTTTCCAACCAGCCAGCAATGACAGTGTAGAATCCTTTTATCCCGAATTCTGCTCCTGCTGGGAGCATTCACGACATTCCAAGACACCAAATATGTCTGTGTAAATGTATCAGCTATTTCACTTCATCTTATCTATTGAGTTTATCAAAAAGGAACAAGAAAAAAAATTGTAATGACTATGAGACACAAAGAACAAAATAAAACAAAAAGCTAGTCCTATTCTGCAATATACTAATTTGTATCCCTTCTACTTAGGTAAAATATGTTTTTTTACTTCTCCTCTAAAAGTTTCCATCAGAGCCAGAATTCAAAACTTTATGAAATTCCTAAGTGTTTGAGGCTAAATTATAAGTAATACTTTGGGACATGGTTAAAGATTAGTTAAACACACCATAGAGCATTTCAAAGTATGCAGCAATTCAGTAAGCCACAGGAATGTGACGGAGCTTTTGATTTATTATTTATACTTGAGCTCCTGAAATAAAGGGATTTTTAGTTCTAGACATCTTCTCTTTTCTGCTGGGGCCCAAAGTTATGAGAGGAGGGAAGGTGGAGCTGATTACCAATTCAAGGTGGGGAAAATGTCTTTATTAAATTCCATTAGCCCAGGTGGCCAACTCAGTAAAGCAGGAATCCAACCAGGTGTAAGGTTTTATCACTATATGTGCTTTGAGGGTGATTCTTATATTTAAAATGCAGAATTACAATACAATCAACATATCCATTTAATAAATATTTCTACACACACATAGATACATATATGTACATAGTTTGAAACTTTCATTCAACATGATCTTGACATACTTTTCCCTGGAAGATCAGTTGCTCTTTTACCCTTTACCATCTCCATGTATAAAAACTGCTTGACTAATTACATATCGTAATGGCTTTATCAAAAGACCTTTATCTAGGATACGGACTCATGTGAGGTAAGCAGAATTACTGACAATATTTCAATATGACTTTAGAATTCTTTGTTACTAAAGTGACTTGTCAATAACTCTACAGCTCCCATCTTTGTCAAAAAAAAAAAAAAATAGAAAAAGAAAAATCAATCACTTTAGACTTTCCTGGCAACTCTCACTTTCCATACCCTTTAATCATTTCTTTCCTATTTGGACTCCATCCAATTTTCAGCATTCCTTTTAGCAGGCTGAGTTAAAATTGGTGCAATGTGCAGTGAAGGTCTTGGCCAGTTTTTGAAGAGCAGCTATGCTTCTGTGTCTTATTAAAACCAGAGTCATAGACAGCGAGTCCTTTCAAGCTCAAGAGTAGCTCAAGTGCAGCTGGCTTGAGCCCTTTTTAAAAGCAAAGAGTTGAGGACTCTGCTTGATGACCAGAAGAAGCTGCTAAAGCTTTCTAGAACCTCATTAGTTCTCTAGACATTTCTGACAGTGTTAGCTCCCAGGAAAAAGCACTTTAAGCAGAGGGTTTATTTATAGGTTCTCCTTCAATAAAGTGACACAAGGCTCCCAAATGCTGCTCCAATCAACACATGGTAAACTGTGAGTTAGATGATCCTATGGCGCTTCTGATTCTGATATTGACTCCAAAGAATCACTGAAGCCCTGTGTATCTACTTCCTCCAAACTGTAGATAAATCGAATAATGGGTGTTTGACTTTGCAGATTTTAGAGCTGATCTACACTGTGGTTTTTGGTTCTGGTAGATACAGTCATCATCTGGAATTTTCTCAAGCAAGGTAATTAAGCTGCACAAAAGTATAACAATCCCAGCCTAAGGGGAGACTGGATCCCAATTACAGAGGGTTTTGCATTCATTTTTCTTCAACTCTAATGGTCTTCTGCATGCCCTGCATATTGTCGTGGATAAAAACAAAACATAACACAGGTTGTTTACATTCCTTTAAGATTCCATTGTCAGACAGTAGAATTGAAATGAATCCTTGATTTAAATATTGCACAAGTATTAAGAGTTTTCAGAGCGTGATTACAGATGGGATTTGTATCCGAGCCATTTTCCCCAAACAAGTTCTCAGCTGCAGGCCACTTAAGTGCAGTTAATTCATTAGAACAAGAACTTGAGTTAAATACATTAGCAATGAACTGCTCATCTGTAATAAGGCTGACACTTGCTGGTTATTTCTTGCTTAGTTATTATTCAACATATACTCCAGAGTCCTGGCTACAGGAGCGAGAAACAAAGAGAAAGGCAGTTCATCTTTCAGTGTCTGGGCTTGAGAATATTCTTCCCACGGCACTGGCTTAAGTTAAGTATCTCACTGTTGATGTCTTAAAGGCAGACCATGGTTACAATCCATTGACTGACCATATTTGAATATTACCAACTCACTCAGAGAAGACTGGAGACCAAGAGGAACCTCAGTAAAGAAAATGTTTATCAGATTATAGGTATGCAAAACTGTAGTGCATTTTTACACTTAGTGGTTGATATGGGTGGATTCATACTACAACACTGGTAGGGTGATACTCCTAGGAAAATGGTCCTGAGTTGTATATGAAAGCCAGCTGAGAAAGCCATGAAGAGGAAACCAGTAAGCAGTGCTTCTCCATGGCCTCTGCCTCAGTTCCTGCCTTCAGGTTCCTTCCTTGACTTGTGTCCCTGGAGTGTGACCCAGGTCATGTATGCCTTTTCTTCCCACATTGCTTTTGGTCAGCATTTTATCACAGGAATAGAAAGAAAACCAAGAATATAAGCTCTGAGAGGATAGGAATTATTTTCTGCTTTATTTACTTCTCAGTCCTCCTTGGTGTCAAGAGCAGGGACTGCTGCACACTGCTTACTCAGCACTTACCAGTTGTACATTGGAACGTACTGTTTTAGTGGCTGCCTCTTCAGAGACAGATAAAGAGGTGTTGGAATCTCAGTTCTAAAAATTGCTAGTTATATGACCTTGGACCAGTCCAAGATCATTCAGGAATTACATTTCTTCATGTTTTAAATGTTGATCATGAATCTTAAAAGTAGTCTTGGTTAGCTTGATGAATGAAAGAGTCAAGTCCCTTTGGATAATCTCTTATGGCAACATTATTTCCTCAAATAAATAGTATGAGTGTTACTGTAGATGATCCCTTAACTTATGACAGTTCAACTTAATGGTTGTCTTTCCTGGACCATGAAAATGGTTGTTTTTCAGTCCCAGTGCCTGCAGACTGATATGTACTAGGGAGCTGAATTCTGATTTCTGTCACACTAGTGATACACAGTGTGATGGTCTAGTACACATTCCCCATCTGTGGCTAGGGTAAGTGTTCCAAGCATCTTACAGCAGGCAAAGCAGAGTTAATATGTTAGTGAGGTAGGTAAAAAACAACGCCATTTTAGCAATGCCATTTCTCACTGTACAATGTGTTCCCGTATATCTCCTCCCAAATATGCCCAATGAAAACACAACACAGTTAATATGATTACATGCTGTGCACCTAGGTTGGGCAGATCTACTGCTACACTACCATCTTCCAGAGCTTATGAGACCCATTAGAACTTGCAGTTTCTCTAGACCACGCGCTTCTGCTCTGCTTTTCTTCCTCGTCCTCCTCCTCTGCATCCTCTTCCATTTTCTCCTTCCCCTCTCACACCTTCTGTGCTACCTTCCCTTTCATCTGCCCAATCATCAGCTCTCGTTTATTTTTCAAATTAAGGTGGGAAGCAGGTTTACAGGAAATCACCTGAGTGTGACTCATTCCTTGTTCGCAACCACTCACTGGAGAATGGAATTAACATCAAACATAATGAGCCCCAGGGCTATCCACAACAATGGGTGTGTAAGAGCACAGTCGTACCACAAATTGAAGACCATTTATGTTAATACTTGGTGGTAGACATAATGAGATGTGTGACTGGTCTCCAATAAGAACCAAGATTCCTGTGCTTGGATGATTCTTCTGGAACAGCCAAATGCCAAGGTCATAGGTGATGAAAAATTGTGACAAGAGAGGGAAGTGGGTCTCATAAGTGATCACAAGAAGGGTTATGAGGTACTGAGCAGCCCTGCTCCCACACAGTTATGGGTTTTACCAAAGTTGCCATGGGCTCTGCTGTGTGGTGGTTGTTTGTTTGTTTTTGTTTTTAGTTTTTCTTTTTCTCCTAAGTCTATGCCTTCCTTTAGCAGTGACTTCATTCTTTCCATCTCAGAATGGATTGGGGAAATTTTCAGGCCTGTCTTAGAATGTCTGCATCCATGTGTAAGCCATCAACATGGATGGAGCAGAAGCCCATACAACTCTTCCCCAGCCTTTTGGAATCATTTATAGTTGACTCCAGTCCTTAGTATAGCGACTGGTTGACAGAGTATCCAAGTCAAGAGGGCTTAAACTTCAGCATCGTCTATGGAAAATCACATTAGATTGTTTCACTTGGGAAAATGAAAACATCATTAGTCTGCTCCTACTGCTTATAAAGTATATTAAAGATATTGATGAACTTCTGAGTTCCTGTGGGACTTCTGGTCTCTTCAGTATAGTTTATATTAAGCAGGAACATTTTACATCATTATAAATAATTTTATGACAATGCTAACTTCATTGATGTTATAAAGAAATCATTGAATAAGGTATTTTATTTCACAGCATTTTATCAAGTTCTAAAGCTTTAAGAGTCTGCCCTCCCCATTGTGGTTGCATTGCATGCGCAGTACAATGTGTGAATCAGATGGGCCACTAAGAAGACCCAGTATATAAGCACCTAATCTCTGGTGGTGGGCAGTCAGGGTAGACATGAGCCCAGCTATCTCATGGTCTGTTATCTCATACTGTCTGTCAGGTTTGCCCTTTAGGTTCAGTGTTATCATCCTACAAAAGTGTTGAAATCATAAAGCCAAGAAATAAGAGTGACAGCATTAGAGACCTGCTGAAATTAAATCTATAAACATTTTCTGTAAAAATTGAGGAACAAAACCCAAAGAGAGAAAGAGAGAGAGAGAGAGAGAGAGAGAGAGAGAGAGAGAGAGAGAGATTTTCACACATGAACAGATATACAAATAACATACAAGAATACTATATATATATATATATATATATATATATATATATATATATACATTATATAATACATACATGCAGGGAGAGACTGTGTCTGTGTCTGTGTCTGTTTCTGTGTCTCTGTGTCTGCGTGTGTTCCCTAGACAAAGCAGAGAAAATGCATGTTGCCTAAACAATACATGTATAATGGCGATAAAAATTAACATACCAAGAGGGACAGAGGAAATTCTACAAGTGCCACCAGGCTGAAGGACTACAAGTCAATGGCTGCTAAGAGATGGATCATATGTCCTACAATAAGTATCTGTCAGCTTGGTGAGCAAAAACCTCAAGTCCAGGTCTATTCTTTTTGCAGAGGATGAAAGGGTAGCCTAATGACCAACCAGCCTTGGTGAAAAGGAAAATTTTTTTTTTCTGCAGGCTCAGCTGGGGGCTGCCATATCATTGGAGAATATCACTGTCATAGCGGCATGTGGAGGTGGTAGCAGTGGGGAAGACCTCCTTCCTGTAACCAAAAAATAAGAAGTAAATGGAAGCACAGAGATAGTTGTGTCCTTGTACCTGCCAAATATACAAATGTCTGCTACCAACTACAACAGAAGAGAACTTAGGAGCCAGGTTCCAGGGACAGTACTGAGGGTGATGAGTACAGGTTTGATCATCTATTGATGTGAAACAATACATGATATGGTTGCATGGGTGGGAATTGCCTACATGAGTTCATGTATTAGAAAGTTTGGTTTTTAGTAGGCAAACTGTTTAGAAAGGATTAGAAGATATGGCTTTAATGGAGGCTTTTAATGTGTCACTGGAGTAGGCTTTAAGGTTTAAAAAGCTCTTGCCTATCTGTTAGTCTCTCTCTCTCTCTCTCTCTCTCTCTCTCTCTCTCTCTCTCTCTCTCT
>NC_034608.1:46042563-46079273 GCF_900095145.1 Mus pahari
TCTCCCTCTCCCTCTCCCTCTCCCTCTCCCTCCCTCCCCCCCCTGCCCTTGGGTAAGATGCAAGTTCAAGCTTACAGCTACAGTTCAGTGTCATGACTTGCTGCCATGCCTGCTGCCATGTTCCCTGCCACGATCCTTTCAGATAGACTCACTGCTGAAACTGTAGGCAAATTCCCTATTAAATTCTTTCTTATAAGCTTCCTTAGTGACTGCATCTCTTCATAGCAATACAACAGTAACTAATACATACCCTAAGGTTATGTGCAATAAAGAATGAATATGAATATTTATTTCCTTAGAGTTTTCAGCATTTCCTACAAAGATCCCACAGTGGCAGCTGAGGTTTGAGCCACATGAACTGCTTAAATGTTATGATCAGCTTCCAGACTCACTCAGTGTTATCTAGCTGGAGGCCCCAGCTTCTCCATGTATATGTCCTCCATAAAGTTTCTTGAACAGTCTTGTGATATGGCTTTTGGATTTCTTGAGGTAAGTAGCCTCTGTCAGAGAGAAAGTTATGGTGACTTCCATGTCTTCATGCCAGAAGTCACATTCTGTCACCTCAACCACATTCTGTTCATTGGGCTCATCATAAATGAGTCTTCAGGTTTCCGTCTGTGCCCAGAGCTGATCCTATGCCACAGTGCTCCATACCCAAAAACCACCTGGAGAGAGCTGGTCTCTCAGAAGCGCTAGCACACCTGTGAGCACAGGGAAGGCCACAACTTCTGCTCTGAGGGACCTGGCCCAGACCTCAGGACACAGGAAACAAGGAGCAGCTGGGGACAGGATGCTTCAAGTTTCTATCTGTGCCCTGCAGCTGATCCTGTGCCACAACTCTCTATACCCAAATTCCTCCAGGAGAGACTGGTCTCACAGTACTAACACACAGGCGTGCAGGACAGACAAGCCACAGAAAGAGACAGCAAGGCCAGCTAACACCAAAGATAATCACATGCCTAAAGAGGCAAGGGCAAGAACATAAGCAACAGAGACCAAGGCTACTTGGCATCATCAAAACCCAGTTCTCCTACCACATCGAGCCCAGGTTACCCCACTATACCAGAAAAGCAAGACTCTGATTTAAAATCATATCTCATGATGATGATACAGGACTTTAAGAAGGATATAAATAACTCCTGGAAAGAAATAAAGGAAAATACAGGTAAACAAGTAGAAATACTTAAAGAGAGACACAAAAATCTCTTAAATAATTACAGGAAAACACAACCAAACAAGTGAAAGAATCAGGTAAAAACCATCCAGGATATAAATGGAGATAGAATAAATAAAGAAATCACAAAGGGAGACAACCCTGGAGAGAGAAAACCTAGGAAAGAGATGAAGAATCATAGTCACAAGCATCACCAACAAAATACAAGAGATGGAAGAGAGAATCTCAGATGCACAAGATAGCATAGAAAACATTGACACAATAGTCAAAGAAAGTGCAAAATGCAAAAAGACCCTAACCCAAAACAATGAGAAAACCAAATCTAAGGATAATTGGTATAGAAGAGAGTGAAGATTCCCAACTTAAAGGGCCAGTAAATATCTTCAACAAAATTATAAAAGAAAACTTCCCCAACCTAAAGAAAGAGATGCCCATGAACATACAAGATATGTATGCATAATCCAATATATATAAAGAACTCAAGAAGATGGACTCCAGAGAATCAACTAACCCTATTAAAAATGGGCTACAGAGCTAAACAAAGAATTCTCAACCGAGGAATACCGAATGCCTGAGAAGCACCTGAAAAAAATATTCAAAAATCCTGAATCATCAGGGAAGTGGAATCAAAACAACCCTGAGATTCCACCTCACACCAGTCAGAATGGCTAAGATCAAAAATTCAGGTGACAACAGATGCTGGTGAGGAAGTGGAGAAAGAGAAACACTCCTCTACTGGTGAGATTACAAGCTGGTACAACCACTCTGGAAATCAGTCTGGCGGCTCCTCAGAAAATTGGACACATTACTACTGGAGGATCCAGCAATACCTCTCCTGGGAATATACCCAGAAGATGTTCCAACTTGTAATAAGGACACATGTTCCACTATGCTTATAGCAGCCTTATTTATAATAGCCAGAAGCTGGAAAGAACCCAGATGTCCCTCAACAGAGGAATGGATACAGAAAATGTGGTACGTTTACAGAATGGAGTACTACACAGCAATTAAAAACAATGAATTTATGAAAATGAGTTTTCAAATAAAGCTGCTTTCTAAAGGGAAAGTTATCCAGTATATTATAAACCACCACAATTTTGTAAAAGACAAATATCATCTATAATCTTCCCACATGCAAAATATATTCACCACCCACCCTTCGTGAATCTAAGTATGGTATCAACTTGAAATCCTCATTCATGAGATTGCGGGACACATGTGTATTTCCAAAGTATAAATGCTTAGGTACTGTTCTTTTTGATCTGAAGTCCTGATGCTAGAAAGACATGTTCTCTATTTATCCATAACCTATGTGCAGTGCAAGAACAGATTTCACTGTAGACTCAGCTCTTCAGATGAGTAATAGTGAGAGACACACAAGAGTTGATGGTTTATACCCCTTTGAAAGCCTTGCCTAGGACCCTCTTCAAGGCCCAAGAACAACCTGCTAATGCTATCAATTCCTGTTATGCGCCTGTCTCCTATCACTCTTTGTCTTCATGAAGGTAACATTTTATATTAGTTATTTTGCCATTGTTATGAAGAAACACCACAACTAAGGCAACTTATATAAAAAAGAATTTATTTTGCCTTCTAGTTTCAGAGGGATAAGAGTCCATCCTGGAAGAAATACTAGTGGCAGGCAGGGTGTCCAGGGTAGGAACCTAAAAACAAAAATTAAAGACAGTGGGGTAATGCAAAATGAGACTTCAAACTCCCAAAACCCTCTTCTAAGGACATACTTTTTCCAGCAAAGCTACATCACCTAAATGTCTCCGTACAACACAACCAACTGTGAACCAAGAGATGAATTAACCTAGCCTATCAAAGACATTTGTCATTCAAACCAGTGTGTGAGTATGTGTGTATGACTGAGTTGTTTTCTGAGCCTCTCAGTACACAAGGTCTACAGATCCTCCTTTATTTACTATTGTTTTTTGCCTTTTTAGTTCAGCACTCTACTAATCTATGATTATAGAGTCACAAATTTACAGGGAAGTTTGGTACTGTGTGTACTTAGGAACATAATAGTAGAAGATTCATGTCTGGAACTTCCTCAACTATTGGGTCTTAAGCCAGATTTACAGTGCTAGACATGTATTTTCTCCCGTGAAGCAGGCCTAAAATCTAATCAGAAGCTGGTAGGTAATCTCAGAATGCTTATGCCCTTATTGGGCTGGTGGGTGTATCTGGCCATATTGGTCATTAATGTAGTTCACAGTCTTCATAGATGGGTAAGATCGTTGATGACATTTTGCCCCAACTCCTGCATAGTGTCTTCCAGTAGTATTAAAGCCAGCCAGCGTGGAGGAATAACAGTCCCAGTCCGGACAAACTTAATTTCCCTATATGCTTTAACTGGTGTGTTAGAAGCATCTTCATCAAAAAGCTCTTGCCATCAATTTCAGACTGTGCAGAATCGAGAACTGAAGGAGACGAAGTAAGACAAGAGGCAATAAAAAAACAAAACAAAACAAAACAAAACACAAAAAACAAAAACAAAAACAAAAAAACCTATCCATTCCCATTTATTTCAATAGGGCATGAATCTCAAAGACTTTTCATCGTCACACATAGTCTTGCATTGTGGGTATCTGGCACCACCTTTAACACACATCAGGAATCCAATGAACAGCCTTCCACTGCTTTCCCTTGGCCTTTTGAAATGCTCTTTTCTCTCGCTCAGACTGTGTGACTCTTGCACCAACTACCTTACCTTCACTAATGAAGACTTGTCTGAAGACTAAGTCAGTCAGTCACTGGCTATAGCAATGTGGTATTCATTTCCTACGTGACTCTCAAAATTGTCAAAGTATGTTTCCAGGGGACAAAAATACATTATATATGTATAATATAAAATGTCTTAAGTGTATGTATGCAAATATATATACATGTTTATATTTGCATACATACACTTAAGACATTTTATATGTATATATATATATATATATATATATATATATATATATATATATTTGCATACATACACTTAAGACATTTGGAATCAATTTTACATCACTGAAAAGAGAATTATTAGCCATCACTCATTAATTGTTTTATCTTCCTTATCATGTATAGCCTGTTTTACTATACTATCTTATGTGATTTTGTATATTCATGTAATCATTGTCTATCAATAGACATTATCTGTATGTATAAATAAAACTAGTAACTGATACATAAATTGAACATTATCAAAACAGACTTCCTACTCAGGAGACTCTTTATACCACGTCATCCTTAGGTTGATCTTCCTTAGAGTTTCCTCCTCATTCCTGGGTTTAGCCTGGGAATCTTGTTCCACCTGGCTCTGCACTTCATCATTTTCCGTCCCCTTCACGTGTTCATCTCTTGTTTTTTCAAATGATCTTCCTGAACCCATGTTCACTTTCTCTTCTCTGAACTACTCTTTTGACCTTCAGCACTTTCACAACATTCAGCCAGTATATTCTTCATTCATGACCAACCATTAACCCATGGAAATAAAGTTCCTAGCCTCCCACATCGCATGGAAGATTCCCTTTCAGAGAAACACAATGTTTTTGTAAAGGGTATATGATTGCTTTTGATTTGTACAGTAATAAGTTTCAGGACGAAACAGCTGAGCTACATAAGGAACTCTGTTCTGATACTCATACTGTTATTATATTCTCTTTAGAAAATGAAATCCACTTTTCCACATGGGATAGAAATCCTAAGATGTTAAAAAATTTTAAAAAGCTCCACTGAGACTTTCCAACTTAGCATGATGCTCTGAATCATTTCAGAGCATGTAAGGCATTATAAAACACTGAAATTTCCATGCTACTGCAAGCGTCTCTCAAAACATTTGCCAATTAGTTAATTTCTGAGCCTCCTTCTCATATTCCCGAAGGTAAGGGAAAGAATGCCTTTATCTGCAAGCTGTGTGCAAGACAATATCAAAATCAGTCATGTCAGCTAAATGTAACTATAAGAATAGTTCTAAATTTTGTGATATTTTGACATGTTTGTGATTTCATCGTGATTATACAAAAGAGTATGCACACAGATTTAGTACTTATGTAAATTTAACTTAATCCTCTCCATTTTTCTGAACTAATCTCCTTATCATATTGTGACTCATATTTTGCTTAAGGGTGGCATACACTGTAACTGCCTCAACTAGTATGACTGTGTGCTCTCCTATTTTTGAGACATATCATTTATATCCTTGGGGTTCCATTTCATCTCTTCTGTTGTTACAGGAATACTTGTACACACAAATGCTAAACACTGAGTCAGAAATATCAGTGTTGACAACAATAAGTGTCTTTGTAAAACAAGGAAAATTAGTATTTAAGTATAGCAGAATATTTCCTCGTGTATACTCTCATTAAATTAACACTGCCATCATATGGCATCTAATTAAGCATAATTTGTAAATAAACTCAAATAGATCTTTCCTTGGGATTTCTTCTCCCCAAAGAAAATATTACTTACACGATTCTTTGTAGGCCTGTTTTCAGTGGCTCCTTTATTAGGGTCTGATAGGGTTAGATTTTTCAAAACCAACTTTAGTAAGGGTTCTCAAATGCTTTGACTCTGCTTTCTAGCCCATTGTCCAGAGGTAGGGGAGAAAAGATGGTAAATAGAACAGGGGGATGTGGACCTTTCTAGAAGTTGGGGCAATTCCAATCTCTGTTATCAGGATACCAACAATCCAGTTCAATCATGTCAGGATACTAACAGTTCAGGTCAAAGAGTATCACAAAATTTAAATCAGTCGTGGTGGTACGATCCAGCAAAAACAGCCAGGCCTTCACCAAATTGGCCAGAGTCAGAAGGAGCTACCAGAACCAGCCAGAAAGCTAGGAGTAGTTCTTCACGAAGTGAAGATTAGCAAAGATGCAAGACCAGTGAAGTGTTGCACAGTTAGCTATAAAAGTGCCCAGTCACTGTCTGTTGGTTCCTACTTATCCTCTCGACAAACACCATGTGTCATCTCATGGGTTTGCTTTAGAAGAACATCACATGACACAACCAGACTTTTCCACCTCGGGTTCTATTATCTACCACCCACCGTTCTAACCCTTATCCCATCCCAATCCCTTGCAGTCACAACCAATACTAGGTAGGAGAGAAATAGGATAGAGGGGAATGGGGACATAAACCTCTTCTGACAACTTCCTGTTGATTAGGGGTATCATGGCCTTGGGAAAACTCCAATCTCTGTAGTCAGGATATCTGCAACCAGTAAAACAACAAAATACAACCCACCAATGGCCGTGTTAATGGCTATGCACAATATGAGGCAGCCCCAGATAGTCATATAATTGGAGTTTTAAAGAAACTAAAAGTCTCACTACAATTCTTTATTTAAAACTCTTTGTTAGTTTTCTATTTTAAACATTTTCTAGAATATATGTACACGACGAAGATATCACTCTCATAAGCCATACAGACTTTCCCTCTCAATTTCAGTATTACCTCACAGGGAAAAGTGAATTTGCAGCTTTGCTCTTGTTTTTTATTGGCTCTGTTAGTTAAACGTCATTTTATGGCAGTGGTTCTCAACCTTCCTATTGCTAGAAACCTTTAATACAGTTCCTTGTGTTGTAGTGACCTCTAACCATAAAATTATTTTTGTTGCCAACTCCATAACTATAATTTCACTGTTATGTTATATGTATTGGAATGTAAATATTTGATATGCAGAATATCTGATCTGCAACACTTTGGATAGTCACAATGCACAGGCTGAGAACCACTGTCTTAAAGGCTCCTGCTAAGCCATAATATTTATCATCTGGACCAGAAAGTAACGCTACCCATATGCATATAGTGTCAGACTAACAGGGCTTCAAGGGCCATCTGACCCATCTATGACATCTTCTTCAGCCGAGCTGAAGAAAAATTGTGACAAGCACACTCCTTACCAATAAGTTCTCCTTGTGGAAAGGACACTTTTCTTATTGCTGCTGTAACCAATTACCAACAGCTTTGTGGCTAAATATCTCATAAGTCTGTGAGATAGGAGTCTGAATGAACCTCAAGGACCTCAAATCAAAGTTGGGCAGATTTAGGGAAGATTTTGTGCCTTACCTTTGCAGCTTCTAAAGGCTTCCCCACTGTATTCTTTGACCTTCTAGTAATGGTGTCACTGATATTTGTTTCAGAACTCTGTTATCACTGAGCCAACACGGGTGGCTCAGGTTAACATGCTCAGAACCATCTCTAATGTCATCATATCTGTATAGCTGTGTATGTTGTGTGTGCACAGGTTTCTAATATCAAGTTAAAAGCACTATTCTACTTACTGCTGGTAATGTCCTCAGGTAAGAGGAAGGAGGACATGACAATGGAGGGCTATTAAAAAAAGAAAAAAAAAAAAAAAGAAAAAAGCAGCATTTCACTGTGCTTAAGATATCAAATCCAAATGGTACTAGTTAATACTTATGCAACACTAAAGAAATTACTCAAACTCTGCTCCTCGATTTTTCAATCTTTAAAACAATACTATTATTTTTTGAAGAACTACTAAACGTATATATATGTGAAGACAGTTCAAGTCATTTCTATTTTTACTGTATTTACAGCCCTCAATGTCTGAAGAGGATTAATTTAATCCAGACTTGTTTTACAGATAAACAAATTTGTTCAAGTAACAGAATTCAAAACTCATGTGATTCCGATTCCTCTGTATCATTGAATCAGTATCCACTAAAACTATCTTCAGTAAATCCATTCATTTTTTGTAATGGTGAGAGTGCTTAATTAGCTTGGCAATACAATCAACAGTTTACAGCAATCTTCTAGCAAGAGAAATCTTATAAGCATAGTTTTGTCTTGTTCTGAACATGTTATAGCTTGATAGGTTCAGAAAGTATTCTGTAAAGGACTTAAAGATTTGACCAGGTAACACAAGGTTGAGAAGGCCCAGAAGCCAAACAGGTTGGAGGGGAATTTTTTGTGGGCTTCACATCCTGGTTACAGTAAATGCTACTGTTTAAATGTTTACATAATTTTATGACTCCAATGATAGCTCAAAATTTACACTTATTTACAGAGTCAGTGTTACTAGTGAATTGATTTATTCTCTATTGAAACCACTTCATTTGCTAGCCAGCTGACCATTTGAATGGCCACACTAAATCCAAACTTTAAGACCCTGAGATCTGATGGTTTTGATTATAAAATATTTTTCATGGGTATTATAAGAGTGTGTATTTATCATCTGTGGATATGATCATTCTGCCTCCCTCTAGCATCTAGTGAATTTTGTTGATTGATTGATTGATTGATTGATTGATTTATGCTTATATGCCAAAGAACAACCTATGTTATATGTCAAACTATTTGGTCAATGACATGTTGCCATGTCTTTCTGGTGAAATGAAGATTTTCTATTAAAACTTAATACCTTCTTCCTTCCACAACCTAAAAAAAAAAAAAAAAAAAAAAAAAAAAAAAAAAAAAAAAAAAAAAGACTCTGGTTGTGAAGTTGAAGAAGTAAATAGAAACACTGAGANATGAAGATTTTCTATTAAAACTTAATACCTTCTTGGACAGACAGGGCTATACAGAGAAAAAAAAAAAAAAAAAAAAAAAAAAAAAAAAAAAAAAAAAAGGATTGTGAAGTTGAAGAAGTAAATAGAAACACTGAGACAATTTGGGCCAAAGTTCTCATTTTATAACTATTTAAGGAAACCAATGGGAAATTTTAAGTAAGCAAATATAATTAATGTCATATTCAGGTCCTCAAAACAATCCAACCAGTTTTTTGTTTGTTTGTTTTGTTTTATTTTTAGTTGTAAGCTCATCACTGAAAAATCTAATACAATTTCATTTACTCTAAACTTGTTCTTTTGAATGCTTACCCTCAAGAAGACGTAAACGAATGCTCAGCATTCAGCAGGCCTTGATGGCTATTGCTTCCTTTCTCTAAATCATGTCTGGTGTTGCCTTGCTGTCAGAGTTAGATGGCCTTGTGCTCTTACCACATTTCAATGGTTATTCTACAAGAAGTGTACACAGACTCCTAAGAAACGCTGCTTATTACATTGTAAAGCTTCAACTTTGCAATCTTCTTCTTTGAATGACACGTGTTTTTTTTTTTTTTTCTTCTTTTCAGTTTTGAAAAGAAAAGAAAATGAATGCTCTTCCTATCACCATCTCTACCGTTTCTACCGTTTTGTTCCTGGTGAGGCCTTGGAAAAGCCATCTCAGTATTACATATGACTTTGCCTTGTATTAAAAAGGGACAATAACACAGACAAAAAAAAAATAGTCCTTGCAAATACGGCAGGCTGTGTGTTCAGCTTTTAATTCTCAGGCTGTTTTACCTGATTACCAGTAAGAATGATCTCCTTTGCGATGGCAACCCTGTGTGCTTCCCGCTCTCTGCTGACTTCTTGCAGACTGAACTTGTAGACTTCTTCATCCAGCTCTAAAGCAAATATTCCGTTCACTGTTTTTCTTTCCATCTGTGTTGTGCATCTTCTAAAGTTCTAGCTATTTTTCTCTTTCTTCTTTAACACACGGGTAGCCCTAAACTTATTCAGTTTTGTTGAGTGCCAGTTCGATTACAAGGGATTTCACTGTGGATCTCGCAGTCCTCAACTAAGCTCATGAAGGAGATGCTACTGCATTACTTAAATGTTGATTCAGGCTCAGCAATATGAAGGGATTTGAACCTAGCATGTCACTAAGTTCCTCAGTGTATAGAAGACCAAAGTGTTCAACTGAGGGTATTGACTATGGTAGAGCCAATCATTTTGAGCCATTTTGTGCCTCATTTTGACAGAGAGGTCAATATCATGAAGCTTCTGAAACAATCCATAACAATAATTAATAATAATAATAATAGTAATAATGCCAATATCTGCACCTCATTCTCATTTAAGGTGAGGCCAAACATATTATCATTGTTTCATTTATTTAAAAAAGCATCCACAAAATTAATTGTTAAAGCCATAGAAACTGTAACTACACATGATCACAGAAAGTACTTTAGAAGAAGGTAGCTAAGAACACGAACTTAATCCCAGTCCTACGATGCAGTTATTGTCAGCTCCATCAATAACTAGAGACTGTGCTCAGACTCCAGTATCCTCTTGGCTTTCTTAATTCCCCAGCCACGAAGGTAAACTAAGAAAGTGATATTTGGGGCTGGAGAGATGACTACGCCATTAGGAGGACTAAGATCCGCTGCTTTCCCACAGAGTAACTCCAGCTTTTGAAGTGTTAGTACAGAACCTTCCATCAGCATCAAACCATCTGTGAACTGGATTAAGGCAGTTTCTTTACCATCGAAGATTAAACAACAACAACTTTCATGTCCTTAAAGTTGGATCACCATGTGGACAGAACCTGCAGTCACTTTCCAGTTTCCACCTAATTCTTTGGTTAGAACAACTCTTTCCTGCTGGGTTTTGTTGTTGTTGTTTATTTGTTTTCCTGTTGTCTTAGTCAGGGTTTCTATTCCTGCACAAACATCATGACCAAGAAGCAAGTTGGGGAGAAAAGGGTTTATTCAGCTTACATGACTTACTTCCATACAGCTGTTGATCATCAAAGGAAGTCAGGACTGGAACTCAAGCAGGTCAGGAAGCAGGAGCTGATGCAGAGGCCACGGAGGGATGTTCTTTACTGGCTTGCTTCCCCTGGCTTTCAGCCTGCTTTCTTATAGAACCCAAGACTACCAGCCCAGAGATGGCACCACCCACAAGGGGACCTCCCCCTTGATCACTAATTGAGAAAATGCCTTACAGCTGGATCTCATGGAGGCATTTCCCCAACTGAAGCTCCTATCTCTGTGATAACTCCAGCTGTGTCAAGTTGACAGACAAAACTAGCCAGTACACCTGTCTTCATCGTTGTCCATGTTATTACAGTGCCCAGACCCCTACTAATATTAGTCAAGCTCTTAGGCACATTTTCCCAGACCATGATTATAAATTCCATTGGAATGTTGGTCACTCTCAAATTATTCTCTCCAACCATATTCTTGTCCCTAAACATCATATTTGTTTTCTTACCTACTCATCATAATCTCTTGTAGCAACTCTGAGTATATCACTCTTAAAGACCGCTAATTGAAACTGCTGATCATCTAGCCCAAACTTTCTCTGAGCCCGTGCACCCTGCCACGCATCCTTCATTGTTGAGGTGTTCACCCATCACTGAAACCTGCCAATGAACGTGGACCGTGGACGCCTCCTTGATTCTTCCTCTCTTCTCACAGCTCACACTCCATCACAAGCCAATGCCGCTGGCTCACTGTCAAGGTGTATCCAGAATCAGCTATTCTCATGTTCTGCTATGCTCTAATCACACACCACGGACTAGGAATCCCTGTTGAGATGACTGTGAGAACTTCTTCAACCCTGCTGCTTCCCTCCTTAAGCCACTAATGTCTGAGCTCCAGAAGGGAGCCAGAAGCATCCTGTTAAAATATTACTCAGGTGATGTCACACCTGCTCAGAATCTTCCAAATTCTTTCATATCTCAAAGCAAGAGAACAGGCTACAGTGGATACACTCACCCACTCACCTTCTCCATTACTTCCAAACTTACCTAGTTCTGTGCTTCTCATTACTGTTATCCATCCTCAGGAGTTTCCATGCTAATCTTAAACATTCCAGGCACCAGTATCTTTAAGGCCCTGCCTAGAATATTCCTTCCAGTGTCATACTGCACACCCCTCACCTCTTCTTGCTCTCTATATTCTGCTCAATACTAGTGTGATTTTTCTGGGCATCCTATATACAGGTAGAACATCCAGTCCTCAACACGCACTTTGCTGTCCCACTCACCTGCTTTATTTCTCCCATGGCACTTATCTCCATCTGGTGAATTGAATACTCTTAACTGATTTTGCATATGGAGTGCTCCTGCCATGAGTATGTGCACGCTCCAGTGGAGATAGGGGTTTTCACTGGTCATTCACTTTTATGTTCCAGCAATCAACACATGCCCTGGATATCACAGGGACTTAATCGTATTGCTAGGTATTGATTATAGAACATCATTTTTTCTAACCATAGCTAATTAGGACTATAAATTTTCTATTCCATTATGTCTTAAGTGTCTGTATTAACTATTATTTTATCCACTGAAGACTCAACACATGTTTTGAAGTATCTGTTATGTACTGTGAACTATTAAGATATTTAGTGATTGTAAGGATGTAAATATATATTTTCTTAAAAATGTGTATAGAGAGACAGACATTTATGACATAAGCCCATAGAAATTATTTTATGAGGGGGACCCAAGTGTCTTTCAGAAGATAGATTGCACAAAATGCTATCATTCGAAATATGCTTGATACATTCAAAACTGAGTCCAAAGGATGACTACTGAAGAAGCTTCAGATGTAGGTAACAAAAGACCCGGGGAAGGGGCAGCAAGGGGACAAAAGAGACATCCATGAGGCTAATGTGAGACATAGAATCTAGAAAGAGAAGAACACTGTAGTCAAAGGCCAGATGTTTGCAGAATCCTTACAGAACATATTAAGGCATTGGTCTTTATCCTACGGTCAATGGGTGAACCCTCTAATGATATTAACGCAGTAAGAACTATCACTCCATATTCTGGAGAAAGAATTCTGAATACCCTAAGACAAGAGGTTGAGAAAGAATCTGACTATATGGGATTACTACTGTAAGAACTAATGTTTCCTTCCATATGGGCATGACCTGCGGTACTTTTCAGGAAAAACGAAACAATTTGAGTCTCATGGAAACAACAACAACAAAAATAGTCAAGAGTTCAATCATACAGTAAAAAGTTCCATAATCCACTAAAATAGCATAGAAATGTCTGGCAGCAGAATTACACTGGCATATGCCAGTAGGGGCAGGGGCAAGCCAGCATCCCAGAATTCCACTAGCATGTTCCAGCAGGAGCAGGGCAAGCCGACATCCGGATGAAGGTGAGTTTTTCACAAGCCAGCATGTGAGCACAGAAAAGAAGTTTGACCAGCAGGCTTACTTGTGGCAGGTGACATTCTAAGTGCACTTCTGCTCATCAGAATGAGTTCACCCTACAAATAAAACATATTAACAGATGGATTCAAAAAGACTCCTCTATGTACTTTCCCCCAAATTTAGATGCTGAGTTCTTAAAGTATAACTCTGATTGACACATGACTGTGAACAGGGTTAGTTACCTTGCTAGCAGATGCAAGTCATATTCTTTAAATACTTTCTAACAAGGTATTCACATGAATCTTTTACTGTGTCAATATATGCCATAGGCTACAATCAACACAAGTGCAAAGAGAGGAATAAATGTGGACACTCTGGCAACAGAAAATCAGAAACCATCAAGAAACTGAATTTGTGAAAACAGTATGGATTTCATAGGAAAGCCATCAGGACAAATGGATAAAATCCTACTCATTGGCAAAAACTATATGAAGAACCCTACAACCTCAACCACAGGTTCAGAACGATTCTGGACAATTTCTTACAAATCTGAATACTGAGGAACAAGGGAAGAAAGCTTGCTCTACAACGTTTGTCCTGCAGGAGAAGTCAAAGCAGCTGGATGCTCCAGTTGACACTTTAGCTTATAAGATTGTGGCTTTAGGGATAACTTTTAAGTGTTAAAGAGTTATTTCTCATATTCCAAGTTTTTACTTATTTTTATTGATTTATGTGCATCTGTGTACACATGCCAGACGAATGCAGGTGCCCACCGAGACCAGAAATGGGTATTAGATCCCCTGGAGCTGGAGTTACAGCTGGTTGTGAGCCACATGATATGGATGCTAGAAACCAAACTCAGATCCTCTGTGAAAGCTATATGCATTCTTAACCATTGAGCCATATCTCTAGCCCCAGACTTTAACTACTTTTTAAGTTTACTTATTTTTACACTCCAGATTTTATCCTCCCCCCCAGGTCCACCCTCTGACTGTCCCATATCCCATACCTCTGCCTCATCCCCCTGTCTCCATGAGGATGTCCCCATCCCCATCCCCCACCCCACCTGACCTGTAAACTCCCTGGGGCCTCCAGTCTCTTGAGCATCATCTCTGATTGAACACAGACCTGACAATCCTCTGCTGTATGTGTGCTGGGGCCCTCATATCAGCTGGTGTATGCTGCCTGGTTGGTGGTCCACTGTTTGAGAGATCTCAGGGGTCCAGATTAATTGAGACTGCTGGTCCTCCTACAGGGTCACCCTCCTCTTCAGCTTCTTTCATCCTTTCTCTAGTTCAACCACAGGGGTAAGCAGCTTCTGTCCATTGGTTGGGTGCAAATACCTCCATCTGACTCTTTCGGCTGCTTGTTGCATCTTCCAAAGGGCAGTCATGCTAGGTCCCTTTTTGTGAGCACTGCATAGCCTCATTAATAGTGTCAGGCATTGGGACCTCCCTTTGAGCTGGATGCATGGTATGTACTCACTAACAAGTGGATAGTAGCAAAAAAAGAAAAAAGAAAAAAGAAAAGAAAAGTATGGAATACCCAAGATATAGTCCATAGAACTCAAAAATGTCAACAAGCTGAAGGGCCTAAGTGAGGATGCCTCAGTCCCATGTGGGAGGGAGAAGAAAGTGGGGAGGGAGGGACAGACCTGGGTGGGAAAGGGGATGAGGAGGGGAAGAGGGGAGCATGATCAGGTATTGAGCAAGGGAAAAGGACTGAAGCCCTGAGGGCTGACAGAAAGAACAGAAACAGGTAACCCCAGAAGGTAGGAGGTTGGGGGGACCCTCCAGAATGCACCAGAGACCTGGGAGGTGAGAGACTCTCAGAACTCAAAGAGAGGGACCCCAGATGAAATGCCCAACCGTAAGAAGAGGGATCTTCCTCCAGCAGGAAGGAAGACAGGGCATCAAATGAGGAATGGTGTTGCCATCTCACAATCAAAACTCTCACCCATAATTGTTCTTGTCTGAAAAAACTGCAGGGATGGAAATGGAGAGGAGCCTGAGGAAAAGAAGGTCCAGTGACAGACTTTAACCATTAAGGGATCTTTCTTTGGCAGCCATTTTGTGTTCACAATGTCTGTTTTTATTCCTTTCTATTAATGGATATCTTTACCAGGCAGTGATCACCTTTTCTATGTGACTAAAATATTGAATTTTGTCATAATTCATTATCTTAATTTTACAGAACACTTACAAACCTGTTAATATTTTCCCATTCCTAAAAAAATTAGTACATAGAACTGTGACAACTCATTAACTATGCAAATATCATTAAAATGATAGTGCCCTTCATAAAGTACACAAACAGATGAGTGTACAAAAAAACAGGATGGTTTTAGAATTTCCAAAGTAGTAGCAAACATTCTGACTTCTTATTCTCAAATCCTGAATATTACTTGTGAATTTGGAAACAAAATTTAGAATAGGAATTTAGAGATGCTACTATAGTACCACAAGATATTGCAACAGACACATACAAGAAATGTAGAGAAAATTAATTTCAAGAGCTGTAGATACTGGGGGATGACATACAGAAGAGCAATAAGAACAGACTCTGAGTTTCTGAGTTTGGGCTTGTGGTGGTTTGTATATGCTTGACCCAGGGAGTGACAATATTAGGAGGTGTGGCATTGTTGGAGGAAGTGTATCACTGTCAGGGTGGGCTTTTGAGACACTTGTCCTAGTCACATAGGAGACAGTCTGCTCCTGGCTCTCTTTGGATGAAGATGTAGAACTTTCAGCTCCTCCATCACCGTGCCTGCCAGGTGACTGTCATGTTTCCTACCATAATGATAAATGAATTGAACCACCGAACCTGTAAGCAAGCCCCAGTTAAATGTTGCCCTTCATAAGAGATGCCATGGTCCTGGTATCTCTTCACAGCAGTAAAACCCAAACGGAGATAGGGGAGGTGGGCTCCAGTTATTTCAGGAGGTCACTGAATACTTCCAGGGTGTATAGAACAATCATACAGGAAGAAACCCGGGAAGAACATAGGTCATTGTTGCCATAACCTGGGGAAGGAGGAAGGACTCAGTTGTGTACATGCTGAGCTCATAATACCTACATTAATATCCCAAGTAATGTGGTAAGTCACTGGCTTTGATGAGGCAAGAACTCAGAGAAATATGGGTCAAAGAAATAGTCCAGGGGTCGGTGACACACAGGGTTGCTTATTTTCATTTGTGGTTATGGATGAAATGACAGATGTAGATGAGATCTATAGGCAGCCTAGAAAGTAACATTTCTTCCTGCCATAGGCACCTGACACATACATTATATTCAATCATGAGTTCTCAGCCGACTGATATTAGAACTATTAAGAGAAATGGGAAGAGTGTCAAACTCACTTTGGTATCTTAGAAATATTGAGGATGACAGGAAAGCAATTGGAATTTTGTGTCTGTCAAATTTTATTCAAAAGGCCACATGCTCAGTGAAACCCTTGACATTGCTGAGGTCTCTCAGCCTTTTGAATTTAATAATACTATATTTAGCTATTTTCGTAATATTTCATCCAGTGCTCCATTAATCAGTACATTATATGCTTATTTTATTTCTCCTACTAAACAATAAATAAATAAAACATCTTAGATAGAGATCCGTATTTAGGTCTTTATTATAGCTTGCATATTACCTACTACCATATCTTCTACATTTCTTATCTTGGATAAAAAGTGGTCTGTTACATCATCACATATCCTCAAATAAACCATAAGCTAAGAGCAGATATTGTGTGCCCTTTATTTTGCTTTCTGCTTATCCCAGTGGTTTGCATATAATTGATGTTGCATAAATGAATTATTGATGGATTAATTGAGAGAATCTTTTTCAATCTTATCAGCACTCACCGATTGCACGTGGTGATGGATTCCGTGGAGACATTTTAATCTTATCAGGTAATGTAGTTTGTTATCTATCCCCATACATCTCTTTTATCTTTTACCTTCTCCCACTTCCATAGGTGTTTTTTTCCTTTAACTTCAGAACATAGACACAGACATACTGTTGTCTGTATACAATTTAGGCTCGATCATGGAGGGGAAGGTGCTTCTTCCGGTCTCACCTACTTTGAGTAATATAACGATGCTCAGTTGTATCCATTTCCTGAAAGAAACGTAAGTTCATTCTGTATGGCTGAATAAAACTCTCTTGTATATTAACAGATTTTCCTTACCATTCCTCACCCATGCTGACTATGTAATGACTACTGTGCATAGTGACCACATTATTTTACGAGACTGTATTGCTTCCAGTTGAAAATTCACCAGAGGAACACTTAATACACGTATTTTGCTTTTAGCCATACAAGATTAATTGTCCAAAAGCATTAACTATCAACAAGGACAGAGTAAAATTATTTGACTTCTTTATTTCTGAAGTCTCATAAAAATAAGGTATTGTTCTATAAAATTCTTGACTCTCTGAATGTCCCAGGAATCCCATAATTCAACACCTTATGGTAATTCTGAAATCATTAATTCCTTTGATTATTTTTCAAAGGAGACATTGGATATATTTACATATGAATTATATATGTATATTTCAATATACATAACTATATATATCCTAATATGATCATTGTTTAAAACAATACTTCATAAACATTAATTAAATGTAACAGGAGTGTGGCGGGTTGAACGAGAATGGTTCCCAAAGGCTCATGTGTTTAAATGCTCAGTCTCCAGTTAAGGGACTGTTTAGCAAGGATTAGGAGTTGAGGCTTTGCTAAAGGAGGTGTGTCACTAGAGATGGGCTTTGAGGTTCCAAAAGCTCATGCCCCTACACAGTTACGTCCTCTCTCTGCCTGCAACTTGCAGATGAGAGAGGAGCTCTCAGCTATTACTTCAGCACCATACTTGTTGGATGCCGTCTTCCTACCATGTTGATCATAGACCAACCCTCTGAAAAGATAAGTGCGTTTTTAATAAACTGCCTTGGTTATGATATCCTTCACAGAAATAGAAGAATAACTAAGACAAGTGTCTAAGTCCATATCTCTAATCCAGCATTCAGGGGGCAGAGACAATAGCAGTGTGAGGTTAAGGTAGTCTGTTCTACATAGAGAGATTCTCCCTCAAAACAAAACAAAACAAAACAAAATAAAAATACATTTAGGAACACATAGATCACATATAGTTCTATGTGTAATTTGAAAGTACATAGTTATAATTAACAGTAATACTCAAACCATGAACATAAAAAATAATATAATGAATATTCAGGCAAAACAACTTGACTTATATTTTGATTTTTTTAAAGTACCACTTAAAGTATATGGCTAAAATGATGCGAATATGGTAACTAAGAATAAAAAATTGCTGAGAAAAATTATGGTGTTCTTTATCAAAGCTAAGTAGTAAAAAATAGTCAAAGTTTTATTTTTTATCTCATAGAAATTTAAAATACATATAGGGGAACAACAGGGCCAAGAAGTGGGAGTGAGTGGGCAAGGGAGCAGGGTGGTGGGGAGGGTATAGGGGTCATTCGGGATAGCATTTGAAATGTAAATGAAGAAAATATCTAATAAAATAATTAAAAACAAAGAAAAAAAAAAGAAATTTAAAATACAGCCAAAGCTTAGGTATATAGTGGAATGATCTTAAAGTCAGAAAACTAATTCAGTGAATTAGGAATATTTGCCTCTCTGGAGCTTCCTGGCGGGCCAGTTCATTCCTACTAGAAGCACTCTTCCTCGATCAGATACCTTCTCCTTTGTTTCTCTCAATACCCTGAGACCAGAAAACACAAATGTGCATACATTAGTATATAGGCATCCATGAAATTTATATTTTAATAATTGTATATAAAAAGCCATAAAGAAAATAATATGAACAACTTATAGCCATAATCTCCAAAGGCAAGCTTGTTCTAGTAAAGTTCAAGGACCTGCAGATGCTGACTATCATGGAGATGGGACAGGATAAACAGTGTCAGAATAACTTCATTAAGTTTTCAATTTTGTATTGCATTCATATGTCCATATTTTCTGCTTGTGTGCATAAATGCGTGCGTGCGTGTATGTGTGTGTGTGTGTGTGTGTGTGTGTGTACAAGCATACCTGCATGCCACACTGTGTATCTGTATAGGTCACAGGACAGTTTCTATAAGTCAGTTCTCTTTCTGCCATGTGGCTTTTAGGGATCTTCAGACATGACCACAGGTCCCCTTAGCTGCTGAGCCATCTTTCCAGACTAAGATTGAATTTTTTTTTTTTAATTCCTGAATTCTGGGTTCACTGGAATATATTTTGAAATTATACTCTCGTGAAATACTACACATATTTGTGAAGCACATGTTATGTACCAGGTACTGTTCTATGGCACACACATAGAAAGTATATATACATCCACACGCACGTTAGAACCTAAGCCCACTGTAAATGACAATTAGACATGGAGGCTTCCAACTTTGCTCTCCTTAAAAGCTTCTATAATGGAACTCCCCTTTCCTTACCAAATGCTGGCTCTGCACAGGCCTCAGTCTGGTAGATAGGGAACTGACTGTAGGGCTATGCAGAACAGCTCATTTAGCAAAGCCGGTGAATGTGACTTTTCCACTGGGAAGCAGACAGCCTGAGGTGAGGCTGTCACCCCTGACTGTGCAGAAATAACTGTCCGCCATGCTGATCCCAACAACAGATTAGCTGTATCACTTTTAATTACCTCAGCTCCACAGCAATGAAGAAGCGCCTCTTGCTTTACTCGCACAGAAACCATCCAGGCTGACATCTCCTGAATGCCTTAGCAGGGCTCTCTAGCCCCTGGAGATACCCAGTCATGTACAATGAACTGTAATAGATCTAGCTGCTAAACTAAGCCTGATAATCCCAGCCCTTGAGGCTCCCAGTGCTGGAGAGGCACAGAGTAATTCCACTTGGATCCTCTTGCAGCATTTGCTGCTGGAGGAAAATCATCTCCAATTACCAACAGTGTGTAACGAGAACCATGTATACTCACCTTGTCAGCCCCACCTGTATCCATGGAACAGAAGACACACACACACACTCATGTATTGTTATTCCTGTTTTAGGCAGAGATCCACCACAGTGTAAACAAGTCAGGAAATGGCAGGAGGCTAAATCTGGCCAATATATGCTAACATTGGGTGAGAAGGATTTAGGCTAACTACTTAAAACAAAAATATCTTCATTGTACTTGGTAGTTATAGTCTCAGGACTATATCTTCTCTGCTCCATTTCCACCATCCAGTCGTCAATCCTTATGTATTCTACTAGTATCTAAAAAGATCTCACAGACCTGGCATTGACACAGAAGTATAAGGTTACCAGCATGGATTTCCATCACTATTGCAACGTGTATTGACTCAAAGAAAACCACCCTGATTGACTCGAGGCTTCTCAGTATCCATTCACACAGAAACTGTGACCTCCATCCTGTAGGCACTCTCAGTTTTTTTGATGAAAAGTAGAATTACCATGTGTGCCAGTGTCCCCTGACCAGCATGCTCACTCTAAAGATCGGTGGGAAGCCATGAAATTATCTGATTCAAAACAGAGGAGCGCCACACACTCAGACCCGAGTCTCTTATCCTCATAACAAGGATACATAGATACCATTGCTTCAAGAAACAGCCAGCTGGGTCAGATCATTGGATGCTTTTCTGGATATTCCTATGGGTCACTGAAAAAGGCAACCTCAACTACAGTACTTTGCTACAGTTCTTTCAAAGGCTAATCGAAATACTCGTTTTTTTCTTCCCTATATTATATCCAAACGTATTGGTGGTTTTACTGCTCAGTCAATGATTGATGCCTGGAAATATCCCACACTCTGAATGTGAGACGTGCACACCTTTGTTTTGATCAGACATGTCAACTCAAAAGGCACTTCTCAGAGAAATATTATTTTCAAATTTTGTGAGCATTTCTGAGCATTAGAATAGAGGTAGGGAGTTAGAAACTAGATATCCAGAGTCTCTCTGGGGTGTTTTATGAACCATATGAAAACTTCGCAAGCTTATATGTGCTTAATGCAACGAAAAGCACTACAACCCTACAGTCTGATCATATGTCTTGTTTGACTATTTGATAACATATGTTGTTTGAATGTTTGCTCTTCCCAATGAAGTCATAAGTGTTTAAATGAGATTAATTTAGTTTTAGACATTTTTCTTAATTGACACAAAATGAACTGCTTGGTTTTAAAATAAAATTTAGACACACATCTTATGATAGTTTGAATGAGAATGGTCCCTGTAGGCTCATATATTTGAATGCTTGGTCACCAGAGCCTGGCACTATTTAAAAGGATCAGGAGGTGTGGCCTTGTCACTGAGGGTAGGTTTTCAGGCTTTCAAAAGCACAAACCAGACCCAGTGGCTCTCTTCCATCTGCCTGTGGATCCAGATGGAGAAGTCTCCATGACTTCTTGAGCATCATGTCTGCCTAGATGCTGCCATGCTTTCTGTCCTGAAGATAATGGACTAAACCTCTGAAGATGTAAGCCAGCCCCCCAAAAATGTTTTTCTTTAGAAGAATTGTCATTGTCATGGTGCCTTTTCACAGCAATAGAACAATAACTAAGATACATGCATTCAATCATCCAGCTCCTGCCATATCTGGAATGTATTTTTAGACACAGGATCATATTTCAATGATCATCCTGTCTTCTAGTGATCTTCACTGGCCTACCTAAATAATGATCTTGCTGTGGTGACAAATTCCTTAGCATTTCACAGAATTCTATATAGAATAATCATGCTATGCGCATTGATATTGTATAGCTTCATTCACACAACAGTTATTTTAGGGTTCGACTTCAGTGTTGCATGAACCGTCGTGTCCTTTTGCTGTAATGTGAGTAGCTTGCAATTGCATGTACATACAAGTTTAAGTGTTTGCTTGTTGATGGATATTTGGAATCCTTTGAGTTTTTTTTATCTGTTATAAAAATCTGCTCTCCTACAGCTTTCACACTATGAGAAAAATATTCAAGATAGATAGTGATATTTCAGATATCTAAGATTTTACGAAAATGTTTAACTTTCTAAAGTCAGCAACAGAATGTAAGGATTGTAGTTATTCTGACTTGTTGCTACCATTTAGTATGACCAGAATATGAACTCATCTATTCCTACACATATGTAGAGATAACTCATCTCATTGTGGTTTTTACTTGTAATTCCATAATCATAAGTAATATGTCCCAATTGGATTTCTGAATTGCTTAAAGGTTATATGTGTTTGTGGCTTTAATTTTGCCATTGGGCTCTGGCTTTTTTATTCCTAGGTGTTGAGCTCTTTAAGTAATTTAGAAATAAGGCTTTAAAAACATTCTGTCACTTTCAACAGAAGCTAGTATGTAAATTTATTTTTAATGGGTAATTCTTGTGTTCATATGTAAAATTTTTGCTTAATTCAAGTTTAAAAATGTGTTTTTCCTTCTGGGATCCATCTATAAATATCATGGTGTAGGTCTTCATTTAATAGTCATTTAAATAACTTTTGTGTATTTGTGAACTATGTCAATGTTATTTTTGCATTTTCTCGCTTTTTTGTTTTCCTTTGTTTTTACTTTCCTTTTTTTTCTTTAGTGGTTTTATTAACACATAATACTTATACACAAAAAAATATTTCATTATGAAAATGTTACATGTATACTGTATATTAGTCAGGGTTCTCTAGAGTCACAGAACTTACAGATATGCTCTATATAGTAAAGGAGTTTATTGATGACTTACAGTCTGCAGTCCAAATCCCAACAATGGTTCAGTAGTAGCTGTGGATGGAAGTCCAAGGATCTAGCAGTTGCTGAGTCCCACACGGCAAGAAGGCGAAAGAGCGAGAGCCAGACTATTTATGTGTATATGTAGTGGCTATTGCTCTTGATCATATTAAGCCCGGTTACCCTCTTGTACCCCTCCCATTCCCTGTAGTCTCATCTTTCTGATTGTGTTTCTTTCTACTTTCATGTGTGTGTGTGTGTGTGTCCAAATAATTTTCACTACCGTTCTTTATGAGAGTGTGGGCAAGGTTGATGAGATCTTACCAGCGGCTCTACCATTAAATAAAATGTGTCTTCTAACTCAATACTCAGCACCATGTAAGGCCAGCAATCGACTGAGGTTCCATAGGCTTCCCAGCTTCCATCAGAAAGTGGTGCCAGGCACAGCTTTGTGTGGTTCTCATGCCAACAATCACTGTTTCCGTGATGAGTTCAATAGCACAACAATTACACCATTCCCAGCTGCCAGCTTTTCATGCCCTCCCCACCTGACTCTTGCCTTCTTTTTGCTCCCCCACCCCTTATTTTCTAAGACATTCTGTAAGTCTGAAAGGAGTGTTATGGATGTCCCATTTATGGCTGAGCATTGAGTAGTCATTTATTTTCTGTGTTTTAGGCATCTCTGCAGTCACAGCTGACCAGTACAGACAGAAGCTTTCCTGACCACAACTGACAGCAGCTCTATTAGATCGCCATAAACATAGTTATTTAGAAGACAATTTGCTGTTTTACTAAATAGACATGATGTGCACCTGTCAAATTGCCATTTCCTTTTCTTTTTCTTTTTCTTTTTTTTTTTCATATGTCCATGCAGTAATGAGGGGCTTCATTTCTCCACTGAATTGCTTTTTTAGTTTACTTGAAAAGGAGATATCCACATGTGTGTTTGGCGATCGGCTCAGCACTATGCTTTCTTGGTCAGTGGGTCTGCTTTGCCAGGGTTACCCGTTCGCTTGATGACTTTGATCTTCTGATTCTTACAATCAGGTCTAGTTACTCTTCTGAAAAGCCATTTGGTAAATTATAAATCTTTGCATTTCTGCATGACATTTAGAATCTAGTCATTAATTTTCTGATTGACTTGTTAGCCATTCTATTTTGATCAAAGAACATATTGGTATGAAACGCATTATTTTAATTTTTGAGACTTATTTTGTTGTCCAGAATATTGTCTTGATAAATCTGTCCTGTTCATTGGAAAATACATACATTATTCTGAATTAAATGCTCTGTAAAATTCAATTCAACAACTTTGTCTGCAAGCTTGTTCAAATCTGCATCTGTACTGATTTTTTTTTTTTAATGTGCTCATTCTATAAATTAACAAATGGGCAATTAAATCCCTTCTGGAACCTGTGGGTTGTACTTTTCCATTTTTGTAGAAGTGGCAAATTTTAGTTCATCCTTTTCATAGCTCAGATATTAGACAGAGGTTCAGGAATATTGTATTATCTTGATGAATTGATCCCTCTGTCATTATAATAGAATCTTTGCCTATAGCAATCTTCTTCACACTGATATCTTTATTTTGGATCCTTTATTTTATACTTTGTGTTTTTAGATTTTTATTATAATCCTTTGGGGTAGCAAATCACTGAATCTTGCTTTCTTGCTTTTGATGATCTTAACTGACAATGATTGCCTTTTAAATTATGTATGTTATCCTCCTATATTCAATATGAATAATCATATGAATGAAACAAGCATAGTGTGTGACTGTATCCCTCCTCATCTATGTCTCATCTTAACTTTGTTCCCTTCCCCCCTCTCCTTTTAGATTAATTATAATTTTACTCTGATGTTCCACTGCAAACCTTCAGGTGATACATTACATTTTACTTACACATGGTATATATTATTCTTACAGATGATATAATAATCATATAATTACATAATCTCATTTCTCCTTTCCTGGGTTTTACACTACCATAATAGCATATTTTAATTTTAAATATAAATTATAAACTAAACACTATGCTGTTATTTAGTTTTAAGAGATTGAAATTTTGCCTTTAAACATATTTATACAATTTTAAATTTCCAACTCTTATTTGATAACAATATTCTTTATACTCTGAAAGACTTTATACATTTATTCAATGTGTACCTACCATATCCATTCACTGTGGATTGCTGTCTATATGCAGGTGAGGGTAGGCATAAGATAAGGTGAGAGAGAGCCTGTGATTGGGCAGTGGAAAAGGAAGGCGGGCTAAGAATTTTAGAGATGAGTACAGACAGCAGAGAGAGACAGAGGAAGGGAAGAAGAGGGAGAGATAGGACGGAACCTACAGGAGAGGAAGAGGAGCCAGAACCGCACAGTCCTAGGAGCCCAAAGTATTGGGGATCTTTTAGAACCATGATTAAACAGTAAGTAGGGTGTGTCTGCCCCATCTAGGGGTGTAGCTTCGGTTTATATCAATTGAGTTTTGAGTTCATTGTGCAAGTGTTTTGTGGGTTAAGAATTTACTAATATAAATCTGACTGATACATTACAAGCCTCTAGAGTTTTGATTTTACTGGGTTACTGGGATTTGTGACCGCTAACCATAGGGGGGCAGATGGGTGGGAATGTGAGCAGAATCCACAACAAGAGAACCACAAGATGGGCGATGCCATGGAGGTGGAGAGATCACCAGGGACCAGAGAGTATCCAGTGCTGGCATGGGATGGTGCCTGTTTATTATTTCACCCTACAACCCAGCACCACTTCGTTTCCAACATCTCAGTGACACATCCATTTAACTCTTAACCTCTATTTTTATTGTTATTAATAATCCTAAATCCAGTCACTGTTGCTTTTTTGCACTTGGGTGTGAGGATCACTGAGGAATGAACAACCTATCAGCCTTGCCTCAATAGCCATAAATTGTCAATACTTCTCAGGTGGTGCCAAAGGGCCCCCTCCTCCATCCACGTTGGCATTTTGACCAGCTTGATCTTATGCTGGTCATGCATAGGTAACTACAGTTGCTGTGGGTTGATGTGTGCAACAGCCATGCTGTGACTACAGGACAGTATCTCACAGCTCTCCTCTCTATCAGCCAGCTATTGCATTCTTTCCACACCACTCCACAAGTTCACTCAGTCTTATATAGTAGGAAGTTGACACGGATGACTCATGTACAACTGAGCACTCAGTGTTATCCATACTCTGCACCTCGATCGTGATTGTGACACTGTAATAACTATTACCCACTACATAAAGAAGCTTCTCTGATGACTTGACAAATACAGAAGTGGATGCTCACAGCCATCCATTGGACACAGCACAAGGTCCCCAATGAAGGACCTAGAGAAAGGACCCAAGGAGTTGAAGGTGTTTGCAGCGCTATAGGAGGAAGAACAATATGAACAAACCAGTATCTCCAGAGTTCCCTGGGATTAAACCACCAACCAAAGAGTATACATGGAGGGACTTGTGGCTATATGTAGGATGGCCTAGTCGGTCATCAATGGGAGGAGAGGCCCTTGATCCTGTGAAGGCTCTATGCTCCAGTATGGGGGAATGTCAGAGCCAGGAAGCAGGAGTGGTTGGGTTGGTAAGCAGGGGGAGGAGGGAGGAGGGATAGTGGGTTTTTGGAGAGGAAACCAGGAAAGGGGCTAACATTTGAAACTTAAAGAAAATATCAAATGAAACAAAAAAGATACAGAAGAAGAAGAAGGAGGAGGAGGAGGAGGAGGAGGAGGAACAGGAGGAGGAGAAGCAGCTTCTCTAACCAGAGCCTACAGTTGCTCAAATCTAGAGGTGTATATAGAAATAATCAGAATGCAGCTTGACAAGATGACCCTTTAGCAAAACAATAACAGTACATCTTCTATAGGGAATATAATCTCCCAGTCGTGGGTTTTGGATGATATTTTGGACCAGGCATGAAACTCCTCCTGTGATCAAACCCTATATCCAATCAGAAAGTGGTTTGTTAACCACATGACCATCATTCCACTGTTGTAGCAGTGGGCATATACTGCCCGCCTGGTTGGTACTGTACCATGGAGGGTCCAGTTCGGGGTACAATCATTGATGTTTTCATCTCTCAAAAGCCTGAATAGTACCTTCTAGAATAATGTGGGCTAGCCCAAAAAGAGAATTTTCCGATCAGTTGGAAATAGATACTCTATGTTTCACACTCAAAGTGAATGACACTTAAGCAATTCTGTCTTCCTATCTAGTTATAATGGCTAACCAAGAGGTATGCTCTTGATAGCTTTGGTTCCTCTGTAGACTCTCTGACCAGTAGCACATAAGAAACTATAGTCATGCCTGGCATTACAATTTTTTACTTAATAATCCATTTGTAATTCTATGCCTGGGAGATGTCATTTAGAATAATTTCTTTCCAGTTCCAGCCATTTATTTTCTAATGTCATGATCTCATTTTTCTTTACAGCCGAATAATATTCCATTGTATATATGTATATCATTTTCATTATCCACCTGTCCGATGATAGATTAATTCTATTTTCTAGCTATTGAAAATTTAGCAGTGATGGGCATAGAGGTACAAGTAACTCTGTAGTATGCTCTAGAGTCCTTTAAGTTCATGTCCAGGACTGATCCAACTGGGACATAGGTTAATTATATATCTGTATTTTAGAAAACTTCCAGACTTATTTTTGCAGTGGGACAAGTTTACACTCTCACTACCAGTACATACAGGTTCCTCCTTCCCCACATTCACAAGAGCATTTCTCATCATCAGCCTTCTGACCTTGGTGATTCTGACTGGTGTGAACTGGAATCTTAAAGTCATTTTAATTTATAATTCTCTGAAAGTTAAGGATGTTGAGTACATTTGTAAGTGTTTGCTAATTATTTTTATTTCTTGGTCTGCGGCTTCTCATGCCTCATTTCTTAACTGGGTTGCTTGGGGTCCTGGATTTAGAAGAGAAGAGAAAGAATGAAGGTCTGAAGTTTACCTACCTGCTTCCCTGGGCAGCCTGGCTGATAGTTTCCCAGGGAATGCTCACCTTAATAAACTTAACTCACACAGATAGACTCAAGAACAGAAACCACATTATCATCTCATTAGATACAGAAAAGGGCCTTTGAAATAGAAAAATGTTCCAGGAGAAAACAAATTATAGAAACCTGGAAGGAATGTTTATTTGTATACCATAATTGAGCCAGAAAAAAAAAAAAGAATGACTAAAATTTTTGACTGGAATTATTAGTTTGTACTTACTTGTCATGAATACAAGTATATATTTAATTTTTGCAAAAAAATAAAAAAGAAATATCAAATATCCCTTCCTGGTAAAAGTCCTAGGTTATCAAAGGTACAGGGACATAGCTCAATATAATAAAGCTAATATACAGCAAGCCCACAGCTAACATCATACCAAATGTGAAAAAGACTTAAAAACAGTAAAACAAGGAAAAGCAGAAAAGTGGAAGCAATTAGGAAGGAAAATTAAATACTCTGTTTGCAGATGATATGATTCTATGAATAAAAGACCTTAAAGCCTGCCGATGAAAACTTCTACAGTTGATAAATACATTCAGCAAAGTAGCAGGATATAAAATCAGCACACAAAAATCAACAGCCTTCCCATATACAAATGATACACATACAGAGAACGAAACCAAGGAAACAGTACCAATCACAATAGCATCAAAATATGTATCTACCTAAGGCGTCCAAGTTTATGCTGGCTAGTCTGATGTCAACTTGACACAAGCTAGAGTTGCTGGAGAAGAAGGATCTTAATTGAGAAAATATCTCCATACGATCAGGCCGTATGCAGGTGTATAGGTTATTATCTTAATCAGTGATTGATGGAAGAGGGCTCACCCATTGTGGAGCATGAAACTCCTGGGATGGTGGTCATGACAGCTACAGCAAAGCAGGCTAAGCAAGCCACGAAGAGCAAGCCAGTAAGCAGCACTCCTCCAGGCCTCTGCATCAGCGCCTGCCTCCAGGGTTTTGCCTTAGCTTCTCTCGGTAAACCTTGATTCAGGATGCATACGTGAACCAAATAAACCCTTTCCTCTCCTCCAAGTTGTGTATGGTCGTGATGTTTTGTCACAACAGTAGAAACCCACACTAAGAAAAACTCATTCAATAAGAACATTAAGACACTGGGAAAAAAAAAAAATTGAAGAAGACATCAGAAGACAGAAAGATCTTTTATTCTCACATATTGGTGAAATACTGTGAAAATGGCAATCTTGCCAAAAGGTACATTTTGTGCAACCCCCATAAAAATATATTTTAAAAAGTTAAAAAGGCGTGCACCATCCCAGCACTTGGGAGGCAGAGAGAGGCGGATCTCTGAGTTCGAGGCCAGCCTGGTCTACAAAGTGAGTTCCAGGACAGCCAAGGCTATACAGGGAAACCCTGTCTCGAAACACAAAAACAAAAAACAAAAACAAACAAACGAACAAACAAAAAAAGTTACATGAAAATGTAAAAGACACAGGATAGGCAAAATGACCTGAAGAATAAAATATAAAGCTGTTGGAATATCATCCCTGATCTCAATGATACTCTGGAGATATCACAATTCCAAACAGAGTCATACCAGCATTAAAACAGATTTCCATTTGTCACTGGAAAGCAGCACTGGAGGGTCCACACATCCTTAGTTCTCCTACACTCCTACAACCGGGTGATTTTTATCCAAAAGGCCAATGATACACATTAACGAAAATACAGCATCTCCAACAACTAGTGCTGGTTAAAGTGATTGGCTACATGTAGAAAAAAAATGAAATTAGATCCTTACCTCACACTGATCAAAACCCAGCTCCAAAGGGATCACGGACATCAATATAAGACGCCCGGCCCTGTATCTCATACAACAGAATATCGAGGATATACTTGAATTTATTGGTATAGGAAAGCTCTTTGTGAATAGGACTCCAATAGTGCAGGTATTAAGACTATCAATTAAATAACAAGATCTCACAGAACTGAACACTTCTGAACAGGAAAGGACACAACCATTTGTGTGAAAAATCAGCTTACAGAATGAGGGGAAATCTTTACCAACTACACATTTAACAAAGGGTTCACATCTAGAGTATATAGAATTAAAAAATTAACACCAGGGAAACAATCCAATTAAATATGGGGTTTGAAACTACAGAGGTAACACACATGTAGCTGGGATTTTTCAATGCTTAACATCCCTAGTCATAGTGGAAATACAAATTAAAACTACATTGAGATTTCATCTTACCTCAGTCAGACTGTCATGCATATATATATATATATATATATATATATATATATATATATATATAATGACATGGGTGTGGTATAAGGGGGCTCACTTATTCAGTGCTAATATGAAGACAAACTGTGTGTAGTCACTTTGAAAATCAGTTTGGAGGATTCTCAAAAAGTTGTAGACCTAACAAGTGATCCAGCTATACCATTTTGAGCATATACAAAAAGAATTCTCTCTCTCTCTCTCTCTCTCTCTCTCTCTCTCTCTCTCTCTCTCTCTCTCTCTCTGTGTGTGTGTGTGTGTGTGTGTGTCTGTCTGTCTGTCTGTCTAATAAATGGAAATGGCCTAGATGTCTGTCAACTAATGAATAGATAAGGAAAATATGAAGCATTTATGCAGCAAAGAGTTGTTTAGTTGTTTAAAGAATGGAAATTATGAAATTTGCAGTCAAATGGATACAGCAATATGTAATCATCTTGAGTGAGATATTCCAGAAGCGCAAAGACAAACACTGTCTGTTTTCTCTCATTTGTACATGTTAGCTATAATATAAATCCTTAGATACATGGGTCATGGGTGGTCTTTTTCATTTTTTGAATGCTAGCAAGAGGCAGGAAATTAGTAAGGGAAGGGAGGTGTTTTAAATAGGGGGAAATAAAAATGAACACAGAGAAATCAAGGGGTAAAGGAACAGAAGGCAGAAAATGAGTCAGAGGGCAGAGTAGAGAAGGGAAAACGGATTGGGGGCAATAACACTCAAGAACTTTTGAATAATTAAATCTCTTCTTTATAAATGTCCTACTATATAAATATCCACACATATAAAATGCGTTATGTGGAGTTATCTTAAAATGATGCAATGTCTTTACTAGACCCCAAAGCTAACAAGCAATGGCATTCTTTTTTCCTTCTGGACTCTTTTCAGATTTCTTCTTGTCACCAACTTTGTGGTGTTTGATTGCAATCGGCCTGGGTGTTTAATTTGCTTTTCTTGTGCTTGATACTCATTAAGCTGCCGAGATTGATGGACTGTATAGCTTTAATACAAGCTTGAAAATTTCATCCATTATTCTCTATTCTTTACCCACCCACCAACCTTTCCTTTTCTGAAAGGCTTTAATTATATTTATATTGGGCTCCCTAAAATATTTTCAGAGTGAAAAGGTACTCTAATGCTTTTTCTTACCATCCTTTTTTTTCCTTTGATCCTTTTATGTTTTTAATTGAAATGGAATTATATAATTCCTCCCTACCTTTCTCCACTCAGCCTTCCATTTACTCTCCCTAAAGCCTATTAGATCTCCCCACTTTCAAGGTAATAGCCTCTCTTTCTTTACTATTATTGTTTGTTACCTACACACATATGCACTTATGTGTGTGATGTACAAATACATACACACACAATCTGTTGAGTCTGCTTTTGCTGTTTGTATGTGTATGGTTTCAGGAATGACTACCCTGAATTGGACAATCAATAAGTGGGCTCATCCCAGGGGGAGGCTAATTCTCCCTCTTCTGAACTTCTCTTACAGCAAATGAAGATCATTGCAGAAAACCACAATGCAGAGACCAACAGTAGTCCAGGTTTGAGAATTTCTATTACTGCACCTTTAGGGATTTTAGTAATTTCTTCTTTGATGTCAAGCTAACCAATATTCCTGTCCTGTGTTTTTTCCTCTAATGCTCTGAAATTTTCAATCTTGATATTCAACATGGGCATTGGTTTGTTCTTCTATGGCTTCTTGAACTTATGCAATAGAATTATTATGACTGTTTTAATGTTGTTTGTATTAATTCTGAAACTTGCATGTGTTCTGGATTTGTTTTGACTCTCTTCTCTTTTAATATTATGTCTTTGTCCTACTTTTTGCATGTGTAGCCATGTTTTATTGGAATGTAGCTATTACTTGCATAATTTACAAGTTCCATTTTTGTTGTTATTTTTGCTGTTACTACAACTATGACTATGCTTTGTTCTAAGCCACTAATAGTCTATTTGGAACAAATATGATTACTTTGTATTAATTTAAGATTTATATAATTGGACCAAGGCAATGCTCAATGTGGTCCATTGTTAAAGGTAGACAGACCTTGCATATCATCCTTGCTGCTAGTGTACACTGAGAGGGTTTCCACTCTTGTTGCTGAAATGGGCACTATGCCTCTATCTGCCTGCAGCACTATTGGTTTTGATCATTTCCCATGGGTCTTTTCCAGAGTTGACTTGCTTTTAAGTGCATGCTTCTACTGAATACTTGAGGAAGCTCTCTGCAACCTTACTTCTCTGTGACAGATGTGGTTTTAACATTTCTAGTTTCTGTACTGTTCTCTAACTTTCTTACTGTGTTAGACTTAAAGGTCTGTCTCCATCAGTTCTGGAACTTCCCTGGACTTTTCCAGATTTTCTCTTTAATACCTTAGCCTGCAAGCTTTTCCATTAGAAAGCTGTCTTTTCATAGGTTTTGTTCATTTTTTGATTGTTTAATACAAGTGTCCAACTATGATTTTTATCATTATCTCTTCATTAAAAGTATAAAAATTTACATTTATATATTTAATTAGTTCTTTATATTAAAAATAGGAGGAAACAAACTAGAAGTTGAGCACTTTCGTTACTATGAACAAGAGCTAGAAATTTTGTGCATGGCTTTTATTTTCCAAGTCCCGATTCTACTAAGAATTGTAGAGAAGCCCCTAGGGCAGATTTACAGACTGACAACATTCTCCCTCTGTGAAATTTCAGGTAGTTTCACCGTGAAGAGTTAACAAACAGATTTGTCAGGTCGGACATTAATGTGAACATGTCATTAATATTTTAGGTGTTTTCTTCTCTAATTGCTTAAATAGAAAATACATTTGACATTGGCCTGATCTCATGAAAAGTAAGAGGGGACTCTAATGAACAGTTTCTATTTGCTGTCAGTAGCTTTTATGAGTCCTGGAAGAAGGTCTTGGCCAGAGGTTAATGGGTGAACTCTATAGAGGAGAGCATTTCTTCAGTGTTCATTTCCAGAGGTGCTGAAAGAACACACAGGGAAGCAGAACATGATGGTAGTAAATAAGACCTTCCCATGACCGGCTATCCAACAGAAGCCATGGTTATGAATACATATACCCATGGCTGGGAACATGTATTCATTCACCTGTAGAGCTCCCTTCAAAGAGCTAAAGAACAGAGTAGGGTTTTAGCATAAGAATAAGAGAAGAATCGATAACAAAAGCTGGAAAGACAAGGCTGCCTGTGTCATTGCTTCAATACTTATACTTGAGGGAGTAATATACCACTGGAAGAGAGAAAGGATTAAGCTGAGGCCATAAACTTGCCTGCAGTCTTACACTAGTTCTGAATAGTACCCAGCTCTGGCTAGGGGACAACCTTGGCCCTGGGCTTCATCTTCAACTAACTGCTCAAACAGTGACAGTACACCAACTAAATTTTCTTGGCAAACCTGGGCTTCCCTTGTCATCTAGTGATCACAGCTTTGAAAAATAAATGTGCTACCTAGAATTTCTCCAAGAGTAGGAATGAACATATCAGAATAGGAACACTAGAACAATATCAGCCTTTCAATGGAGGCATTGCCACATAACAGTATGAATCAAGAATTTCCATGCTATTAGGACCTTTCCAAATGTATGGAATAAGGTACTAGAAACTGATGTAGAGCAAATGATACGTGAGAACTCTTGAAATGATAATCTTAAGTAGCTGTTTTAATGAAACAACAACCAAAAACAAAAACCAAACAACAACAACAACAACAACAACAAAAACCCCAACCAACTCAAGAAAATGAAGAGAAACAACTGAATACTCTATCAGAGAAAACTGATAGGGAGAATGAGGTGGTTCTTAAATCAGAAACCCATGTGCTAGAAAGGACTCTAAGTGAAATGAAAACTGGGATCTAAGGGATCTGTAACAGAATATAAGCCACAGAAGGATCACTGCACATGCACAGCAGGAAGACCATGAAGAGAAAGGAATGAAGAGGAATGGATACTGTATGGGAAGGCATTGACAGAATGAATGCTGAGGTGGTGGAGCTTCCAGAGGAGTTGGGAATGCCAAAGTTATAGAAAGCTTACTCAAAGAAATGCTGCCCGGAAATTTCATCATTAGATGAAACAACCGTCCAGGTATAAGAAAGTCAAAGGTCACCGTCCGGATTTAACTCAACCAAATCTACACCAAGATATATTGTAATTACCCAAAGGATGAAGTCAAGGATTCCCAGAGCAGGCAGGGAATAAAGAAACAGCATGAAAGGGTGTCTTTGCTTCCCTGACAACACAGTTCTCAACAGAAACAGAAACCGTAAAGGCAAGCAGAATAAAGGGAGATATTTACAGAATTGAAGGTACAGGGTAAGGGAGTCTGACAAATAGGCATTCTACCAGTAGAAATAAAGAGGGGATGCCAATATTCTCAGATGAACAAAAACTGTATTTATCACAACCAGCACTATACTTGATCAGTGCTAAATGGAGTCCTTCACGTTTAATGAAAGAGACAGAATGAATAACAAGGAGACATTGAACATCTAAAGGTGTACACCTTGAGAGAGCCATTATGCTATTCAGCCCATCATACACTGAGAGGGTTTTCTTGTCATCTAATCTGTGTGGATTAAACTTGTTTGAAAATTATTCTTTCTCAAGACAATAACGATTAAAACTACTCTGTGTTTAGGGTCGACATTAAGGAAAAGACTTGGAAATGTAAGATTTTCCATGTAGAGCAATACAGACTCGAGGTAATTACTGGATCCAAAATAAATATGACAGCAGAGAAGCTGTGTTTATAGAGGAACAATGCAACTGTAACCTCATAAACAACCTTTCTTTCTGTAGAACACAAGTTTAGAGAACAAAAGATTGGAGAACAGGAAAAATGTGTTCAGAAATGACAGTAAAAATGAACTCGTAAAGTATTTGAAGTGTGACGTTTAATAACCTGACATCATTAATCCATTCATTAGTCAAAAAAACCTTAATACAATTAACTTCATAATTAAATCTAACATTAAAGCCCTTTTCCTATGTTTTCGTGTGTTTTATTGTGTCAGGTTGCAAACATACAGAAACTGGAATGTTGCAATGTCTTTGTAGTCATCTCTTAGTCCGTAGTATATTATAGTACTGATGAAACGTATTTGTTATTTTTAAACTAAGTACAGGACTTGGGTAGGAGCTCCTCTGAAGACTTCTCTCAATCACAACTCTTGCCTGGGAAAGAAGCTCCAGATATTCTCTGTAGATGTTACTGCTCATTCGTGGAGCTCCAGTTTGCTTTTACCTTAAGAAAATAAAATCAATAAGTAGGGGCATGGTCCATTGTTCCACTCAGTTGGGCTTTTTTTTTTCATTAAAATATATCTCATTTGTTAGTTTAATTAGATTTTATTCAAAAGTCCAAACAGCCTTTGAACACTTTATCTTTAAAGAGAAAAGATAAACAAAACCAATGTTTAGTGCCTATCTATTAGTGACCCAACTATGTTAGGTTGCTTAGGCCTAAAAAATTTTTATTAAAAATTTTCTATTTAATTTCTTTTAATTTCTTTCCTATTCAGTCTTCAATATATATATTTCTGGGACTTACTGTATTTCTTTTATTTGTATAGGTTAGTTACACATAATGAATTTGATTGTGACATCTTCACACATGTATACAATGTATTTGGCATATTTATCCTGTTTTTCTTTCTGGTCCCCCCTCAGTCTATCATTTCCCTTCTTTTCTTCAACTCTAACAACCCTTCTTGGTCACGACATTTATGGTCCTATAGAATGCACAATACTTGTTTCATGCAAATAGAAAACTCAGTCATGAAAATTAAGAAAGTTAAGGAAAAATCATTTGTGGGATTACAAAAAAAGTCAAGGCATTAGATTTGTCAATAGTTATAAAATAGAACTGTTCACACACAAATGTGTGAACTTATAGAAGTACAAGTAATGAACAGGCAGAGGCTAGAAACATCGATATATAGTTTAAATACATATATGTTGTATATATTGAGATTATAATATAATTATATAATTTCTCAATTCTCTTTTCTTCTATCAAGCCCTTCTATGTACCCTTTCTTGCTATTTTTAAAATTCATGGCATCTTTATACTTTATTTCTTGTTACATATACACATGTGTGTGTGCCTATGTGTGTTGTGTGTGTGTCCCTAAGTACACCCTATTCAGTCTTTATGTTACTTATATCTACACATTTTTAGGGCTGAGCATTTGGTATTGGATAACCAGTAGGTGTGCTCATCCCTGGCGAGGTCTATTTCTCCTCCTCTCAGCATCCCTCAGTAACCTGTTGTCCTTCCTGTTGGGATGAAGCCTCATGAGCGTTCTTTTCCCTGTCCACATCAGCATGTACATTGAAGTCGTCCTTCTCTGAGTCATGTCTAGTCAGTCATGTCGGTGATAGTTTAAGGGTGAAGCTCCTGATATTACTAAGAGCCAGAATCTCACAGAAAACTCCCCGTTCCTCTGGTCCTTAACAATATTTTCACCTCTTCTAAAGTGATCCCTGACCCTTAACTTCAGGAATTATGGTGCAGATGTTTCCATTGGGATCTGGGCTTCGCAGCTCTGTATTTTTTTTTTTTCTTTATTTACATTTCAAATGCTATCCCGAAAGTTTCCCATACCCCTCCCCCCACCTCTGTTCCCCTACCCACCCACTCCCACTACTTGGCCCA
>NC_034608.1:46082044-46153573 GCF_900095145.1 Mus pahari
AAAATACAAAATATATGGTTCTAGTATTAAAGGGGCACCAGGAAGTGAAATGGAACTGAAATCTGTGTTCAAGGATATTAAATTGAATTAAAGGAGTAGTGACCATGGGGCAAGATTCCACCCAGCAAAGTTTAGGTCCAGGCATAGTTGTACAAACCTTTAATCCCAGGAGGCAAAGGCAAGCAGATCTCTGAGTTCAAGACCAGCCTATAACAGACCAAGTTCTATGTGAAGAAAAATTTAAATCCAGGCTTGGTGGACCACACCTTTAATCCTAATGCTTAGGAGACAGGCATGTAGATCTCTGAGTTCAAAATCAGACTATGGAACAAGTTCTAGGAAAGCAAAGCTTAGACAGTGAAGGAGTTGGAAAACAGAAAACTGGCGATAATGTAATAGAACATGTTCCAGTCCCAGCAAGCAGCAGAACTTAGCAGCTTTATGTGGTTCTGGGTTTAGAGTCCACAATAGAAGGGACTACTGGGACAAATGATGCTGGTTAGCTGGAGCTAAGAAATTAGTAGTGATTAAGAAGAGACCATCATCACTGAGGTGAAATCTTCTGGGAAGTGTTTTCTGAACGCACAAAGAAGCTGAGTTCCAGAGATAGCTAATGTTGCACCTCATGCTGCAGCTGTACTTAGTAATGTGTAAGAGTCACCCAGGTGGTACTGGTTTTGAAGGCATGAAGGGGTCATTAAGAGCGGCTGAGGCCTGGCACTGTGAGAGGCCATGGAAGGCCATTGTTGAAGGTGCAGCCTCAGTTGCAGATGACAACCCAGGACTGAAGAGGTCATGCAAAGGACTTGAGGCTTGGCATCATGAAGAGAGCCTGTGAGAGGCTATTAGTGAAGCCTAATTGCAGTGGAAGACCCCAGCATACTGGAGATGCCAGTACCATGGGATAATCACCAAGAACAGCAGCAGCAATGGAGTGGATAAACCTGAGCTAAAAGTCTAGAGGGGGCAAAGCTGGAGGAGTGAAACAAGCCCTTTGGTGGAGCCCAGGAGATCGTGTGTGGATCCCAGAAATTGAAGCAAGAAGCTGTAACATTGAAGTTGCCTTGGATATCCCAAGATGTTCGACATGCCAGTGTCATGGGCTACCCGTTAAGGGAAACTGCTAACAGGGAGCAGAACTAGCCCAGAATAAAGAAGTTTGTGGTAGTCAAAAAGATGTAAAAGGAGTTGAGGATCTGAAGGCTGCTTTGACATCAGACCTGGAGATCTAGAGTTTGGAGTTTGTCCATCTGGCTTCCTGTTTTTCTTTGGGGATTATAGTTAAGTAATTGGATGAATCTCAGAAGAGTTTTTGAACTTTGGACTCTTAACATTGTTGAGACTGCTATAGACTATGGAGACTTTTGAAGTTGGACTAAATATGTTTTGCATTATACTATGTTTAGGTATGGTCCCTATACATTCATGTGTTTGAACAGGCCTATGGGGTCAGGAGTAGAATGTAGTGGTTTTTATATGCTCAGCCCAGGGAATAGCACTATTAGAAGGTGTGGCCCTGTTGGAGTAATGTGTGGCCTTGTTGGAGTAGGTCTGTCACTGTGGGTGTGGGCTTTAAGAGGACACTGTGAGGGTGAGGACCCCAGCTGCCTAGCGTGATGAAAGTTCTGATGAACTCTCAGCTCCTCCTGCACCATGCCTGCGTAGATGCTACCATGATTCCACTTTGATGATAATGGACTGAACCTCTGAACCTGTAAGCCAGCCCCAATTAAAGGTTGCCCTTTATCTGACTTGCCTTGATCATGGTGCCTGTTCACAACAGAAAAACCCTAACTAAATCAAGCCCAATAGAGAGCTGTGTGACAAACATGTGTGACGTTACCTCATCCTCTGTGTTATCATGTTATGCTGACTGTTTTGTAGTTCATAGGCATCATGGCTGGGATGGACTCTTGGTTTGCTTTTCTCAGGAAGCTTTGTGGTACCTTCTGATACCATAAAAGCTTTTAGGTCCTTTCCAGCTCAGGGGCCTCTGAGCCCTGCATTTTTCAGCAATAGAGTACTTAAAAACCTTGAATCTCTGAGGGGCGAACCGAAAAGCAATAGCAATATCCTGTAATATTTTGGGAATTGCTTTAACAACCCTGACCAACAACTCAATAGAGGGCTTCTCAGGCCTGGTGAATTTGTTGTTATTGTTGTTGTTTGTTTTGTTTTGTTTTAAAATTGTTTTTTGCCTCGAAGAGGGAGAACTGTCAGCCCAGGTAGGAAATGTTTATTGAAGTTTTAACTTTAGGGAACATTTACCCCTGGTGAGTGAGTCAAATGTTTGTTTCTTTGTCTAAACCTGATTAAAGTTTGCATAGTTTTCATCTGTGTTGTCAGCCATTTCATTCTGAATTATTTTGACAGCCTTAAAAGTTTGGTGGATGGATAGTTAGAAAGTTGTTGTTTTTTTTTTTTTTTTTTTTTTTTTTTTTTTTTTTTTTTTTTTTTTTCTTGGAAATGAATGTGTTCCACTCAAACTTTTAAAACTTGAAAGCTTTTACTTTGTAGTCAAGGTCTCTGAACTTGATTCTTTTTCAAAGCTTTCCTTGCCAAGGAAGTACAAATATCTACTGTGATTAAAAGAATCTCAGAGGTGAGAAAGAGACTTGGCTTGGGCTGCGCAGATAGACAAGGCAGGGTAACTTACTACCTGGGTTCATATACCCACTTTTAACTAGACGGAAGAGGGGAGAGCTTCTACAGAACCCTGAGACGGTCTGAAAGCAGCCCAGCCACTTATCACCGAGCTTTCCCCTGTTGTTCCGTCAGAAGAATTTGGGAAGGAAAATGATTGTGATCTGCCTTCACACTCAGAAGGTTTTATTGGTTGGCTGTTTCAGTGCATACAATCACCAATGAATTGCACTTTGCCATAAGTGGCAAAGCTTTTGTTTGACAAGTGACGTGCTATCTGGCAAGACTTTGTGATCCAATAGGTTTAGTCTATGAGTATATGGTTAAAAGTAAGGGATTGACAATGAGGCTTTCTAAAATCTCAGTCAAAATCATTTAATTCTCCAAACGTCATATGATATGTTTAAAGTTACCTTCCTCTGGTTCACTGTCACTTCTACAACTGACATCAATGGTATTCATAACTCCTTGACTCTTATAATCTCTTTGCCTCCTGTGTTCTTTTCCTTCTCACCTATCTAAATCTAATGGTCTCTCATGGTGTTTTATCCATCTACAGTTTCAACATCTTTCTGTAGGCTATCCCAGACTTATACCTCAGGGCAGAAACATTCATCCACTGAGTCGGTAAAGCTGTGGTTGGCTCAATTGAATCTTTTCCCTTGGAATTGCACCTCCACTAAAAAGCTGATTTGTTCACAGTTATAACCTCTGCTTGAGAAGAAGCTTACATCCAATGACTGGTGATAGGACCATTCAACGGTCCAAATACTTCTCAACTGGTAAGGACAGCTTTGCAGACCTATGCTAGCCTTGTGCTCCTAGTGAGATATTAGGGAACCGTGTTGTAATTCCATGGCATGTCTCCTTTCTTCTAGCCTCATCCTTCTATCTTCCATACCTTATCATAGATTTATTTCCCAGATTGCTGTCCTAAAAAATATCTGCAAGTGCTCAAACTTGAGCATGAGTGCATGTACATGCACACACACACACACACACACACAGAGAGAGAGAGAGAGAGAGAGAGAGAGAGAGAGAGAGAGAGAGAGAGAGAACGTAGAGGAAAGAGTGAGCCCTAAGAACATAGCCTATGAAGTTGTGCTTAAGGCAAATTCTAAAATCAGATTTTATTGTTAGAATATATGTCTCCAAGCTAGAAATGAGAATAATACCAATAGTGGGCTTACAACTCTGGCACATAAAAATGGTATAGTTATAAAACCTGTATTGTTAATAAATTGAGAAAGATTGTCGATGAGAGAGAGCACACCAGCAGTCATAGAAAGACATAGGAACATACAAACTGTTTAACATATAGGATTTGATGCTACAGATGTTTAAAGCATCCTAGAAGGATAACAGAAGACCTAGCCTGATTAATTACTAGTTTAAGGACAATGATGGAAAGCTTCCTTGTCCACTTGTGAAGTCTTTATGTAAAGCTGCTAAAAATCAAAGAAAGCTGGTTATCAGGCCCAGGACTTCAAAGGCAGTGACAGACAATATAAAGAAGAATTCTCAAAACGTGGAGAGTCTGCTACGCCAAGATTATCAGCTTGAATGCTAAGTAATGCAATTTTGAGACTTGATAACACATAGGGCTTTGAAATTTTGGAACATTCAGATTTTCTGTGACATTCTGGTTCACTTAGGTGACCTTATCCTCTCTGTCAAGAGCTGTTCTTCCCATCTCATTTGGGAAGAATCAAGTTTCAGGCTAACCCAGGTTATTGGCAAAATCTATTTCTTGTAAATGTGGAACTCAGTGGTTTGTTTATTTTTCATAAACTACATGCTGCTCTTCATGTATGTGGTCATCGATGGTCCTCATTATGCAAGCTTGGACTGCTAAGACCATCAGTAATTTCCCCGTGCACTCTCTGCTGGACCAGAGTAGAGAGATACGTAAAACAGAGGAAGGAGCATTGCGAGTGACTGATTGCAAGTCCATTCCCTCAAGGAGTGTATCTGGGAAACTTAGCTTATAGGGTCTATTCCCATCTCCAATGTTTTCCTTCCACCAGCAAATGTGACTATTTTAAAATTCATGATCCCAAAGCTTACTGCTTGGTCATTTCACACTCACAAGCTACACTTACCTCTCCTTCTTGTTTGTTTTAACACACTCCTCTTCATTTTCAAGTTTATCTGAGAACCTTACCTTTGACTTTCATGAGCAAAACAAGCATTAAGAACAGAACTGCTACATACTCCCATCACCTCACCTAGGCGCCAGCCTGTTTTGGTGCCCATTAGAACTTATAGCATTTACACCCCGGGGAAAGGCTATTTCCTATACAAATTAAATCTTATTGTGATCCCTGATTCCTCAAGGACCTTACAGCAGACATTCTACTTCACTTCCATACACGGTACCTTTGGCCTTGGTGCTAGGTTTTCTCCATCCACATCCAAACATGATGCTCTTTGCTTTCTGGTCTGTTTTGGCATCATGTTATTAGCCGGTCATTTGCTCTACTTTCTACTCCTAAGAAAAGATTCCCTTTCAAAATGACAATTTCTACAGCATTAGGAAGGCCAATGTGGGACCTAAAAGAGAGTACCAATGGGAGAAATGGAGAAGGACCTCAGAGAACTCTTCTGTGGAGCTTTTGTTCTCTGCATTTGGTCCTCATTTCTTCCCTTTATATTTTTTCTTACACCCACTAAAGTAAGGCTGCTGCTTTCTCTATGCCACAGAAATTATACTTTGGGTGATAAACGCTGGCTACCTTCTTACTAAATTCAACAGAAATCTATGGTCCTAACTGGCCAGAACCCTGGGTAAAGATAGTCATATTCTCTTCCTTGAAACATTTTATTCAGCTTGCTTCCAAGATTTTATACTGTATTAGCTAATGATTATATCCTACTCTAAAGGAATACAACTCACATCATGAATATACATTTATGTCTATTTAAAGGGGGGATTTATTAGATTACTTGACATAAGAGGGTCAGGATAGCTGAACAATGGCTATATCTTAGTAGAGAGACCAAGAATCCAGTAGAGGCTCAGTCTATAGAGCTAGATGTCTCAGCTCTCCCAATCTGAAGGTCTAGAGAACTGGAGAGTTTTTGGTCATTCCATCTACATTGAAAGTCTGAAGAAGTTTGTTCTAATATGAGTGAAGAAAAGCAATAACAATAGGATATAGAACTTGCTGGAAAGAGGGACAACAAGGAGACAAAAAGCCAGCTTCCTCACTTTTAATCCGGGATGCCACACTTAAAACAAGTCTTCCTGGTTCATATAACCTCATCAAGGCAGACCACCCTTCACGACAGTGTCTATCCACTTGCATTTTAGTTAATTTCAGATGTAATCGAGTTGAAGGTAAGGATGAGCCGTGACATATATGATCACAGACGTTCTTTTCAATTCACACCATCTCCAGCTCTTTTATCCAGTTCCTGTCATATTTGCTGTGTTTCAACATCAGGATTTCTCTTCTCTGCGGAGGCTTCTTTTCCATTGTAAATTCACACTGCCATGTGCCTCCAATAGCCAAAACACAAATGTTAATGACATATTTTATCCACAGCCTTCCTCTGAGCCACAGACCTGAACATAAAACTGTGTTTGCAACATCTTTAGATTTTGTTAATACAATATTGTTTTTAAGTATGAGTTTTACTTATTCTTCGAGAGTTTCTTATATATGCACAATTTGCTGCATCATATTCACCCCATTTCCCTTCTACAGCTCCCACAGATTTTTCTGACGACATATCCCCTTCCTGACTTCATGCCGTCTAAATTTATCCTGCTTGCTCCAATTAGTAATGTCCCTGTGTACATGAGCATAGACCCATCCACTGCCACATGGGCAACCTAGTAAGGGCCACAGCACCCTCCACCCTCAGAAATGACCTTTCCCCCTTCCAGGGGCCATCAACTCTGAACAGCTCCTCAGTTGAGAACGGGGATTCATGAGCCCTCCCCACATCCATATTGGAATGTTGGCTGGCTTGATCTTGTACTGGTGACCACAGCTAATGTGGTTTGCAGAAATAAGTGAGTGGTTAAGTGAGTTAGTGGCTTATCAAAAAATCTTCAGTCTCTTGAGTCACCAATCAGAAAGGGTGATGGGGAATGAGCTGAGAAGAATTGAGTGGATCAATAAGCGTGATGAAATAAATAAACAGGGGACAGAGAGTATGGGAATTGTCCCTGTGCCTGAAGGAGCAAGGCACGAGTCAGATGCCAGAGCATTGAAGGTCGTCTCTTAGAGCAAGCAACCCAACAGAAGGTGTGACCTTCAGTGAAAGAAAGTTGCCACTCAGAAGCAGCCTATAAGAAAAGAAATACCAACACTCAGCCTCCTCTTGAACTTGTGTCTCTTGCTGATATCTCTGCTGGTCAAGACCAAATACAAGTCGGAATTAAGGATGCATTCCAGACAGCCCCCTCCCAGCCTGGAGTCAAGCATAAGGCAGGAGAGAGAGTATTGGGTCTATCTCCTTTGTTCTTTGTCACTCATAGCGTCTTATGGACTGAGAAGATAAAAAGACCTGTTCTAACATCAGTACATTTGCTATAGAAGATAAATTCCCTTTGTGCTAGAAACTGTGTGTCTATAACTTCCATTCCCCTTTGTCTTTTTAGCACTTACTTCTTGGCTTTTAAAAATAGGAATATTCACTCTTTGGAAGGTATATATATATATATATATATATATATATATATATATATATATTCCTACTTCGAATAGCTATAGTTCAGATTGTTTTCCTCAAATCAAATGCTAACCTTTAAGAGAATGTCTAAAGGCTACATTCTTTGGCCTGTTCTATTTAGGTGACTAGAAGGAATAGCATTGAAATTTGCTAAAGGCGTCTTTGGAAATTTTTTGAAATGAGTCTTTCTTTTTCTTTCTTTTTTTTTTAAACAAATGGAAGCAGAGTAAAAATCAAAGGAACTGAAGCAACATCCCCTGCTGTGGAAAGATAAAACTCAGCTCTGGTTAAAAATAGCATCCATAACTGCTGATGAGACGGAAGCACATCTGGTAGAGAGAATGTATTTATCAGGTGACACGTTGGAGAAAGTGGCTGAAGCATTTATGACACTGTGACAGTGCCAGCATGGTGATGCTCTAAGAACTTTTTTTATTATTATTATTGAATATTTTCTTTATTTGCACTTCGAATGTTATCGTCTTTCCCAGTTTCCCTCCTTCCCCGAAATACCCTTTCACATCCTTCCTCCCTTTGCTTCTATGAGGGTGTTTCTCCACCCAACCACTCACTCCCACCTCCCCACCCTCAATTCCCCTACACTGGGGCATCTATGGAGCCTTCATAGGACCAAGGACCTCTCCTCCCATTGATGCATGACAAAGCTGTCCTCTGCTACATATGCAGCTGGAGTCATGTGTGCTCCTTTGTTGATGGCTTAGTCCCTGGGAGTTCTGGGGGGGTCTAGTTGGTTGATATTGTTGTTCTTCCTATGGGGTTGCAAACCCCTTCAACTCCTTCAGTCCTTTATCTCCTCTATTGGGTACCCCATGCTCAGTCCAATGATTGGTTGCAAACAACTGCCTCTGAATTTGTAAGGCTCTGTCAGAGTCTTTCAGGAGACAGCCATATCAAGCTCCTGTCAGCAAGCACTTCTTGGTATCCACTATAGTGTCTGCGTTTGGTAACTGGATATGGGATAAATTCCCAGGAAGAACAGTTTCTGGGTGGCCTTTCCTTCAGTCTCTGCTCAATACTTTACCTTCATATTTGCTCCTGTGAGTATTTTGTTCTCCTTCTAAGAAGGTCCTAAGCACCCACACTTTGGTCTTCTTTCTTATTGAGCTTCATGTGGTCTGTGAATTGTATCCTGGTTATTTGGAGCTTTTGGGCTAATATACTAAAAAGAAGAACTGACAGAGCACACTTCTTCCAATGTTTAGGGTGAAGTATGAATGGACAGAATGGCTGTGTATCCTCTAAGATGGGACTTTCTGCTTCTGAAAGAGGTTTGCCCTTTGTCCCTTGTGCCTTTTCTTTTAATGTTATAGAAGCCAGGAGCACAAAGATATAGGATAGGACATGTTGCAATGGAACCCTTTACTTTGTATGTTAACTAAAAGATCAACCTAAAGGGGACTTTAAAGAAAATACAAACAGAAAAGGAATGTGTAATTATTGGATCGACAATGAGTCTCGGAAAAAGGAACCAGTCATTGCAAGAGTTACAAAGAGTTCCAGGATAGCTAGGGTTATTACACAGAGAAATCCTGTCTTAAGAAACAAAACAAAACAAAAAATCATAAACCGTTCTGAATAACAAGATCCAAAAACTCACAGGAGATAGATTATTTAATGTCAGGACTTCTCATAAAGACATACAGTGACAGTGGTGCAGTCCTTAAGGTCTTTGTAGACCAAGCCGGCCTCCAACTCACAGAAATCTGCCTGTCTCTGCCTTCCCTGTGTTGAACTTACAGGCATGTACCACCACACCCAACTCTGTTTATAATTTTTAAATTGTTCTTTATCCTTGTGGTCATACCACAGCTACTGAGGAAAATGACATCCTGTGCTGAAATGTCTGCATATTACTTTATGTACAAAAGAGTCATCGCAGATATGACTAAGATAGGAATTTCCCAAAGTGATGCCAAGGAAAAGAAACATAACCACTTTCATTCAATACCCTTAAATTATAGAATATTCTAGACTCATCACACAATTCTATCATGACATCCCCTTGGGTTTTTAGAGCTCACACTTGCACCTGCAGAATTCGATCCTTGCAATGAGGAAAAGGGAGGAAAGGGGAGCCCAGCAAGAGCCCTGCATATCAAAACCTATTTGGTTTTTAAAAGAAGCCAAAGCAACCTAACAGAAAAGGAAAGTCTTTTCAACAAATGATCCTGTAGAAATTTCATGTAGAGAAAGTGAATTTCCTGTTTCATATTCTATATTGTAATCTACTGAGCCTAAGCCTGGACCTAGACATAATAGCCACAGCTAGAAAGTTCGGACTGGAGGGATGGTTCAGTGGGTAAGAGCATTTGATATGTAATCGTTGTCAAGTTTTTAAATCCCAGAACCCCTGTAATTACTTGGGTGTCCTGTGCATGCCTGCTTATAACCCAAGATCCAAGTGAGTGCAAGGAAAAAGAATGTTTCTGTGGCTGAGAAAATGTGAATCCCAGATTCAGAGAAAGACCGTGCTTCAAAGTAATAGGTAGAGAGAGTAGCTGCAAGCTACGCACAGTAATTATACACATAGATAGATAGATAGATAGATAGATAGATAGATAGATAGATAGATAGATAGATACATAGATAGATACATAGATAGATACATAGATAGATAGATTGAAAGCTATTAAGTGTCCCAAATATGATAAATTGAAGTCTCATCATGACAATTTGGATGATAAATTAAGAAGAATAAACTAACGTTCATCAGAAATGTATAATTTTCACAGAAAGATATCATTTAGAAAAGGAATAATCAGGCCACTGACCAAGAGAAGATATTAGCAAAATAAATATTTGACACCTGGCACATACACAGAACTGCAACTTAACAGGAAGACAAAGACCCTAATTAAGAGTCTCGCCTCAGTGGGAGAGGAAGCTCCCAGCCTTGTAGAGATTTGAAGTGCCAGGGTAAAGGAAATGCCCAGGGGTCTCCCACCAGCCCAGAGGAGAAAGCAGGCTAGAGGGAAGGACTGTGGGAGGAAGTGACTGGGAGGGGGGGCAGTGAGCCCAAAATAAAGTGAATAAGTAAAAATAAAATAAAATAACATTTTAAAAAATGACTTGAGTACATCTTTTACAGGGAAGACATACAAATGGCTGAGAAAGCGCAGGAAATGCTCACCAGCTCCATTCCTCATCTGAGAGAAGAAAATTGAAACCTCAGTGGCATAGTACCATACACCCACCATGCAAGCTAAAAATTACACTTATTGAAAACACCAAATGTCGATAAGAATGTAGAAAACTTGGGACTCACATATATCATTGGTGAGACTCCAAAGTGATACAATTACTCTGGGGGAAAGCCTGGCAGTGGCTTATACAACTAAACATCCACCCACAATAGGACATTCATTTTACTTCTGGGCATTTAACATTTAAAAAATGAAAATAAGATGCACACTCAAAAAATACATGAGCAGGTTTTTTGCAGTGCTGGAGCTAAAACAAAGCAGGTCATGCTCCCTACTATTGATCCTTATCATCAGTCTGCAAGAAAACATAGGGTATAGTTGTGCTTCTAATAACCTTGATGGGCACATCCCATATGTCTGTCTGCAGGAGAATGGAGAAGCTAAAACTGAAACATGAAGGCATGATGGTAATTGTGCTCATAGACAGCACTCATCCATTCTATCATGTTCCTATGTGCATATGACTAAGACTCAAGTAAGTGATGGCTCAAAACTACACCACTATGTAGGAGGCACACAGAGGAGGGTATTTGTCTAACTTAACTGCTTACTGCTTCCAACCTTCTTACTCAATTGAAAAAACAAATCCAAGCCAGGTGTGGTGGCACACACCTTTAATCCCAGCACTCAGGAGGCAGAGGCAGGCGGATTTCTGAGTTCGAGGCCACCCTGGTCTACAAAGTGAGTTCCAGGACAGCCAGGACTACACAGAGAAACACCCTGTCTCAAAAAAAACAAACAAAAAATAAATAAATAAATAAAATAAAATAAAATAAAAAGAAGAAGAAGAAAAAGAAAAAGAAAAAGAAAAAGAAAAAACAAATCCAATTAAGCTATTGGTAGAAACACTAGTCTCAGAACTAAAGGAAAATATTTTTAATTACAAAATAAAAATCAAAGAAGTTGTCTTATTAAAAATATGCATGAAGCATATACAAGACGGTGTTCCAGCCCTAGATCCATAAATAGATCAAATAATAAATAAATAAATGGGCAAAAAGCAAGGAAGTAAAACAGACATATACAAGGAATACTCCATAATCGCTAGTGCTTTTGGCTTATGATGGAATTACATCCTCCAAGCCCATCATAGGTCAAAGTAGAGTGAATGAGGTTAACCCAAAACATCCCAGTTTAGCAACACTATCATTGTAGACCACAGGATATCTGTCCTGGGGATCATGTGACTAACTGGTGTCTCTTGCCCAATATCCAGAGAGAACCACATAGAAAGGAAAGGATCAAAGTTTAAAATTCATTTTATACTGAATATTATCTTTACAGCATTACAAAAATAATACTAAGTGAGTGTTGGCAACACCACTCTGTGTGTAAGGATCCTCCATTGCAAGTGCGATAATCTGAATTTGATCTCTGTAACCACTTAAAGATAGATTAAAAGTGAGCTGACCCAACAAAGATACCCTCTGACTTCTGCAAATACCCAGTGTATGAACACCCACTTACTTACAAACATCATGGACACACACAATAATAATAAGGTATTTGAAAATTAAACGAAAATAGTAAATCATAAGGTCCAGTTATGCCATTCCTGGGCATATACCTAAAAGACTTGATATTCTACTAAAGACAGGCTTATTCAGTCATGTTTATTCCCACTCTAGTTACAATAGCTAGGAATGTCACAAGCATAGATGTGCATCAGCTAAAGCACTGATGATGAAAACCTGGTCCATATACACAAAGGAATTTTAATCAGCGGTAAAGAAAATGAAATTGAGGGGCTGGTGAGATGGCTCAGTGATTAAGAGTTCCGACTGCTCTTCCAAAGGTCCTGAGTTCAAATCCCAGCAACCACATGGTGGCTCACAACCATCCGTAACGAAATCTGATGCCCTCTTCTGGAGTGTCTGAAGACAGCTACAGTGTACTTACATATAATAAATAAATAAATAAATAAATAAATAAATAAATAAATAAATAAATATTTTTAAAAAAAAGAAAAGAAAAAAGAAAATGAAATTGAAAGTATATAGAAAATGAATGGAATTGGAGAATATTATACTGTGTGAGGTAACCCACGCCCAGAAAGACAAACTTAGAATTTTCTCTCTCATATGCAGACCCTAGATTTGTGTGTTCAGCTTGTAGGAAGCTAGGATGGATGGAGGGATGCCTTAAAGGAAGGAGAATACTGTGAAAGAAGAGGTGAAATGATACTGGGGATGGGAGGTTTACGTAGAGAAGGGATGGTGGTATGAGAGAAACAAGGGAGGCGGGTTACTCAAAACAAGCATGCATATGAAGGCTGCGTGAAAATCTACATTTTGTAAGCTAGATGAAGCTATGAGGATCAGAAAGCAACTCAATTAGACACAGCCCTGATGTGAAAAATGAGTTTTAAAAGGAAATTCAAAAGAGGTTAAGGAGGCCCCTAAAGCCTCCAAAGCAATATAGGCTCTTGCCATTCCTCTTGGTTGCCCATCAAAACTAGAGGGTAGGAATTTATTGATCAGAAAACAACACACCTTAGTGATTAGATATAAAGAAATCAAGTTGGAACTGAGCTGAATGCTTCCAGCTGTTTTCCTGCTAGAGGGTGCTACATAAGCTTCTGCGAGAGAAACATCAAAGTCTCAATCGTGAGCCCTGCAAAATACAAGAGCATCCTGTCAGATAATACGTGCCCACTGGTACAATAGTGGCATGAGCATTACATGTGTGCATGAGAGCATTTCGGATTGGATTTTAGGCTCACTCCCAAAAGCAACTCAACACCTGGCCCTGAAAACCCTACCAAAGCCCATGGCTGTAAATCAAAGGTCCTAAGGCTGGATCTACAACTGTTGCTTTGCGAAATGGACATGCTGCCAAACTTCCTTCTAAATGTTTATGCTTGTACTCATAGGTTGGTCTTGCATTCAGCTGTGATCAGAGAAGATCCTGTTCGTAGTAGAGAACATAGAGAACAATTAATGAAGTAAGAGGTGTGTGTGTGTGCATGTGTGTGTGCTAGCGCACGCATGTGCGCATGCATACACATATGGGTATGTGGCTAGATGATAGCTAGATGATAGCTAGATATGTAGATAAACACACACACATATATATGTGTATATATGTATATGTATGTGTATATGTATATATATATATATATACACACATATATATACATAGATACATAGATACATAGATATACAGATAGACTGAGTTGGTGATACTTCTCAGCAGGTAAGGGCACTGACTGCCAAGCCTAGTGACTTGAGCCCTATGTGTAAAACCTACATGTTGAAAGGAGATATTTTGCTTCCACAAGTTTCCCTCTGATCACTCATAAGTTGATATATATAGATATAGATATAGATAATTTCAAATATTTTTTAATGTTATGCTGTCCCTGTTGTCCCATTGTGGATGTTGTTAGGTTACTCTGCCATGTAGAGAAGAAGAGTAGATGTACTACGATCTGGGAAAGGGCACAAAAGACTTTTTTTCTTGTTGGATAATTTTCTTTGGAAGGGGCTTGGAATTAGGGGGAAAAAAACCCTGACCAGATAAAACACTTAGACATTTCGATGTATATGATTTTCTCCTAATTATAACAAATATTGAACAGTACACATTGAAGGAAAAGGTCACACTGATAAAGCAGCATGTAAGTCCCTGCAGCTTATACATGCTCTAAAAATGCTATGAACTGATGGATGGACCAGGGCAGATGGATGGACCAGGGCAGATGGATGGATAAGCACAGATGCACTAACATTAATGTGTTAAAGTGGAAACATTAGTGTGCAGGTGATATTCTTGCATGCTCATCCTGAAATTCGGTGCATTGAAATTTATTTTTATTTTTTTTTAACAAAACTAGCTTTTAACAAGTTAGGAAGAAAACCCCTGGGGGACCCTGAAACCCTTCATTTCTTCACATCCACAAACTCTCCCCCACCCACTCCACTCTACTCAAAACTCACGTGTATGTGATACGCGTATTTTGTTTTGGTTTTGCTGCAGTATCGTCTGTGCCTGTTTCCCATCTGTAATGGACAGGTCCCATCTTTGATGATAAGCACGTCATACAGTGTGCATGACATGTGGGGGCAGCTAAACATACCCAAGGTTGACTTAATCTTAAGTTCACTCTGCTTTTCACTTTTTTAAGACACAGCTTTGGCTAGATTCCTTTGCTAGTCTGACTTTTTTTTTTTTTTTTTCAGTCTCTAAGTTGAGGATAGTAATGACAATGACACACTCCTCATGAAATCGCTGTGACAAATTGACATATGTTAGGACACCTGCTCTGTCTACACATTTCCTTAGTGGACTTCACCCCACTGTGCAGTCTTCACAGTCACAAAGAGCTATGATTTGTGTCACACAGCTTGTCCCTGAACTGCCACCTCCCTGTCACACTCACCTCCTTGCCACACTCATGCTGATGCATACAGGGCCAGACAAATGAGATCGGTGACCAGGAACCTTGGCTGCTCAGGGAATTTAGATTGTGCCTTGGTTCAACAACAACCATAAAAAGCCCATAGGTCTATCATTCAGTAATATAAATCAAGTGGCATGGAGGTAGTTGGTAGTGGATACTAAGATTTGTCTCAGAGACAAACATGAGTAAAGGTCTATGCTGTACCATGTTCATGATTATTCCATTTATAAAGTTACTGAGCATGGGCAAGTCCCAGAAAGAGGTGAGAAGCAGAAATGCAAGAGAGACTATGCATATGCCAAGACATTCATACAAAAGCCCCCTGCTCCTGGCTTTTATGTTCCTATACTGTAGTGGTTATTCCTGGTTGTCAACTTGACTATATTTGAAATGAACTACAATCCAGAATTGGAAGGCGCACCAGTGAACCTAATCTGGAGACTGGGAGATAGAAGTTTCTGATCTGGATCTTGGTATGGAGATCTTGAGACACAGTGGTGATTGAATCCAGAAGATTAAGNCAGGGAGATCTCCGAGTCCAAGATCATCTGGGATTAAAGGTGTGGTGGCACACACCTTTAATCTGGGCTACAACTTCTGCTGGGGACCATATAAGGACATTGGAAGAAGGGAGTCTGGCTCTCGCTCTTTCGCCTTCTTGCTGTGTGGGACTCAGCAACTGCTAGATCCTTGGACTTCCATTCACAGCTACTACTGAACCATTGTTGGGATTTGGACTGCAGACTGTAAGTCATCAATAAATTCCTTTACTATATAGAGACTATCTGTAAGTTCTGTGACTCTAGAGAACCCTGACTAACACATATACCAATTTCTTGGTACCAACTTGTGATGTTCATTGGATTCCCTGCTAATTCTTTTTCTTCCACTTCCCTTCCCTTCACTTGATCTATATTAAATGAAATACTTCCCGAGTAGGATACAGTCAAAGATGCTGATGCACATAAAAATGACTATCGGTGGTCACAGCGACAAATGTGTCTACATATTATTCACGATACACACCTAGTTCAAGTTAGCAGAAATTCTCTTTGAGGCAGATTCACCATCAATCACATGGCAGACCACCATAAGAGGATGCATGGAAAAATGTGAAGAGCTCGCACAAGCATTTCTGCTCCCAGTTTTGGGGTAAAAGAAGATATATGACCACTCTAGGCCCAAAGGGTTTAGGAAAGCAGGTACTGAAATTTGATGAATGCTAATACAATCTGTCATGAAAACTTGGAGGTTTTTTTCCATTCCTCTATAAAACAGCCCTAAATGGGAGTTAATATGTGAAATAAAGCTGGTACAAAATAGATTTTTTAGTCAGTGTGATTTGTGTCATTAGATAAGGCCTTTGCCCTTTGAAAGTTGTTTCCAAAGTATTAGAGCGTTTTTGTCCATTCATTCGGATACACACAGAGTGAATGTTATATGCCAGGCAGGATCCGGAAATAAAAGTGAAAACAAGACAGACATAAATCCTGCCGAGGTCCTGCAGGAGTACAAAGAGAAGAATGAATGAGAAAGAGCAATGAATGGGTGATTACAATGTTTTGATGTTTGACATAGATAAGGCTTTGGGTGCTTGCTTACAACCATGGAAGTCAATATACTTTAAATCTGGGCAAGACATAGTATTTCTTATGGAGAGTGTTCCTGATGGAAGGCAATAGAATGAGATAGACATAGCCAGGCAAGGGGCAGAGAGAAAGGAGAGCTTTGTGGTCAGAGGGTCAGCAAATCTGCAAATCCAGCCACTGAAGGCAAGAGAGATTCCAGGATCTAAAAGAAGGGAGAAGGTAAAGAAACAGTTGTTATGCTGCAGTAAGGAAATTAAGATTAAGATTTATCCTATACTGTGAAGAGGCACCATAAACACAAGTAACGTTATGAAAGACCCACAACGTGAGGACTCCCCCATGTTCTGACTCAGGAGAGGCTACACCCCAAATCACTCACGAGAAACAGTCTTGATGCAAACCGCAAGATGATGATGATGATGATGATGATGATGATNATTATTATTATTATTATTAATTTGGTTTTTCGAGACAGGGTTTCTCTGTATAGTCCTGGCTGTCCTGGAACTCACTCTGTAGACCAGGCTGGCCTCGAACTCAGAAATCCGCCTGCCTCTGCCTCCCCAGTGCTGGGATTAAAGGCGTGCACCACCACGCCTGACATACAAGAAGATTTTTATTCCAGGCATGCTCTGGGACCCACAGTACATCATGCAGGGGTAGGGACCATGGGCCCTGAGTAGCCCGTATTTAAAGAAAGAAACCACAACTCAAGGGGGTGGGGAGGACGTTGTTGGAAAATACCAAAAATACTAGTTAAGAGTCACAAGGAAGTGGGAGTCCAGACAATTTCATGGTGGGTCTGGGTGACTTTCTTTGAAAGAACACTCCCCAAACCCAGGAAGCAGGTGGGTGGAAGAATGTCGTTATCTGTTTTATGATTAGCATACCTTGGAACATTTAGTCACTAAGGTCACATTCTCAAGCCTGGGCCTAAAGGCCTAGAATTTTGTTTTTATGTTTCACTGTTTCAGTTATATGGATCAAGCCTATTGTGTTATATATTTAGAAATATATATTATATATTTACATATATAAATATGCAGCAGCAATGAAAGGAAAAAAGGCCCATGGATATGAAAGAGTCCAAGGGAGAAGGGATGACGTGGAAGTGGTTGGAGGAAGGAAGAGAAAGGGGAGAAATGATGTAATTAAGTTATAATCTCAAAAACATAAAAGTGTTATAATAAATAGAAGTTTTAAGTAGAAGAGAGCCTCATTACATCTGTATTTTAGGAAGATCACTAAGAACATAATTTATTACTAGATGCTTTGACCTATGGTTAAAGCCCTGTTTCAATTGTTTAATTTTTAACTCTGCCTCCTATACACCTGTGCTTAACTTAAAACAAAATCAAAAAAACAAAACAAAAAGAAACCCTCCTTTGTTAACCAAGTTGTGTTTTCTTTATTTCTCATCATAACTGCTTCATACATGATCTATAGCCACAAACAATACTGACATTAAAGAAAGACCAATGAATTCAAAATCAAGGCTTCTTCAAAATGTGACTTTGGACCATCACTTAGCATCTGTGAAAAGCATTTTTGATAACAGGCAAAGATCTTTAAAATATAAATATATCTATTATGGAAAGCATTACTGGGAGGCTTTCAGTAACAATCATAAAAGACAAAACATATGACACTTTCCACGTGCAGGAAAAAGCTATATTGTGGGGCATTATCCGATATACCATGTAGATACATTTTATCAACAACCTCACTGACAAAGAAGACACACAAAGTGATCATCAGATAACTACTTCATGGATTAACTGGAGCAGGTCTTCTTTGTATGGGTGCTAGAGTAAGGCAGGCAGCTGTGTAGATTTCATTATGTTACCCAGGAGCCATTTCTGAACACTGAACTTAGCCAATCTACACACACACTGTCTTTTTCCAGTTTAGGTTGGACTTTCCAATTTGCATTTCAAATTCAAAATGTCAGGCCTAATATGCCTTTTGCATCTCTGAGGGCATGACATAGCCTTTCTAACTAAATGCTAAAACGTAACTCGAGCCTGATGGTTGGCAATTCATTTTAGAGTCTCTGGTGCCATCGAAAAACACTATGTTATATGCTGTCAAGCCAAGTTGACCAAACAGCACGGACTCCAGTTTCCTTTACTATATTTAAGATGGGGAGCATCTCAGAGTTACTTCATGTCTCACAGGAGTGGGGCTAGCGACGCTGAGGATTCATTTCTGTCACCAGAGGTGAACTGATGTCACCAGAGGTGAACTGATGTCACCAGAGAATTCTGCAGATTTTGCAGAAAGACACACAGTCACTCAAACTCAATTTTCATTGCAGTTCACCTGTTTTTTCAAGCAAAGCAAGCACCTGTGGTGCAATGAAAACCTATCCTACAAGTAGGTAGAACGGGACATTTGTGAAGAATGGCCTTCTACAGTCTACACTGTAGGTAGAACGGGACATTTGTGAAGAATGGCCTTCTACAGTCTACACTGTTCGGCTGGGTTAGATACAGAGGGAAGACAAGGAGTTCAGGATAAAGCTATCTTAGGGACTCAAGAGTGGCAGAAATAGTTACCAAATGATTTCTGCATAGCTGTGTCTGTGACTGGCATGGTGGCACATGTCTGTGACCCCAGCCCTCAGGAGGCTAAGGCAGGAAGGAGATCAAAGATGACTTGAGGTACCTGGTGAGTTTTAGGACAGCATAGGTGATATAGCAAGACCATGCCTCCAAAATCAGCCATGCGAAAATTGTACCTAAAAAGAGTCGTGTTCGATTTAATGGGTTTTCTCACTGTGAATATTATGAAAAGGCTGCCAGTAAAAGGCTGAATAAATATTTTGTCCGTAAGTTAATGAATGTTAAATCTATATGAAACAGAAAACCAAAGAACTGATAGTTTCGTTCAAAAGAAATAATAATAATACAAAGGTCAAGGCGATGCTGACTAACCTTACATCAACCTCACTCAACCTATCGTCATCTAAGGGGTGAACTCCAATTGATAAATGTCTCCATAAGATCAAGCCTTAGAGCATTTTCTTCACTAGTGATAAACCTGGGTGGACCCAGCCACTGTGGGTGGTGCCACCCTTGGGCTGGTGGTCCATCACTGTAAAGAAAGCAGGCTAAACAAGCATGATGAACAAACAGCACCTGGCCATGCCTCAGCATCATTCCAGCCTCCAGGTCACTGCGTTGCTTGAGTTCCTGTTCAGACTTCCTTCCATGATGAAGAGTGATATGAAAGTGTCAGCCAATAGGACCTTTCCTTCCCAAGTGGCTTTTGGTCACAGGAATAGTAACCCCATCTAAGACAGGTAAGCAACTGAAAACAAACAAACAAACAAACTAGTATAGTTTAAATAATTGTGAAATTGGGAGAAACAAAAATGAGGATTTTTTTTTTTTCCTTCTAATCATGGAGGTGTTCACAGAAAACCAATTGTTTGTTTGACAAGAACTTAGGGCGGCACAGTTTGCCTTTCATTGTGTCGGAGGGATAAGAAGAGGACTTCCCACACCATCTGGATGACCGGAATGCAGAGCCCCAAGGTCCAGGTAAATAAATCAGATGAGTATCACATACCTGTGACCCCAGTATATCCCCATGGTGAGGTAGAAGACTGAGACGGATGGACCCAGATGCTCGCTGGCCACCTAATCTGGAACATGAAGCAAACTGCTGCAAAGTGGCAGAAACAATAAGAGAGGAGAGACCCTGCCTCAATAAGATGGATACAGCATGTACACCACACACACACACACACACACACACACACACACACACACACACCACACACACACACACACACACACACACACACACACACACCTGAGAGACTGGGGAGGGTGCAGCAGTTAAGTTGTGTTTGAAAGCATGGTAAGGTCAAAATGGCAGCCAAGGTTTGGAGGCTTAAGATTCCATAGGAAAAACAATTCAAGGGGTGTTTTCCCCTTGAAGGTATTTGCAGAGGTTAAGAGGAGCACAGAACCCAAAATGTCAGCAATTAGTAGTTAGAATATTTACTAGAAATTTTGGTGGCAGTTTTGTAGAAATGGAGTACCAAAAAATACTCTTTAGGGTACACAAAGTTTGGGACTAATGTCAGTTCTTCAGGTGCCTCCTTAAGATTCCAAATAAGCAACATGTTGGTATAAGGACAGCCAAAACTAGGGCTCATTGGCAACTAGTTTAGCCAAATCAATATTGTTTCAGGTTCAATCTTGTCTCAAAAAAGGTAGAGAGAGTAACCACAGCTACCCGATGTCAACCTCTGGCCTCTACACATATATCAAACACATACATAAAACAAAAAACAAAAAAATGAATGAATATATTGTCAGACAAGATGTTATAATATATACAATTTTATGAGATTCGTAAGAATTAAGCCCTAAATTTATTTTTAAAAGAAACTAGAAAGATTATGGCATTAATTTAAAAAATCAGTAGAGTACCTAAATGGTGTAAAAATTAATCTTCAAAGCAATGAGCCTGCTTTGGATAATGAAATGGTGAAAATATTTGTTCACCCAGAGAATATATTATCTTATGGAGAGAGGTTAGACTGAAGTTTAGGTCACTGTTAAGTTACTGTAAGGCCCACTCACCTGGTTATGACTTACTAGCTTTGGCTTATATAATTATCAGCTCACAGTTCAACTTCCTGATAAATTCACCAGGAGCAGAAACTCTGCTTTCTATTGTGTCGCTAAGAGCTGCATAGAAAGAAGGACAGACTAGGCATTCAATCCCTACTGAAAGAGATGGGTGGCTTGATGGACAAATGGTGTTTCTGACCCTCAGAAAAGCAGTGTATTTTCTATTCATGATAAGTAAGATTATCCTAATTAGGTGGCAAGGACCAACCTCAGCTTGGACAGGGGTTCTGAGAGAAGAGGCGCTTGAGAGCAGTGAAAACAACGGACTTGAAGTCACTTCATGGGTCCAAGCTGGTGGCCTGTGTTCTGCTTGAAAAGACTCAATTGGACAGTGGACAGCTATCTGTAGCCTAGCTCTTAGCTCTGTTGTCTGCTCGAGACAGCTTTTCAGATTGGTGTGTATGTTATGTGTATGTGTATGTGTATGTGCATGTGCATGTGCATGTGCATGTGCATGTGCATGTGTGTGTTTTCTGCTCAAGAGAGCCATTTTTGTCTTTTGAGTTTTTTGGTTTTTGTGTTTTGTTTTTGCTATTCTAAAAACCTCTAAAAAACCTCTCTGAGACAGCTCTCTCTGCTAGTAAAACTTCTTAGCACTCTCTGGATAGCTCATAGGGTTTTTTTGTTTGTTTGTTTTGTTTTGTTTTGTTTTTTTACCAAAGTCAGAAAAGCTGATATAAAAAACAACCCTTGGATTTTCCTACGAAGTCAGAAACCCTGTTAGAAAAATTCTAAAAGTAATTCTTGGATTTTCCAATCAAAATCAGGAAGCCAGAAAAAAATTCTACAAGAGCTGTGTTCCCTATTTCAGATAGCCTTCTCTGGATGGCTGCAAGAAAGTATTCTAAAAGAGCTGTGCTCACTCTCTAAGTACTTCTGCAGATTTCCAACCAAGGTCAGAAACCCTATTAGAAAAAGTTCTAGAGCCAGGCATGGTGGCACACACCTTTAATCCTAGCACTCGGGAGGCAGAGGATTTCTGAGTTCAAGGCCAGCCTGGTCTACAAAGTGAGTTCCAGGACAGCCAGGGCTATACAGAGAAATCCTGTCTTGAAAAAAAAAAACCAAAAACCAAAAACAAAAACAAAAAAAAACGAAAAGAAAAGAAAAGAAAAATTCTAAAAGATGTATGAAAAATTTTGAAAGAGCTGTGTTTGCTCTACATGGATTTTCAAGCCAAAATCAAAAATCCTGTTAGAAATATTTCTGAAGAGCTGTTTTCGCTCTCCAGAAATTTCCAGGCAGCTTAATTCTTGCTAGGAAATGAAGAATTGCTATTGCTTTCTGCCAGCTCATCTCATGCCAACCAAAAGCCCAGTTTTTAATTTACATATCCATTCAGTTATTTGTTCCAGGTTCCCTTTTGACCAACTCAGGAATTAGCATTCCATGACCCTTGACTCTTAGGAAGAGACAGTAAGTATAAGCACAGATAATAAGAGGTGGGGTTGGGTGGGGGGGGGGGGAGTGGGGGAACTGGAGAGATGGCTCACTAGTTAAGAACACTGGCTGCTCTTCCAGAGGACCTAAGTTCAATTCCCAGCAACCACATGGTGGCTTTCAACCATCTGTATTGGGATCCAATGCCCTCTTCAGGTGTGTCAAAAAGAAAGCTAAAGTGTACTCATATAAATAAAATAAGTAAATTTAAAAAAAAAAAATCTGGGTGGGACCCAGCCTGGAATTCTGACCACACTTAGACCTAAATTTGCTCTGACCTTGAACTCAGGAATCTGCCTGCATTTGTATCCGCCTGTCTTTGTATCTTTCTGACAGGCTGGGTCATAGCGCTGCTACCCCTAATTTTATATCTGTAAAGCTCCTTTTACAATTCATATTGCATCCTCATGCTTTGCAGTTGAGAGATTATATAATATGAAACTCATGTTTTTAGAGTTCTTTTCCACAGCCTTACGGGCTGTTCTGAAGGTCCCAGCATTTACCATTTTGCTGAAGGCATAGACACACCCTCAACTCCTGGACTCATGCTGTTTCTAATTATCATGGAGTCTTTCACAATAACAAGGGAGGGCATTCCTCTAAGGAACATGAAAATATGTGCATTATAATGCAAACCAGATTTATGCCTGCAGCAGCCACAGACACTTGTGAAAGCTCACACCCGCTGGCCCTCATCCAGAGACAAGAACCATGTCATTTCATCAAGGCCATGCTGTAACCAACAATTCAGAACAATGATTATGTGGTGTACAGAGTTTTTAAATATGGTAATAAATTTTAATAGTGTAGAAAAGAAGTATCAGGGTCATCCAAGTTATAAAATTAAAACAATGAGTTGTAATAATTACAGCTATTCATTGTTAGAAATTGTCTTGGGCCTGATCTAACAAACCCCTGTCTGACTCTCCCCTAACTTTATTTGCTCCAGTTCGGATATATTTCAGCACCCCTGGGGATACCTTACATATCAAGTAATGCTGAATCCTGTGTTTACTGTGTTCTTTTTCTATACATATAGTCCTGTGATGAAGCTTAATGAACAAATCTGGTACACTAAGAGATCAACCATACTTCTGATAAAATAGAACAATAATTACGGTACTCTAAAACTTATAATGTGTTTATTCCTCTATTCTAGAGTCACTGTTTATATAATAATAGCAATACTTGAGCAACATTAATGTGATAGTGTGACAGTCTGATAGTCTGATAACTGAGTAGCAGCGAATACAGGATAGACACCCTGGACAGAGGGATGAATCATATTCCTGGTAGGAAGGAACAAAATGACTGAAAACCTCCCTATAAGATTAAATCTTAGCACTGCTGCCTGTTTGTCAGGTTGTAACAAAGATCTTAACAGAATTGTATACAAAATACTTGGAAAATGAGGGTAAGATTGTTAATTGTGCTGGATAGTTTTGTGTTAATTTGATATAAGCTAAAGTCATCTGATAGGAGGGAACCTCAATTAAGAAATTACCTTCTGAACAGGGCCAGTCACTGCTGAGACCCCATCCAGGAGAGGGGAGGAGAGCAGGAGTGGTGTAGATCTAGTCTCAGCCCTTGGGTGAAATTGTTAGGCATGGAGAGGGAGTGATATCTTCCAGACTCTGTGCAGTTCCCCACCACCCCGGGGACCCACATCTCTTAAGCAGCAGAGAAGCACCGGGATCATGGGAGCTAAGAAGTGGCACTGGGAGACAACTAGTCTCCCAGGAGTGCAGATGGGCCTGTGAGTGTGAAAAGGTGTAACATAAAACCAAAAAGACTAGGCCTTTAGGCCAGGGCTTGAGAAGGTGACCTTTGTGACTCAATGCTCCAAGGCATGCTAATCATAAAGCAGATAGCGACATTCCTCCACCCCACCTGCTTCCTGGGTTCCAGGAGTGCTTGTTCAAAAAAAAAAAAAAAAAAGTCACCCTGACCTTCAGTTCCTAGAACCTGCTATGCAAATGTACTATTGTTAGAGGCTCTTAGAAACTATCTTTCGAAATAACCACACAATTATCAGGTATTTTCCCTTGTGACTTTCACTCCCTCATGATTTTTAACTGGTCAGGGCTCCACCGTCCAGTCCTCTAACCATGCGTGGTGTACGACTGTGGGCTCCAGGGCACGTCTGAAATTAAAGTCCTCTTGCTGTTTTCAAGACCTTTTCTCATGAGTGATTTGGGGTGTCGCCTCTCCTGAGTCAGAACGTGGGGGAGTCCTCACTTTGTGGGTCTTTCAAGTGCAGATAAGACCACCACTGCTGCTCAGAAGAACCTGCCCAGAACCATCAGGACACAGGAACTGAGGGGTGTGGCCTGGGATGGGAGCCTTCTGGTTTCTGTCTGCACCTGGAGCCAATCCTCTGCCACAGGGTTCCATACCTAAATAGTGCCAGGAGAGAGCAAGACTCCCAGGAGTATGGGCAGGACTGTGAGTGCAGGTAGGACCACCACTGCTGCTCAGAGGAATCTGCCTAGAATCCTCAGGACACAGGAACCGAGGAGCTGCCAGGGACAGGAGTCTTCCTGTTTCCATCTGCACCCAGAGCTGATCCTGTGCCACAGAATTACAATCACAAATACCTCCAGGAGAGAGCTGGTTTCCCAGGAGGGTCTACACACCTGAGCACACAGGTAAAACCACTTCTCTTCAAACTCCTGGCCAAAGAGAGACCCTCCCAGAACCATCAGCACACGGGAACTAAGGATCAGCTGGCAACAGGATCCTTCTCTTGTCTGTCTGCACCCCAGAGCTAATCCTGGACCACAGCTCTCCACACCTAAATTTCTCCTGGAGAGAACTGGTCTCCCAGGAGTACTGCCACACAGGCTTGCAGGACAGACAAGCCACAGTCAGACACAGAAAGACCAGCTATGATCAGAGATAACCAGTTAGTGAAAGGCAAGCACAAGACCATGAGCAACAGAAAGCAAGGCTACTTGGAATCATCAGAACCCAGTTCTTCCACCACAACAAGCCAGGGTTACCCCAACACAATAGAAAAAGCAAGACTCTGATTTAAAAATCACATCTCATGACGATGATAGAAGACTTTGAAAAGAACATTAAAAAACTCCCTTAAAGAAATACAAGAGAATGCAAGTAAAGAGGTAGAAGACCTTAAAGTGGAAAAACAAAAATTCCTTAAAGAATTATAGGAAAACACAACCAAACAGGTGAAGGAATTGAACAAAACCATCCAGGATCTAAAAATGGAAATGGAAACAATGGAGACAACATTGGAGATAGAAAACCTAGGAAAGAGATCAGGAGTCATAGATGCAAGCATCACCAACAAAAAATATAAGAGATAGAATAGAGCATCTCAGGTACAGAAGATACCATAGAGAACATTGACACAACAGTCAAAGAAAATGCAAAATGCAAAAAGCTCCTAACCCAAAACATCCAGGAAATCCAGGACACAATGAGAAGACCAAATCTAAGGATAACAGGTATAGAAGAGAGTGAAGATTCCCAACTTAAAGGGCCAGTAAATATCTTCAACAAAATTATAAAAGAAAAATTCCCTAACCTAAAGAAAGAGATGCTCGTGAATATACAAGAAGCCTACAGAACTCCAAATACATTGGATCAGAAAAGAAATTACTCCCGTTACATAATAGTCAAAACACCAAATGCACAAAGCAAAGAAAGAATTTTAAATGCAGTAAGGAAAAAAGGTCAAGTAACATATAAAGGCAGACCTATCAGAATTACACCAGACTTCCCACCAGAGACTATGAAAGCTAGAAGATCCTGGGCAGATGTCATATAGACCCTAAGAGAACACAAATGACAGGCAAGGCTACTATACCCTGCAAAACTCTCTCAACTACCATAGACAGAGAAAACAAGATATTCCATGATAAAACCAAATTTACACAATATCTTTCCACAAATCCAGCCCTACAAAGGATAATAGATGGAAAACACCAACACAAGGAGGGAAACTATACCCTAGAAAAAGCAAGAAAATAATCTTTCAACAAATCCAAAAGAAGATAACCACACAAACATAAAAATAACATCAAAAATAACAGGAAGCAATAATCACTATACCTTAATTTCTCTTAACATCAATGGCTCAATTCCCTAATAAAAAGACATAGACTAACAGACTAGATACATAAACAGAAACCAGCATTTTGCTGCATACAGTAAACGAACATCAGTGCCAAAGACAAACACTACCTCAGAGTAAAGGGCTGGAAAACAATTTTCCAAGCAAATGATCCCAAGAAACAAGCTGCAGTAGCCATTTTAATATCAGATAAAATCGACTTTAAACCAAAAGATAAGGAAGGACAATTTATACCCATCAAAGAAAAAAAAAAGAACTCTCAATTATGAACTTCTATTCTCCAAATGAAAGGGCACCCACATTCATAAAAGAAACTTTACTAAAGCCAGAAGCGCCCATTTGAACCTCACACAATAATTGTGGAGGACTTCAACCCTCACTCTCATCAATGGATAGATCAGGGAAACACAATCTAAGCAGAGCCACAGTGAAACTAAGAGAAGTTGTGGACCAAATGGATTTAACAGATATCTATGCAACATTTCATCCTAAAAATAAGAATATACCTTCTTCTCAGCACCTCATGGTACTGATGCAGGGATGGTTCTATATATGGAAACCCATCAATGTAACCCATTACATAAACAAAATCAAAGGAAAAAAAACACAAGATCATTTCATTAGATGCTAAAAAAGCATTTGACAAAATTCAACATCCCTTCATATTAAAAGTCTTGGAAAGATCAGGAATTCAAGGTCCATGTCTAAACATGATGAAAGCAATATACAGCAAATCAGTAGCCAACATCAAACTAAATGGAGAGAAACTTGAAGCAATCCCATTAAAATCATGGACTAGACAAGGCTGCCCACTCTCTCCTTAAGTATTGATTATAGTACTTGAAGTCCTAGCCAGAGCANTTATACAACAAAAGGAAATCAAAGGAATACAAATTGGAAAGGAAGAAGTCAAAATATCACTATTTGCAGATGATATGATAGCATATATAAGTGACCCCTAAAATTCTACCAGAGAACTCCTGAACTTGATAAACAACTTCAGTGCAGTAGCTGGATATAAAATTAACTCAAACAAATCAGTGACCTTTCTCTACACAAAGGATAAACAGGATGAGAAAGAAATTAGGGAAATAACATTCTTCACAATAGTCACAAATAATATAAAATACCTTGGTGTGACTCTAACTAAGGAAGTGAAAGATCTGTATGATAAGAACTTCAAGTCTCTGAAGAAAGAAATCAAAGAAGATCTCAGAAAATGGAAAGATCTCCCATGCTCATGGATTGACAGGATTAATATAAATATAGTAAAAATGGCTATCTTGCAGAAAGCAATCTATAGATTCAATGCAATCCCCCATCAAAATTCCAACCCATTTCTTCATAGAGTTGGAAAGAGCAATTCTCAAATTCATCTGGAATAACAAAAACAAACAAACAAAAACAAAACAAAACAAAACAAAACAAAACAAAAAACAAACAAACAAAAAACAAAACAAAACAGGATATCGAGAACTATTCCCAACAACAAAGGAACTTCTGGGGGATCAGCATCCCTGACCTCAAGCTGTACTACAGAGCAATTGTGATAAAAACTGTGTGGAATTGGTACAGTGACAGGCAAGTAGATCAATGGAATAGAAATGAAGACACAGAAATGAGCCCACACACCTATGTTCACTTGATCTTTGACCAAGGAACTAAAACCATCCAGTGGAAAAGACAGCATTTTCAACAAATGATGCTGGTTCAACTGGCTGTTACATGCAGAAGAATGCAAATAGATCCATTCTTACCTCCTTGTATGAAGCTCAAGTCCAAGTGGATCAAGGACCTCCACATAAAACCATATACACTGAAACTAGTAGAAAAGAAAGTGGGGAAGAACCTCGAACATATGGGCACAGGGGAAATTTTCCTGAAGAGAACACCAATAGCTTATTCTCTAAGATTTGACAAATGGGACCTCAGAAAATTACAAAGCTTCTGTAAGGCAAAGAACACTGTCAATAGGACAAAATGGCAACCAGCAAATTGGGAAAAGATCTTTATTAATCCTACATCTGATAGAGGGCTCATATCCAATACATACAAAGAACTCAAGAAGTTAGACTCCCGAGAACCAAATAACCCTATTAAAAATGGGGAACAGAGCTAAACAAAGGATTCTCAACTGAGGAATGCCAAATTGCTGAGAAGCACCCAGAGAAATATTCAACATCCTTAGTCAACAGAGAAATGCAAATCAAAACAGCCCTGAGATTCTACCTCACACCAGTCAGAAGAGCTAAGATCAAAAACTCAGGTGACAGCAGATGCTGGTGAGGATGTAGAGCAAGAGGAACACTCCTCCACTGCTGGTGGGATTGGGAACTGGTACAACCACTCTGGAAATCAGTTTGGCGGTTCCTCAGAACATTGAGCATAGTACTACTAGATGACCCAGCTATACCCAGAAGATACTCCAACTTGTAATAAGGACACATGCTTCGCTATGTTCATAGCAGCTTTATTTATAATAGCCAGAAGCTGGAAGAAACCCAGATGTCCCTCAACAGAAGAATGGATATAGAAAATGTGGTACATTTACACAATGTAGTACTATTCAGCTATTAAAAACAATGACTTCATGAAATTCTTAGGCAAATAGATAAACTAGAAAAAAATCATCCATTGCTGATACCTGAGATGTTCCAAGAAGGTGGTAACTGAACATCTACAAATCATTTCTCTCCATGATGGCTGATCAGGCCCCCACCCCCACCCAATTCTGCCAATCTGTGATGTCCTCTGTGAGCATGCTCCATAAACTATCATATTCATTGTCTATGCTTTCAATGGAAGCAGCTCAAAAAGATAAACAGAATAGAATAAAATCAAGATGTTCTTTAGGAAGTCTATGGAAATAACACTGATCTGTAGGACATTTAAAAAAAAAATCCCTTGGCATCTGCTCAGTTTTCATTTTTGCACAGAAAACTACCTGCTTCCTAGTCATAAATACACTGCACCTTCCTGCAGACCTATAATTGAGTTACTTTGGTTTCCCTGGCAACCACCACGATTAATTAGAATACTTGAGCACGGTAAGTTTATAGATGCAGAAAATATTTCATGTATAAATAGTGCAATCTGTTTATGCTCAAAGGACTTTTCTCCCTCATGTGAGAAGCAGGGTTACCTTTCCCTTTTTCTGTGTGGATTAATCACACATCCCCATAAACTCTATAAATAATATTCAAAAATTAATGTTGACCCCTTTAGCAGAATTTTCCAGTCCTGGCAACCCTTGGATGGTTGGTGCCCTGAATCCTGAGTCCCTGCTTGGTAAAGAACAGCTGGGTCCACACTATAATTCATGACAACAGTGAGACACGGGGCCACAAAAATCCCTGTTCCCTTTGAGTAGTCTGTGGCACAAAGGATAGATACATAAGAATATTCGGGTGAAAACTGTTTTCTCTTAGTGATGTGCATAGCACTAAGCCAAAAGAAGATCATTAGTTTGTTAAAAAACAAACAAATAGCCGGGCGTGGTGGCACACGCCTTTGATCCCAGCACCCGGGAGGCAGAGACAGGCAGATTTCTGAATTCGAGGCCAGCCTGGTCTACAAAGTGAGTTCCAGGAAAGGCAGGGCTATACAGAGAAACCCTATTTCGGAAAACCAAAAAAACAAACAAACAAACAACAATAACAAAAACCTTGTAGGCAATTATTATTGGTTTCTCCCAGAAAGTACGAGACAGGACACAGGGCTATCATCTCTTGGCAATTTACTCAATATATATATTAATCACTAATCCTGGTATTTCCCATCGACTAGTCCATTTAAGCAGCATTGTTAAGTATGATTGGGACTGTAAGCCTCATTTTTGAGATGTGAACCTGAGACCTTGGAAATTTAAGCAAAATATTCAGATTCACATTGTTTGGATCTGGAAGCTGAACTGCGATCAAAGACCTAGGCATCCATGCATTGCCCAGCCTGTCACCAATTCTCTGACATTGTTGTGAAAATGAAATCAGAGGCTTCCTGACTTTCCATCAAGGGAGGGGAAAACAGTCTATTGGTTTGCTGCCTCCAGCCACACCTGTCTGCTGATACAGATGAAATGGACTGATGCTGTTAATCCCTTGCCTTGGCTGAAATATGCTTCACCATTTGTAGCTGTACCCAATCAGAGCTTAAACTGATCCCATTGGTGGTGGTGGTGGTGTGTTCCTTGCTACCTGTTCCCCGAATGAAACACACACACACACACACACACACACACACACACACACACACACGCACGCACACACACACACACACACACTACAGCCTGTATATTTTGATCTGCCTGAAACAGCTCAATGACTGAGCCACCTCCTAACACCTATGTGGTTAACCCAACTCCCTCCTATATATACCCGTTATTATTTACTAAAATCTATATTTTAACTTGCCTGCCCCAAATTCAGACATGCAGTCCTCATGGTCTGCGATCTGCCCCCCACTCCAAGGTGCTCTCTGTCCTGCACATTCTCGGGTGTGGCATCTTTTTTCTCCTTCCCCTGGCAAGGCAGATCTCCTTCTTCTCCCTCCTCCCTTGGTCCCTTGCCTGGGAATCCTAAATGTCCCCCTTCTGTCTGCCCTGCCCAGCCATTGGCTGCTGGCAACTTTTCTTACCAATCAAAACCAACTGGGCTCAAGATTCCTGGGTATCTTACATGAGGACACCTAAGGGACCTTGAGTAGTTTTGGGGACCCAAATTAACATAAGAATACAAGCAGCTATAGCCACTTGCTGACTTTTTCTCCCAATTTTATGCTGCTTCTCGAGAAATGAGTGGCAATAATGTAAATGGGTCCCTTATCCTCAGACTGGATTGTAAAGAGACAGAAAGGGGAAAGGATAAAGCCACTGCCCATCTGCTAAAGCTCTTTGGCTGTACCTAGGGAAGGGCCTGTCTTTAGTGCTAGAACAGATTGTAGTACATGTTACCACTGAGATGAGTATAGCTAACAAGCTCTGTGGACCATGCTTCGGGATTATATCCCAACACCCTTTGGCAAGAAGATATTCTCCACCATCATGCTACTTCCTTCCAAGAACCAGGCATGATAATAATTATAGGAATTTATCTTCTCCCCCTCCCTTGATTAAGTTATTATAGCCTTTGTAAATAATAGATACTTTAACCATTGTGTCAATAACTCAGATATTGGAACAAGGACGAAGATCCCAAGAATGGTTAATTAGCAGGCCTGCCTATGACCAGTTCCTAATGTCACTGTTCTCATGTGCTTGTGATAGTAGATGATACACTCACAGAGTCTATCGATCTCGTTAAATCTAGCATATATATATATATATATATATATATATATATATATATATATCCCAATATCCATTTTCTGAGATGTGACACTAAGAATATTAATGATCTTAGCTGAAGATTAGCAGAACTTCCTTTTATGCATCCTAGTCTCTGTCTATATATCTATATCTAAGGCTTTACATATTAAACTAGGAAGTGCACTCATAACATTTTAGATGCTTATTCCAGTGCACAAACATTCATTGTATTTCTTGACATTAGAATACGTTTTAAAATTTAAAACAGATATTTGGCTTGAAGGTTATCATCTACACTGGCTTGTTAGGAACACAGCGAGGTCCAAAGGTTGGCTTCATTAAACATGACTTACTGGCTACTGAATATATACAGTGTACAAAATATCTGGCATTTTTTTTCTCTCTTCCTCCTTCCATCAGTGTGTCTTTCCTTCCCTTCCATTTTTTGTCCTTCCTTCCCTTCCTTCTTTTCCTTTTTTCTTTTTCTTCCTTCCTTCCCTCATTCCCATCCTTTACCTCTTTTTTCTCCCTGACTCCTTTCTTCGTTCCCTTTTCCCTCACCTCCTTCCTGTACTCTTTCTTTCCCTCTAGTCTCCTTCACTCTCTTTCTCCTCCTTCCTTCCTTCATTTCTTTCTTCCTCTCTTCCATCCCTTGTGCTAGGAGGAAAACAATTCTTTTAACCCCCTTCCATTCTAGGCATCTCAGACTACACCTTGCCTGCATCTGTCCAGACAGGAGTTCTGAAAGTAGCAACTATCCATTCAGACATGAGGCCTAGAAAAACTCCCCTGTGTTAATGGGTGTTGGGCCTGAAGTATTAATATCATTTCCCTAAACACTAGTATAGTTAAATTCATGTTTCTATATTCCTGAAGAAAAATTCAAAATCTCATGCAAGATGTTTCTGAATATTTTCTCTAAATTCGAAGACTGTATCAGGGTCTCATGGAATTCAGCTCAGAGTTTAATATCCAGTATTAGTCAATAAGTTATAAGAGATCAATTCATTGTGTGAGATTAAAATTCAAACATTATTAACACACCATACACTTATTTCTGCAAAATTTGAAGGTATATTTGAGGAATTAACCTGTTGAATTAATAAGGCCAGTATATTTTCATACGCCTCTATGAGGTCTAAGTATGTTGTAAAAGATTGAACTCATTCAGGAATAATTGACTTGCTATTCGAAAGCTTAAGATGGTCAAGAATTGCTAACCTGGTGGTAGCAAACAAAGCAGTTGTGAATAGCAAATCCACTTCTACCTATGGTTCATGCAAGCAACATTGTGTCATATTTGATGGCAGAGAACAATGCCAAGAAAAATGATAATTGTCTGCGACATCATCCTCAGAGTAACGGAAATTTCCAAGTCACAGTTTTCTCATTAGAGAAAAAATTTAAAATATACTGTCAAAATCGTCACAAAGACAAAAGCTTTGGGCAAAGTTTAGGAGATCACAAATTTCCCTTTGTTACAGTGATAGTGAAATATTTGTTTTTTAATGTAACTTGTCTTATCTGCACTTTAGCCTAGTCTTTGGTGACATCTGCCCAGTTTATCAGCTTTCAGAGGTATAATTCATTTTGCCTTGTCTCTTTATATGCAAGACTTTGGTGTTTATCTCCTTTAGATGGTAGCCTGTAGCCTGTAGCTACTAAATATTTTAGAGTACCTAATTTCCTTATATTTTCATTTACAAGTTATAACTCTATAAAAGGAACTAAGTAAAGCCTGGGGCCTGGGCGATTATTATTGTAAATATTTTTTTTCTACAGAATCTACCTATGCCCAGTGTAGGTTCATGTCACATAAAAATTATCCCTGACCATCTATTGAGTGAGGGGAAGTATTCTCTAAACTATAAGAAGTCCTGTTCATTATATGTGGCTCTATGTATAACTCAACTTCTTGGGTATCAGTTAATATCCAAATTCATAATAGCATCCTTTTTCACAAACATTATTGAGATGTTTGTTTGCTGTGATTCTCAATATGTCCTCATAGCAGTCCAAAGACTAAGCATCTTATGGTGGGCGTCTTTTTCCCCCCTTCGGCTTCATTTTGCCCTTGTCACATCCCTCCCCTCTCCCCCCCCCCCCCCCGAGTAACCAAGAGAACCTTAACACAGAAGGAAGGGGCACAAGCTCCTGACAGCCGATCACAGAGCTTCAGTTTCTCTCGGGGAGTCAAGGCATTGTTGAATTCTCTGCATAAGCAAGAAACATGCCTATCGTTCTAACTCTAGCTGCCGTGGCAGGCTGTGTCGTTTAAAAACAGTTCCACAAACGGTGCATACTTTTTTCAATAAGCTCACCTAATCTCTAAATCATAGATCTCCTAACCCTACCCAGGAGACCAGAAAGAGAGGTGGACTTTGATAACCATTTCCTCATCCTCCAGCTTATCCAAAGCATCCACAGAAAGACATGATCTCCCTCAGATACCAATTTTATGTCTTTCCTGTAGGATCAGAATCCTTAAACACCGCAATTTTTTTACAACGTTTCTGATCTATAGCTATAACTGATAAATCTTTCAGTTAAACCAAAAATTAAAAAATCGAATTTCAGGTGGGGGGGATATCCCGGGGTCACCCTCCTTACTCAGAGGAGAAAGGGAGAAGGGTTAGGGGAAGGACTGGTAGAGGCAGTGGGCGGGATGTAAAGTGAATAAGTATAAAACTAAAATTTAATTGAAAAATTTGAATAGCTACCCTTGAAGTGACAGAATATTCTCTGGAAGCTGTTAAAGAGCATTTAAAAAAAAAATCATGAATTCGAGAAAAATACTAGAATCTAGAACATGATTATGTTGTTACCTAAAGAATTCTTTAAGTGGAAATGGGACTTGAACGGATCACAACATACTAAGAACAGGGTCTGTCCCTTACAAAGCAGGGGAGGGTAAATAGATTCACTCCCCACTCGTGGAAGGAAAGCAGATTAATTAGTTCACACTGTAAAATAATGGCCAGGCCTTACTTGCTGACTCCTGTACAGGAAAGGAAGACTTCCAGTCTTTTCAATTAACCCTTAAACAAAATCTGATACTCACGTGTGTCATGACATCCCGGAAAAGCAGGAATGAAACTGGAATTCATTATCACGGCTCAGGAAAACCCCTGCTCACACCTGCATAGCTTGGTGTCAACGCCACAATATTTTCTCTCCTTGTTTCATTACGTTGCCATCACCAAGACAATAACCAAAAGCAACTTTGAGGAAGGAACGGTTTGTTTTGGCTTACATGTTACAGTGTGTCATTGGGGGAAGTCAAGTCAGGAGCTCAAGGAGGAGCTTGAGACAGGAAGCTTCTCATGGAAAACCACTGCTTGAAGAAGACCGAAGTAAGCTCATGGTTAGCTAGTTATAAAGTTCTTTTTTTATGTAGTGTTACCCACTGAGAGCTGGGTCCATTTACATCAATAAAGAACCAAGATAACCCTCACAGATATAACCACAAGCCACTGTGATATAGACAGTTCCTTAGTCAACTCTAGACTGTAACAAACTGACAGTCAAAACTAACTTGGTCCTATGCTTCTCGTTTACAGCATCATTTACGGCATAATTCTGATTCCTTCCTGCATCATTATATGATTATTCCAAAAACATTTATTCTCACATCTTGGCGTGATCATCTGCTGGGGTTTGGCTACTACTTTTTAGAAATTAGGACACATTAATTACAAGTTCAGTGTTGGTAATACGGAAGAGATTAATAAAGATACTTCTTATTTGGTGGTAGTCAGTGCTTGGGGCTTGGAGACCAGGAAGAAGGTGCGACAAAGAACATGAAGAGTGAGCTGGACATGCTTCTGTGAAGGTTTTCTCCTTTAGGTCACTTCCTGGGAACATAACTTTCACTGGAGTCAACTTGCTACCTGCTTAACAGAGTCTGACCCTACATGTCTAACAATTAATGATGCATAAGCACAGTGTAACTTACAAGGCCTTTGAACACTTAACATCCATGTTTCAATAACCCTGAAAAGCACTAGCTTGGGAGCATATGTCACCTAAGCCCACACATACTACTTTTTTCTTTGAATGGGGAACTAAAACTTGAAGGGTATCATCCCACAATTCAATATATGGAAGATGTCTGTTCTGACGGTATGTCTGACATATAACCTCTCTTCCTTCTTAATATTGCTTGGCCCTTCCCAACCACCTACACTTCTTAGAGGGCGTTCTTTGGCAAGATGCAAGTCAGAAAGGAGGCAAGTCATCTGCCCATCATGACAACAACTGACCTCATCAAGATATACTGCATACATGTGTGAAATTGTAGAGGAACAAATAAAAGATAGTTTAGAGAAATCAAATAATAATCATATCTTTGGAGGTAAAAAATAAATACTTTATGGACAAAAAGATGTGCTCTGTACTTTGTTTGGGAATATTGCACTCCTACCACTCCTGTGAAAGTCATAGAATGGTCACTTCATATGTATTTGGTCTGGCCAAGTACAGAACTACAAAATTGTGTGTTGTGAATCAGTGTTCAAAGGCACACCCTGGAAGAGTTGTTGGTTCCTTTCTTCCAGCATTTCCTTATTATTTGTTCACTTCATTTGACTTAAGTTACCAAAGTATCCTTGGCTCCTTTCCCACTTTGTTGTTGTTGCTGTTGTTTTGTGTTTGTCCATCATGGTTGTCACCAAAAGCACAGAACACACAGAAACTAGCTCGGAAATACTTTCTACCCTGAACAAAACAAATTGTTCAGCCGTGTGGAAACAGATGCTCATTTGCTTACTGCGAGCTCCTGAAAATAAGGTTCCAGTGCACTGTCATAGAGAGCGTGAACAGAGGGGGCAAGGAGTACCTGCTGACAGCCAATGAGGTCATTTCCATCCATCTGTGCAGGTGATGATGTGACGCCTGTGATGGTGGGAGACAGAAGTATTGTCCATATGGCAGGCAGAGCACATGGGGACTCATCAGCACTGTAGAGAGAAGTAGAAACCAGACTCCTTCTATCACCGCTCTATACTGGCCACTCCGGATCACATGCACATGTACAGACACAGCCCCAAGGCATACTGGTCTGTGTGCATGAACATATACACATGTGTGTGAGTGTGTGTGTGTGTGAGTGCTCACACACACACACACACACTACCAACAACAATAGCCCCAAGGCATACAGGTATGTATGCATGAACACACACACACATACACACATGCACACACCACAAGCAACAACACCAACAACTTGAAAGTACTATGCTACTTACAGCTAACAGAGTTCAGAGTCTTAGATAGCACATGAGAGAAGCATGTCTCCTGTCTGGAACTTGGCAACTCTCCTCCCAGCTTACTTCCTTTGAAAGGATGCATTTTTAACAATTTTATAGCCCATACAGAGACGTTCGTGTGGAACAGGTGGCTAGAAGGAGGTTGTGGCCAATGCCGCTGTCCACTAGGTAAAGGGTTAGCAAGTCTCTGAGCATCTGGTAGGTGAGAGAAACTTGAAACACAGCAATGCCCAAGCTTCTCTAACCAAACCAGTGATCACTTACAAAAGAACATTTGTGCATTAGACTTCCTTCATGATGCTTACTGCCATTGCCTGAGAGGTATTCTACAATTTGCTTTCGCTATTTAATTCTGCCTCAGTATAAATTGAGCAGCATTCCTGATGTTCATTAACACACACATATTCATTTATCTCTGTCCCCCCTTTTTGCTTCAGGAACCAACCTTGCATTGCGAAGATAGAAGAAGAAGAAGAAGAAGAAGAAGAAGAANGAAGAAGAAGAAGAAGAAGAAGAAGAAGAAGAAGAAGAAGAAGAAGAAGAAGAAGAAGAAGAAGAAGAAGAAGAAGAAAAGACGTACACAGAGCCCATAAAGACCCACTGATAGAGTGATAGATCTTCTTTAAACACTGGAGCATTACAGGGTTTTATGAAGCAGTAAAACTTTCTCCAGGCATGAGAAGTGCAGGCTGACAGAAACCATTTTATCTATAAGGCATTAAAGTGCCACATCAGACAAGCATAATAGAAGGGAAAAATAATAATTTCAGGAACAGCAGCCAACTCCTCAAGCAGAAAGGAGCAGACCAAGAGCTACCTAATGATCTTCAAGGATGCTGGGAAAAGGCTGGTCTAACAGGACATCTTGCTCCCGCTCCCTCCCCTTCCACTTCATTGCAAAGCACTTTGTAAAAGAAACAGCAATTTTATACAGACTTTTCTGAAGTAAAAGTTCAGATACTACAAGAAAGAAGAGCTCTTCTTCTCACCCCATCCTACCTCATTGCCATCCCTGTAGCACCAACAAGGGTTCCCATGTGCTCTTCCTGAGTGTCTGTGTGTTCAAAGTCAGGCCCTGTGCTGGGAGGTCTGTGCCTTCAGTATTGTGTTCTTATGGGAAAGAGATTAGTTCTTTACACAACTATCATGTTCACATGAAAGAAATAAAAGAAGGTGTTATGATACTTGGGTGGGGGGGCAGGGATAAGGAGAAAGGAAACCCTAGATTGGGTGATCTGGGCAAAGTGTTTTGAGAAGTAACAGGACACAAAAGCTCATGTCCCTAGTCCTCAAGTCCTCACATCCCCACTGTCTGATTCATTTTGCTTCTGCATTTAGGTAATATGGCTTACTAACTGTTCCTTTAATTTTATGTGTACCAGTGCTTTGTCTTTATGTGTAAAATTGCGCCATGTACGTACCTGCTCCCTACATAGGTAAGAAGGGGACTTTGGATTCCGTGAACCTGGAGTTATATATCCTCTTAAGCCACCATGGAGATGCTGAGAACCTAAGCCGAGCCCTCTGCAAGAGCAGTAAGTGCTCTTGACTTCTGAGCATCTCTCCAGACCCCCGATGTAGTTTTAATTTGCATTTTGATGGCTGGTGAGGATGAACATTTTTTTTTTATAATGTTTGTCCCACTTTAACAGACATGCATTCCGAATACTTTAAGTACATTGCAGGGTTCCAGCCATAATAGATACCGTTTCTGCTTCCATCCATCTTCCTGCACTGCTTAATTTAAACATCCATCCTCTTTCCAGCTTTAGTAAAAGATCTGTAAAAAAAAAAAAAAACAAAAAACAAAAAACACAATTCCTACCCCATCCGCAAGCCTTCTGTTCCTCAGATCACTTTATTGTCTTCATACCATCTTTGAGCCCTAGATATGTTTTTCCTTGGTTTGGATGTTCTCAAGCAATCCCATCAGTGAGTGACATCTCCAGTTTTCTCTCTGGCTATGTAAAGCTGCTCTATTTGGACAAAGTAAGAGCATTCAATCCTTGCCACAGACTCATCAGGCAAGACTCAGCAACCCAGAGGGGCACCAATCACGCATCCATGGAAAAGATAAGATCATATTCAAGACTGCCAATAAAAGAACTAATTGTGTACTGCTTCAAATCTGTTTGCCTCCTTTGACACATGGGATATGTGTCTTATCAGCTCAATTAGATTTAGAGATGTGTAGAAGATTAGGAAGGCAGAACCAGGAATGTATTTGTGGCGGTATTTACAGAGACAATTCTGTAAATTGGCAGTATTTGATCATGAGGGCCCCACCTAATCAATGACTTAATCAGCTGATATATTCAACTTTTTGATAGAATACAGGGTGGGGCGTGGTTGAAGGAAGTGAGTCAGTAGGGAAACGGCTTTGTATTGTGTGTCTTGGCCCTGGTTCCTTCTTGATCTCCTTTTCTACTTCCTGGCTGCCTTGTGCCCACAGCTGAGATATTCTACCTTGCCTCCAGCTTGAAGCAGTGGATCCAGCTGAGCCAAAAGAAGTCTTTCTTCCCTTAAGTTATTCATGTCAGGTATTGAGCCACGGCAACAATCTATATGACACTGATAGATTTAAGTCTGGATTAGGGAAGTGATTCCTCAGAACTTACTTTTAACATTTTCCTTCGAAAACTTAACCCCACAGTATTAACTGACCTCTAATTGCCTTGGAAACAGTATTTCCCCAATGACCAAACAGCAGCAAGGTTTCGAGTACAGAGTTGTCTATAGGCTGTGTTCACAGAGAGCCCTTCCTCTTGCTTCATCGACTCTCTAGCCTATCTCTAGCTTTCATTTCCTCTAAGCTCTTTGTGCTTGTTTCAAATCCTATTGGTTTCTCTTCTCCTAAAATGCTATTAGCATTAGTAACTACCTTCCTCTTCCTCCTCCTCCTCCTCTTTTCTTTATCTCCTACTACTAATTTTTCTCCTTCTCATTTTGAGTTCAGTGGCTAAAACACAGGTCCTTAGTCTTTCGAAGCTACATTAACAGTGTTCCAAATTTCTTTTAGCACAATTGCTTATGGTTATGTAAATTCTGATCTGTACCTGGTGATTGAAGACCCAGACAATAAATATTTAAATGCCATCCATACCGAACTCAAGTGAGTACATGTGAAATATATTTTGGATAATATTAATAATATATAATATATAACTATTTAATGTACTAATCTGTGTCCAATACGTATCCCTACTAATTTCTTCAATGCATTTCTTCACATACTAGAGATAGTCTCCAAATATTATTTGACAAGCTTTAATATCATACCTTTCCATTAGTTTTGTTGATTTTTAAGCAAGTCAGATATAATAATATCAGAAAAGACATTTTTCTTGCTTAGAAATTATGACATGAATTAATCTGTGTTTATTTAAGGAAAAACATACTTGATTATATCAAGTTTATTAGCTATAACATAATAACAGCCCATTTTGCTAAAACCCCAGGAGGAATTGTGTCAGAAGCATAGCATAGCTGGGTTATCCTAGTCACATGACAAACATGAACTTAAAATAGCCAGGATTCACCAAATTAAATACATAGCTTTCACCTGTCATAGTAACCAAGTAGACATTTAGAATGACTCATTCCTTTTTGAAGAGTCATTTCTGAAGTGTGTGGGTTTTGATATTGCCAGACAGTGTGAGTATGATATCTACTCACAGTGATTCCATCTCTGTCCCAATGTGGGGGTAGTCACACTGGTACCACGGACTGAAGTGTTGCCATGGTCCAGGAAAAAAAAATATATATATATATACACACATATATATATATACATATATATATACACATATATATATGTATGTATATACATATATATATATATGTGTGTGTGTGTGTGTGTGTGTGTGTGTGCTTTTGTTGATCTCTACATCATTTAGCTGATTTTGCATTTTTTCACTTTGTGTTTTTCTATTTTGCGAAGTACATATATTTCGTTATTCTAGATCAGACATAGCACTGAGGAGTATATACTATAACACATTAAATCACAAAATTAAAAGCATCACATGCAAAGTTAAGTTTTGCACTGGGCGTAAAATGTGGCTTACAATTTAGATTCAAGTTTCCTCCTTTTTTTTGGCTTTCTTTGTCAGGTAAAAATGTTGGTCTCACATTTCTTAACTGGCTATTTTACTTAATCATAAAAATAATGTCACAGTCTCTATTTGAATATTTGTTTACTCTGAAAAGAATCTAACATTTATTGAGCATATATTATATACAGATACCTTCCAATAGTCTATGTCATGCAAACTTTTTCCTTAAGTCTGTTTATTTTAAGTTAGTTTTACATATTTCACATATTTCTGGAGAGTAGAGATAATTCACTACATGTAAACAATGTGTGCTGATAACATCAGAGGAATTGTTCCATTTCCTTGCTTCTCTTCATAAGGACAGTCTCAATCATAACATGTGCTTTAGCCATGGACTCTCCACCCTTTCTCCCCTCTCTCTTTACCCTCTAGCTAGTCTTCTCCTTTCCCTCAGTTTCTCTTCGCATTTAACTGCCATAGTCACCATCTCCTAGGCAAACACACCGGAGAATTCTAAATGATGTGTAAAGGGAACATCTGCTCAGGCTGGACATATCAGCATCTATTAATTTGTTTCATCCTCTCCCCAAATCAGGGGTCAGACACTTACAATGTGTTAATGTCAGGGCATCCTCGGAACTGGATTTGCAGCTCTGGCTGGAGAAGAACGTGAAGACCCATGGACAGTCCACCACCCATTCTCATAGAGAAAAAGAAAATGGCATTTTAAGAGATGCTCTCTTCCAAATGGATGGAAATAGAGAACGAGGTTGCTGCTGACTGCACACGGAAGACTTATCTTCTCTCATGTATGCTTGTTTAAAACAAGAGGGCTTAAAAGCTCTGTCTGGTATTGTGTTCCCAAATGTGATAACTAATGACCTCTTGTGATTTTTCTTTCACCTTCTATGAGAAGAGCTTATCAAACCTTATCCTTCCCCCCCCCACCCCCGACTGTGAGTTTCTCCGCCTTTCATGCTTTGCTGCATCTTTTTGCTTTTTATTCCAGGAGAGGAAAGCAATGATCTAATGCCTAACGCCGCCTCTTAACCATGCAGCTGGTTCAGATTTTCTGTCCTTTTCTCTTCGCCTCTATCATTTGAGGTTGGGTACATGATCGGAAGACACCTTAGACAAGACAGACAGCTATGACCTCTGTCCACGGCCTGCAGGAAGGAGCAAGCATTTGCTTTGGAAGGAGTGGAGTGGACCTTATACATACACTGCAATCTTGTTCTATAGAAACAGACTATACTCAAAAACATTGCCTTGCTTAATTACCAATCTCATGGTGTGTTAAATATCTAAAAATAACTCTCCATTGTCCTTCTTTGCTGAGAGTTGAAATCACAGCAGGAGGGCCATGAAGAGAGAAGATGTTTTTAAAACTTGGATAGTTGCCCAGGATTTTTTTTTTTTTTTTTTTAAGATTCCTACTTTCCAAAAATACAAGGTAACTTCAATGATTTCCCAAGCTGTTAGGAGGGTTGGAAAGAGCAAGCTGGTATGTTCTCTGCCCCCATAGGGCACAGGGTTATCTGCCTTCCTTCCCAGTTTCGCAGCCCACGTAAGCATTTGTTAACAGCAAGTCAGGTCTTCTAAACTCAGTAGCCATCTACATAAACCCTGTAGCTCAGGATTTAAAAAATATGTTTTGGGGGAAGCCTGGTTTTCTTGAAATATACCCATTATTAGAAACCGTTACTGTTTTGTGAAAACATTTCACCTAACAACATTTCTTCTTTAAATAATATTGCCTGGTTCTTTTCCAGCTTTGTAAACTATGGCCAAGAGCAGCAGCAACAGCTATGGTAATTGCAGTAGGCACTTCCAGCCCCAGGCTCTGTTTCTTTTAGTGTGTAGAGTAGCTGGCATCCTGATGCCAGCTGAAGTTTTCAGAATTTGCATTCTTTATTTCTATTCTTTATTATTTACGCATATTAACTGTACAGATCACTGGGTCTTACTGTGACCTTTCTATACATGATTATATAGTCCTTTGATCATATATAACCCTCCCTATATCTTAATTACTATAGAATGACCATCTGTTTCTGAGATTTGAAAGCTTGAATGAAGGTATTGCTGAGTATAGGATTCATTTTCACAGTCACATCTTACCTATGAATAACAGCACTCTAAAGTTTACAAAATGTTTTCCTATATGGCCTATATTCCTCTCAACTTCAGGTTGCCCAAAATTAAGGGATGTGTGCAATCTGATTGGGGAGACAACATTAGAACACATTCTTTTTTTTTTTTTTTCAGCTGAAGAGGTGGTATTTACCTAATGCCCAACTGGGCATTGTGCAACATTTTACATGTATTGCCTTCTGTGAGCCTTAGAAATGAAATAGTACATACTAAGTCACATGTTCAAAATCAGTTCTTCCCTCTGTCCTCTTCTATGAAGACACATGAAGTATAGCTTCTAACACGTATTACAAGTGAGAACAAAAATCTAGATTGCTGATAAACAGCCTTGAATACCATCGTGTGCAACAGTGATGTGAGGTGGCCAGTAGAAAGAGCAGGCAGAACATTATGAACCTGGGCAATCTGCTGAACTCACGGCCCAGATTCTGATTCTTGGCCACATTATATGACCAGCTGTAAACAAAATCCTGTCCAGATCTTTATGGCTTGCTTCCTGAACTGTAGAAATGTGCTCCAGTTCCTGATCTGTAGATGCAGTTGGATAGCAATTTAGAACACTCAAAAAGGGTTCTGTTTGTTGACCTGCAGCCTGTGGCAGCTACTTGGTAGTTCTGGGCATAAGTCATTTCTCTTGTCTTTGGGCCTACAGGCAGGAATTTCTAGAATCAGACACTGTCCAGCTTAAGAATGTATTGATTTTTTTTTCCCTACCTACTAATTTATCCAGAAAGGGATTCTTTGGGTTACAATATGAACTCAACTTTTCCCAGTGTAAAATAATGTACATGTAAAAGCAGTTTCTACTTGTTAGAAAATAAGCATATACTCACTGCAGTGAGGCCAGAAATATTAAGACCTATGGAAGAGCAAGTTTACAAGATGTACCTGGAGCCTTAAATGTTCATTTTTTTTTTCTCAGCAATATGCCCTATAGGAAAACATTACAAGTAACTGTGTTGTTCAAATAGATTTATGAACTCAGTTAAAAGTCACATACCAACGCATAGTTTAATACCAAATTATAAAGGTTTTGAATAATTGAGATGTCACTTCCACACTTCAAATAACACATATTTAAAGCACATAACTTACTGAGGTTTGATTTATGTTTCTACTTGTGGCACCATCAGAAAAATCAAGAAGCAAAAGATTTCTCTCACCTCTCAGCTTTTTTATGCCTTTTGGAATCCATCTTTCATCTATCTCCATCCGCAAGCAACTGCTGTCACTTTAAAGTATTTGGGGGGGATGGCAAGATGGCTGACTAGGTCAAAGAGCTTGCCACACAAGCTTGATGACCTCAGTTTAATACTGGAAACTATAGTGGAGTGAAAAACCTGATTTCTGAAAGTTTCCCTCTCACTTCTACATACAAACTAGAACACATATACTTGCACTTACACACAAACACATCACACACACACACATGCATACCCATGCATACACACATATTCATGCATGTGCACATGCATTAATGGCAAGAATATTGAAGAAAAGATAAAAGTATTAAATAAACAAAGTACTTTGAATTTTATAGGAACTTACAAAAGTAGAATTGATCATTACATTTCACTTTGTATTTTTGCAATTTTGAGATTAATTCATGAGGCATATGTCTACATTTTGTTTCTTTTTAATTGCGGAATGGTTCTAAATTGTAAGGAAATACTATATCTTGCTCTACTTATTTTATTGCTAATAAATATGTGGTTTATTTTTAGTCTGTATGGTTTTAAATAAATTATAATAATTATTCGTATACTAAAATGTTTTTGGGGTGGCATTTCCATTCTTTTTATCAGATATCTAAGCAGAACAGTAGATATAACAAGTAGTAGTTATGTTTAACTCAATAAATGAACATTTTACCTACCTTAATCAAGAATAATAAGCAAACCAAAGATGTTGTCTCCAAATGAGACACTGTATAATATTATTTAACTTAAAAGTGTCAATTCTCAGGATTCCGATGAAGTTCAACATGCCTTCATGATAAAAGACCTAAAGCAATTTGGAATTGATAGAACCTAACCTAAAATAATAAAGGCTGTAGAGGAAAAGTTTATTATCAACATTGTGCTAAGTGGAGTGGAACAAAATGCCCTCTAAAATCTGGAATGAGACAAAGATGCCCACTCTTCACATTATTGCTCAATATATTACTTGACATGTTAGCTGAAGTCATTGAGTGAAAAAAAAATATAAAAGAGATGCAAATAGGATGGTCAGATGACCCCTACCCACAGAATGTATTGCTCTCTGGTTAGAAGACCCTATGGACTCAACCAGAAAACTCTTAGAGCTCATGAAACTTTTAACGAAGTCATAGGATACAAAATCAACAGACAGAAATCAGTAGCTTTCTAGGTACTTACTAAGAGAGAAATTGGGAAATGTATCCCTTTTACCACAGCCTGTAAAAACAACATACCTAGGAATAAACTTCACCAATAAGTAAAAGATCTGTACAGGCAGGCATGTGACTGAAGTATTAGCTATGAACTCACATTGATCTGCAAGTTGCAGCCAGAGAGTGCATCTGGGCCTAGGATGGGCTTTTAAAACCTCAGAGACCACTCCTGTAGCACACCACCTCCAACAAGGGCACACCTCCTAAGTCCTCATAAATAGTCCACCAACTGGGGACTATAGAGGCCATTCTTAATCAAATCACCATATTCTAATCCCTGGCCCCATAGGTTTATGTCCATATCATAATCCAAAATTCATTTAATACAACTTCAAAAGTCCTCATAGACTTCCACAGTCTCAACACTGATTAAAAACCCAACATCTCTTCTGAGATTCAAGGCAATAGCTTAGCTGTAACTCCATATAAAATCAAAAACCCAAATTGCACAATTCCCACCTTCAGTGCATTATTTTAAAAGGAGGAAATGGAACATAATGAGAAACACTAGACCAAAGCAAGATAAGCCAAACTTTAAATGTTGTATATCTTATGCCTGATATCAAAGGCCTTATTGGCTGGCTCTTCTTATCTCCTGGTACCTCCAGATTTTCTGGCTGCGATACACTTCTTGGTCTTGGGCTGGTTCCATACCCTGCTTGTCCTTGGCAGGTGTACCATGGCTATGCATCTCCAATGTCTTGGGGTTCCTAATACAATCCAGGCGTCACCTTCACAACTTTATGCAGTGGCCTGCCTGGACGTTAATTTAGGGTCCTCAATGCCACATGTTTCCCTCTGTGGTTTTCCTTAACCACCCTGAGGAAGATTCCACAAACCTTTTACTTCTATTTTTCTTGATAAAGCCAAACAATAAGATCAAAACTGTCCAGCTCTGTTGCCTCATATGACTGGCATCAGGCCATTGATAAAATGTCACTAATGAATTGTTTTCATCAAACTTAGGATCTCAGGATCTTCATGGAACTCCTCATTGCCATCTGTTATTAATCCCTTTACCTTACCTGATATGGACAGTAGACATCCTGTTTTCTCTAGAGATTTGCTCTACAATGCTCAGAAATGTCTTCTTCCTTCCATCCCAGTAAGGAAGACTGATGCCAAAATCCCTACATGTCATGTGATCCTTAGTGTGAATGTTGTTGTTTCTTATAGAGGGATGTAACTTCTCTGGTCATTATTATCAAGCATGAATTTTTATTATAACTGTAAGAACTAGTTAGTTTTCCATACTTTCATAGATGCTGGTAGAGACATCTAAGTTTCCTATGGTAGAGTCAAAGGACTTTCACCATAGCCTCAGGCACATCAGCACTGATTTTTATTCTGGTTCCACACAACAGTAGCACTAAGAATGTCATCCCTACTCCTCTTTAACAGGAAAATTCTGAACATAAGCAAACCCAATCCTTTGTAATGGCCACAGAGCTGGTCTTCCCTTAGCTACAAAGGAAGACCTTATCTTTCTAAGACACAAACTGACCAAGAATGTTTGCCACAAAGGTAAAAAACAAGGTGCATTTAATATCTTATATAACACATGGGGAGGAAATTTTAAAAATTTAAAATAATGTAACCCCCAAATGTCTCTTTCCTCTCTCTCTCTCTCTCTCTCCCTGATTCTCTCTCTCTCTTTCTCTGATTCTGGAAAAAAATTTTCACGAATATGTCATACCAGTATCTACTGCTGTCAGACCAACTAAAGCTAGGAACAGATACCAGCAATGGCTTACCAGTGTGAGATCAACCTACAGTAATGGTCTCAACAAGCCTAAAACTATTCAGGTTTACTTTTGAGTCAAATGGCTTTCTTTTTAATGTCTTTTCTACTTGAAATGGTATATCAATCCAGGAATAGCAGAGTGTATTTGCCTTTGGACAGATTCTGCATTACTAACAAGGAATAAGCCAGGAGCAGTTTCATCTTCCATAACACTTCCAATGTATTGAGGCCTGAAAGAACTCCATTTAGGGTAAAGATGATGTCACTGATGACTTCAGCTCATGCTGAGACAAATTTTATGTCATTATCTCCTCTTTGGATACTATATACAAAACTGTCTATTGTGAAAATAACTACCTATTGAGTGAGCATACAGGATGAGACAGTTATCTCCTCAGAAAACTCCCCCCTGCTGTGGCTTGAATAAGAATGGCCCTCACAGGCACCTATATTTAAATGCTTTGTCACTAAGGAGTGAAACTAGTTGAAGGGATTAGAAGGATTAAAAAGTCATGGTTAAATTTAAGATGCATCATTTCACCAAGACTGGAGTTTTCCTTCATTAGGAATGACCAAGAAGTATATCTGAGAGACAAGATGGTAACCATACCCTGATTCTCTGGCATCCCCCATCCCCAAGGTACCACATACAGGCAGCAATGTGATTGTTCTTCTCGTCCTAGTGCCATATGATGTCACCTCTCTCCCACATATACTCAAAACCTTTGTTTATGAAGATCAAATGCTAAAGAGAAAAATAATTTTTCATAAATTTATTAGAGGCCCACTGTGCCTTCCAACTTTGACCCATATGGGGTTCCCTAGGGGACTCTGCAAGCAATATATTGAAGTCTTTGACCCTATCAATCAATCAGGATATTCCAGGGCTGAAGCAGAATTAAATTTGAATCTCCTAAATTCCCTTTTGGCTACAGTGCCATTCAGAGATGTGTCTTATAAGTTAGATTTGAGTTGTCATTAGGGAAAAGAAATATCACCATGCCTAAAATTAGAGAAGAATCCAAACTTTTTAAAAAATGTCTGAATAACTTTTTTTTTCGTTATCACAAAAGTATGCCTTGAAGTGTCTGAAAGATGCACTCTCTCTGGGAAGAGTTATGAAGTAACTAGACTAAACTACCTAGGAGGGCATGGAACCGGAGAAAGAAGCAGATAGAAAATCTTCCCGAGCTGCTCTTATGGAGGCCATTTCAGCCTCATTAAAGCAGACAGGCATGCATTGTAGAAACGTGGCTTATCCATCAACGCCTGAACTCACGGCCTATTGAGTGTTTGGAGCAATGAAACCTACAGAGTTATGTCACATTTCCTGCCTGAAAATGGCCTGAAAAAATTGAGACTTGACATGATCAGCTTCTAAACTACAATGGTGGAGCCACATAGCAAACTGGTGTCGGCATCAGAGTCCCTTTGTGCCTAGTCTGGGATAGTTGACATCTGTCGAGTCTTAGTGTCTAGCCACGTACTGAAAGTTTGTGAGCAACATGGTCTCAACACAATGCCCTGACCACATGCACCTGCTTAAGAAGCATGCGTGGTTCGGTGAGCAGCATCAAACTGGACTCCCTGTCCTCTATAGAGGATGTATCTATCTTCCCCAATGACTATGCTTAGTTGCAAATCTCTAGTTTTTCAAATAGCAGTGCCAACAACCAGACTGTTGGAAACAGTTTAAAAGCAATGAATGAACAAGGCATTTAATGATGGCAGGCAGAGGCCACAAGTGTGAGAACAGCTGGATTCACACACAGCCCACCAGATGTGGAGGGAGAGAGCACTGTCACGAATTCCCTGTATCTAATGCCACATCACAGGCTCAGCTCTGCCCTGATCTCTTGTGTCTTTGCAGTAGGCAATAGGATACAAGGTGGTGTTCTTCCACATGGGCCAGCAGACACTTTTGGCTGTAGACTGAGCCTCTGCTGAAATAAGGCCTGTAGCACTCTGCTTTGGCATTTCCAGTGGGAAACAGTCTTTGCTGTCACTCTTACCTTGTTTGTGAGTGGACACTGAGCTCCGAGATAAAAATGTACATCTGTCAGGGACAAATGTTAGTTTCCACAAGAGCTCATTAGCTAGCTCCTAGCTGTTTTCCTTAAAGATAAAGGAATCAATGTGTCTACATGTCAAGGGGTGTGCTCAAAAGGAACCTAGCTCCTGTTGAAGAAAGCTTCCATTCTCCAAATCCTAAGTCACAGAGACTGTGTTGACTTTAGAATAAAGGGGTTCCCGATATAGAAATGAATATCTGTTTATGTGCAGCTTTCCTGATTATGATTATGGTTCTATCTAACATTTATAGGACAGAGAATCAGAGCATCAGATCCTGTTATGCATGGACATGCTTGTAGGAATGACTACTTGATGTTGGATAACCAATCAAGGTAGTATTCTCTGGGAACGTCTAATTCTCTCTTTCTCAGCAACTTGTAGTACTTTGAAAAGGGATGGGGCCTGTGATGGCTATTCCGGTTTTCTCTTAACAACATCAGGAGTTAACTAAAAGCCAAGCATCTGGGTACACCTATGAGGTATTTTTCCTTTCATTTTAAAAAACAATTTAAAAAGTTTTTCTGTCATATATTACACCTTGACCGAAGTTTCTTGTCCTTCCAAGCCTTTCCTCTACCCCTTGAACCTCCTCCTCTCCCGGACCTACTTCCATGCTCAGAGTCGAGCAGACCTCCAAGGGACATCAACCAAATGTAACATAGAAAGCTACAATAAAAGCAGGGACATACGATCACATCAAAGTTGGACAAGGCGACGTATTAGGAGGAAAAGGGCCCCACATGTAGGTAAAGGAATCCCACTGTTAGGATTTTCACAAGAACACCAAGTTACTCAGCTGCAACAGATGAGGTGGGGGGAGGGGAATCCTGGGGGCATTTCTAGGGTGAGGTAGAAACCTAGTGCAATGTAAACTCCATAGAATCTGTGAGAGTAACACTAGCAAAGCCTTCTAGTAATGAGGGCCGTGAGGCCTGAACTGGCCACGTTCTATAGCCAGGCAAGGTCTCAAGTGGAGGGATTGGGACACCAACCCAGCCATAAAACCCCCAACCTACACATCGCCCTGCCTTCAGAGTGTTCTGAGACCAGAGCCTAAAAGATTCATCATCAAAGAGATCACAAGAACTTCATCCAGCAACTGATGAGAGCAGATGTAATCTCATGGCCAAACATTCGGTGGAGCTTGGGGAGTCCTATGGAGGAGGAGGAGGAAGAGGAGGAGGAGGAGGAGGAAGAGGAAGGGAGGAGGAGGAAGGGAGGAACTAGAAGAGTCAGAGACACATCAGGAGAACACAGCCCACAGAATCAACTAATGTGGCCTCATGGAAACTTGCAGAGATCAGGGAGCCTATTAAGGTCTGTGTGAGGGAATTTTTCTTTCTTAATTGAACCATTTGAAATGGAAAGACCCATACCTAATCAGCATCTTTTGAAGTGGGAGAACCACCTTTAATCTGGGTCACACCTTCTGCTAGCAACTATGTAAAGGACCTGGAACAAGAAAACTCACTGTCTATGCCTGTTTGCCCTCACTCTCACTGGACTTCCTGTGCGGGCATTAGAGCCTACCTCTTCGGGATTCTAGCATATAATTAAGAATGACTGAGACATCCAGCCTCGTGTCCAGAACAATTACTGGGTTGTCTATTTTCAGTTGGTAGATAGCCACTGTTGGACTAGCTGTACTGCATTTATAAACCATTCCCTAGGGAACTCTCTATGATGATATATAAATGGCTACACTTGTTTAGGCCTTGGCTAGACAATTATATTGTTAAGACTTTATTGGTATAGCATCCTATTGTAGCTAGAAGGCACCAAGCCACAGTAGATTTCTTGATTCTCTGGCTCTTACAATAATCATGTTAATCATTTTGTCTTCCATATTCTGTTTTCTCTTTGGGGTTTTCATCAAGCTTTATCTTATATTTATGAAGCTTGAGCCTCTGGCCTGACTTATGCTAGACCTGTGCTCTATCACTAAGCTACAGTACTCTTTTTTTTTGATATAGACACGGCTTTGTTATCTACCTCAAGCTATCCTTCTATATCAACATCCTAAATTCTGGGATTACAGTAGTGTGAGCAAAGTAGTGGCTCAGGATGTAGCTATGTAGGTAAAGGTCCTGTGGGTTATGGATATAGAGGGGAAAATTACACATCAAAGATAGAAAATATTTTAAGTAAAATTATAGAAGAAAATTTCCCAAATCTAGGAAAAGAGCTTTTAGTCCTATACATACACACACACACACAATAAAACACAACCAGAAAGGAAACTCCCCATATGATATTATATTTAAAATACTAAACATAAAGAACAAAAAGATTACTGCAAGCTGCAAGAAAAATATATCAACTCTTCTGTAAATTCAATAAAAGCTTTAAGACACAAAATGACACTGAGAGGTGTATTGTAAGCTCTGAAAGACCACAGGTGCTAATTTCTGCTACTATACCCAGCAAAACTATCTATCATAACTGAAGGTGAAACAAAGATCTTCCATGTTAAAAGCAGGCTGAGAGAATTCCTGATCACTAAGCCATCTCTACAGTGGATACTGGAGGAGATACTTCAGACTAAAGAGGAGAAACAAACAAGAGAACACAAAAATAATGGAAGTATTGAGACAGCTAAGCATATAAGAAATTTTTTTAAAAAAATCAATGAAATTACAAGAATTATTACACAGATTTAATAATAATGTTGAATATTATTGGTCTTCAATTTCTGGATAAAAAGACCCAGATGAGCAGATTGGATCAGAAAACAGGATGTACCTTTTAGCTAACTTCAAGAAACATGCCTGATCATCAAACATACACATACTCTTAGATAGGGTACAAAAAAAGTATTCTAAGCAAGTGGAACAAGGACTCAAGAAGACAGGTATAACTATTCTAAACACCCGACAAAGTAGACAAAAATAAAAGTTCTTAAAATAAACAAAGTCACTTCATGTCAATTAAAGGACCAATTCATTAAAAGGACACTGCAATTTTAAATACATAAGCACCAAGTTCAGGTAAGTCCAATTTCATAAATTAAATACTACTATATATAAAATCAGAGATTAATTCCAACACCAAACATAGGAGACTCTAATATTCTATTCTCAACAATAGATTGATAGATCATCTCAATAAAAATTAAAAAATAAACACAGAAATGTTCATGACATCTTGAGTCAAATGGACCTAATAGACATTTACAAGAACATTCCACTGAAGCACTAAAAAACACACATTCATTAGGTTCTGTGGATTTGTGAAAAAAAAATATAGATCATATGGTAGGACAGAAAACAGATTTTAACAAATACAGGAAGATGAAATAAGTTCTTGTAATCCATCTGATCTCAAAGGATTACAAGTATAAGTTCACGAACTCCTGTTGACTGAATAATCTTAAATCTAAGAGAAAGGAATGAACATGATAACATAACTTACCAAATTTTTCTAACATACAATGAAAACCGTCTTAAATTTTTATATTTTTATATTTATATTATAAAATATAATTGTATTTTATATAAACAAGTAAGTATATTTACTAAATATAAATATATTTATATTTAACTTAAATAATATTCCTATTATTTATTTTTAAATCAAATATTTATTTTATATTTAACACATATATTAAAATCAAATTTGTATATGTATATTTATATTCATTTTTATTTCTAAATGCTGACATTTATAGTTCTTAGTGCCGATATTTTTAAAAGAAATTTCAGAAAACTCAAATAACTTAAAATGTTTTTACATCATGTTTTCCCTTCCTCTTCTCCTTCCAATTCACCCCACCCCACCTCACCTCACTCCCATCTACTCCTCCTTCATTTTTCTTCAGAATAGGGCAGGCCACTCATGGATTCAAGCAGCCATGACACATCAAGTTGTAGTAAGACAAGGCACCCCCACCCTTATTAAGGCTGGCCAAGGCAACTCAGTAGGAATAAAGGGTCCCCAAAGCAGGCAACAGAGTCAGAAACAGTCCCTGTTTCTACTGTTAGGAGTCCCACAAGAAGAACAAGCTATACAACTATGTGAAGAGGGCCTAGGTCAGACCCATACAGGATCTGTGGTTGGCAATTCAGTCTCTGAGAGCCCCTATGAGCCCTGGTTAGTTGATCCTGTGAGTTCTCTTGTGGCCCTTGATCCCTCTGGCTCCTACCATCCTTTCTCTTCCACTTCTCCACGTCTCCCCAAGCTCCACCTAAGGGCAAAACAAAACTTTTAATGATGCAGGGGAAAGCATGGAGGTAAATTTAATTTTTTTTAAAAACTCACTTATTTCTATTTTATGTATCTGAGTGTTATGCCAACATGCCTGCAGAGATAGAGAAGTATCAGATCCTCTGAGACTGGAGTTACAAACATTCATGGGCTACCACGTGGGTGCTGGGAGCTGAACCTGGGTATGGGAAACCATTATATTATTGTTGTGTCATAAGAGGACACAGTGATAATATAGCCATCTGCAAAGCCAGAAAGACAGTCCTCAGGAGGAGCCAAATTGGCTAGGGCCCACCTTGATCCTAGCCTTCTAAGATTCTAGAACTTCTGAGACTTGAACTCCTGTTTTTAAACCACATAGGCTATGGTATTTTATTTAGGGTGGCAGCCTGAAATAACTGCTTATGTTAATGTCAGTGTCCAGGTTCTGGTAACAGTATTGTGGTTATAGAAAGCTATAATTAAGATTTATTTTTTCAAAAGAAAAAAGACATGCCTAGCACGAACCTCACAAACATTAGCCGATTGCAGCAACGTTTTCCAAAGTTTGAGAATTGCAGGTAGTGCTCTGGAAATCAGTCTGGTGGACATAGTACTACTGGAGGACCCAGCAATACCTCTCCGGGGCATATATCCAGAAGATCTTCCAACTGGTAATAAGAACACATGCTCCACTATGTTCATAGCAGCCTTATTTATAATAGCCAGAAGCTGGAAAGAACCCAGATGTCCCTCAANAGAGGAATGGATACAGAAAATGTGGTACATTTACACAATGGAATACTACNCAGCTATTAAAAACAATGAATTTATGAAATTCCTCGGCAAATGGATGGATCTAGAGGGTATCATCCTGAGTGAGGTAACCCAATCACAAAAGAACTCACTGATAAGTGTATATTAGCCCAGAAACCGAGAATACCCAAGATACAATTTGTAAAACACATGAAACTCAAGAAGAACGAAGACCAAAATGTGGACACTTCGTCCCTTCTTAGAATTGGGAACAAAACTCCCATGGAAGGGATTACAGAGACAATGTTTGGAGCTGAGACGAAAGGATGGACCATCTAAAAACTGCCCCACCCAGGGGTGCATCCCATAATCAGCCATCAAATGCAGACACTATTGCGTACACCAGCAAGATTTTGCTGAAAGGACCCTGATATAGCTGTCTCTTGTGAGGCTATGCAAGTGCCTGGCAAACACAGAAGTGGATGCTCACAGTCAGCTATCGGATGGAACACAGGGCCCCCAATAGAGGAGCTAGAGAAAGTACCCAAGGAGCTGAAGGGGTCTGAAACCCTATAGGTAGAGCAACAATATGAACTAACCAGTACCCCCAGAGCTCATGTCTCTAGCTGCATATGTAGCAGAAGATGGTCTAGTCAGCCATCATTGGGAAGAGAGGCCCTTGGTCTTACAAACTTTATATGCCCCAGTAGAAGGGAACACCAGGGCCAAGAAGGGGGAGTAGGTGGGTAGGGGAGCAGTGGGGGTAGGGTATAGGGGACTTTGGGGATAGCATTTGAAATGTAAATGAAGTAAATACCTAATAAAAATTGGAAAAAAAATAAAAAAATTGCTGGTAGTTAAAAATCCCTGCTTCTTTTTTGTTTTTTGTTTTTTGTTTTTTTTCCTCATAGAGCTGACATTCATTTATTTTATTTATTCATAGATGTCTCTGTAACTAGATGGCTATGTCTTTCACTGTTCTCTCTCCCTTGGATCTGTAGTGGGCTCTGCTTTATACAACGAAGTTATCAGATTGACTTTTGAAAACCTTCAAAAGATGAGAAGCCAATGAGCTTCTGACCACAGTTCTGGAGCTCAGGATTGCATCTGCCAACAAGGATATGAACATGTGCCTTTTCCCGTTCCTTCAGTGGCTTCGATGTGTGAGGCAGCAGCCTCCGCACCATAATCCCATCAGCGAAGAAGGATGAGTTTACTTGGTCTGTGTAGGATTTCTAATTCAGAGGTGCCTGGAACCGCTGATTTCTCAAAACCAATCCTGACTGCAGATGGACAGGGCCATCCACAGAGAGAAGTTTAGCTCACCTAAAATAGGTTGGGGAATATTTCTAAAACAATTAAAAAAAAAAAAAGGTTTCCCAAATTTTAAGTAGAAAAATGATATAAAATTATAGAGAAATAAATGGGACAAAACTATAGTGTTTTCAAAAATTTGCTGGATGTCCGGTGTGGTGGTGCATACCTTTAATCTGAGCATGTGAGAGGCAGCCTGATGTTGGAGACTTCCAGGGTACTCTGCTCTATATGGCAAGGTCTAAAAGTGCCAGAAGCACATACTGAGACCCCCATTTAAAAAAAAAAAAAAAAAAAAAAAAAGCAGCTGCTGGCGCTCAGGAATAAAGTGTGTGTGATAAGTACCTCCAAGGCCATGATTTCCAACCCCAGCATCAATTAATTAATAAGTAACAACTTAATTAATTAAATGTGCCGGAACATGTAGAGATCCACATATGAAAGAATGGAGGAGCTCTGTGATTCTTTATGCTATGAAAGAGATACTAATTCAAAATTGGTCCTAAACCTAAATATAATCTACAGAACTTTGAAACTTAAAAGAAACCACATAAATAGGTTTTTGGGGATCTTGGTTTGGCAAAGTAAAAACTTGATAAATTAGGGGTGGGGTGGGGGTTGAAGAGATGGCTCAGTGGATAAGAGGATAAATTGGACTACGTGAAAATAAAACATTTGTGATTCAAAGAAAAGTAAAAAACGATGTGCCAAAACAGGAGAAATGTTTGCAAATTGTGTATCTGATAATGTAAACATATCTTGGATATATGAAGAACCCTTTAAGTTAGGCAAAAAATGATAACACACGTAATTTAAAGAGGGGTTAAGGCTATGTGTAGGCATTGCTCCACCTAAGATGTTTAAATCATCGTTGAGAACATGGAATGAGGTCTAACCCCATTGGCCCCTGGGACCTGGGAACCAGAACCATGAGTGATACCTCTCTTCTCTATAGTCTGCATAACTACAGAGAAAGGATGTGAGGAAATCAGAACTTTTCATATGTCTTGACATAAAATCACTATGATTTTTTTTTCCTCCTACAATTCATTTTAGGTGACACTGTTGTCTTATGCCAGTAGGGCATGGGTTATTGGGCTTGTGCTGAGGCAGGTGTAATGAGAGATGAACACTTTGGGAAACTTTATCCATTCATTATGTACAAGGAATGCTCCTAATGGAAAAGGAAATGCCCCAGCCAATAAAGTATTTTGAGGTAAGGGAAATAAAATCACCTTGTGTTTGAGTTTCTTTCTATTAGACTCAAGGGTGTCTAGCCAGTTGATCTCTTCTGAAAATTCTATCATACAATTGTTTTAAAGTAGCAGACAGTTTTTAAAAAACGTTTATATGTGTGTATATGTGCCATGACCCATGTGTGGAAGTCGGAGGACAACTTGTGGGAGTTGGGTCTTTCTGTCTACCAATTCTGTTCTGAGAGTGGAACTCAGACCCTGAAGTTTGGAAGCAGGCGCCTTTGCCCACTGAACCAGCTCATTGGCCCCGTATCAAGCACATTTGCTTTGAATTTCATCTCTTGCCCTTTTGTGTGGTATTTTCATTTACATAGTGAATCAAACATAACTCCATTGATAACATAGAAATGTAACTTCCCAGACTCCAGTTGAGTAAGCAACCCTGGGAATCAGGATCAACATCCTGCGACAGCAAACTGATCTCAGGATTCTCATACTTCTTCTGATTTGAAAATTAACAAGCACCATTTCCTTAGTTGAGACAGAAACTTCATCAAGTAGCACCTGGAAACGTTCTTAAAGGACGCATCTCCAAACATCCATGGAAACATTCTTAAACGACACATCTCCAAACATCCACCCTTGGATGGTCTTCCACACTCTCTTCCACACACACTCAAGTTGCTTCAACATGCAGGCAAACACGATTGCGGAATGAGTAGCCTCTTCAGTGTCCCAAAGTACTTGAGGTCATTTAGAATCCTCACACAGATTTCCTCTCACTTCTTTCAACTCCAAAATATTACTGTTCAGCAGGATGGAAAAACAAACAAACAAACAATCACCTAGCTAGAATGGCTGACTGATATTGTTTCTTTTTCTTTTCTTATCTTTTCTTTTCTTTTCTTTTCTTTTCTTTTCTTTTCTTTTTTTTTTTTTTTTCCGTTTTCCAAGACAGGGTTTCTCTGTATAGCCCTGGCTGTCCTGGATCTCAGTCTGTAGACCAGGCTGACCTCGAACTCAGAAATCTGCCTGCCTCTGCCTCCCAACTGCTGGGATGAATGCTTGGATTAAAGGCATGCGCCGCCACGCCCGGCCTGATATTGTTTCTTAAAGCAAACAGAAGGTATGCCTGGCTTGGAAGGTATTTTGCTCTCTTTACATCAGGATCATGTTAGGAACTGTGTGAGGGCTATTCCCCCTGCTTTAAATAACTTATTTCAACCTCACATCTAAGTTCCCACACATTGCTTCTTTCTTGAATTGAATTCCAGCCTTCTTCAAAACTTCTTGCTGTCAAATTAAAAGGTCCCTACCTCCAGTTTTCTTCTTAACTTAGTTCTCTTCCCATTACATGTCTATTGAATCACCTGGGGGTTAAACAGCTAGTTAACCTAAATTTTGGAAGAAGCACCCTATCATTTGAACCTGACCTAGTCCTCCACAGCAAAGAGTATAAAATAGGAGTTAATTCCTTTGGGAAGCATTCAATTAAGCCTTTCAGTTTCCAGTACTAGGACATAAACACATACATGATAACAATAAAAGAAAACAAAACACATACACACGACACTTAAAAGGCAAGGCGACCTAATAACAAACTTCAGGGTTGAGTCACTTTTACTCGTGGAAAGGAATATCAATTCGTATATGACGCTCATTTGTTCTGGCTCTACCACTGTGGTCTTCTGAGAATTCCAATTTCTTTGCAATCCCGTTTCCCCTTCTCTGCGTGCTTTGATCTGAGAGCTACACAGAAGAGGTTTGCGGCTGAGTGAGGAAGCAAGGACAGACCTCAAATTACACCCCTAAACCAACCTTTCGAAAAGAGCAGCAATAAGCAAATGCAATCTATTATCCTTAACAGTTAACAAGATTACCGAGAGAGCTACGGGCTAAAACAGCAGCAAAGAGCTTGCTGCATCTGCCAACTGTTCTGTGTCTTAAGGGAACGTGTTGATTCACTGTCTGTACTCAGCTGTGGAGCAGATATATGAGCTCTGCTTCTAATCTGGGGCCTGCCTGCCTGTGCTGCAGGACTGCATTCTCTACAGCAGTCACAATCTGCACTGTGCTAAGGGACAGCATCCCCTTACTTTTCGGAGGGCAAAGAGAAAGATGCCGCCATTTGTCACAAACGTTTGGACTGCTCGCCTCTTTTTCAGTTTAGCCCAGAAGACACGAACAGACTCGGGATTGCTGGTTTGGATGCTTATTTCCTGTGCTCAGAGATTTCAACTTCTCAGAGAGTTAACCTGGAAAGACAAGCTTGTATTTTACACTAAACTAGTTGTGGGGAGGTAGGGGTATTCAAAATATTTGTTTTGTTAACACATTTTGAAAGTGTCTTTTGTATTTGAATCCTTTTACTTGAACTTCCCTGTCGAACCTGTGTACTATTTCTAAGCAAATTAGCTTGGTGCCTAATGTCCATTCTAGTTTCTTGCTTTATTTTTCATATTCAGCATATGCTAGGAATATTTTAATTTCTTTCTGTCACCAAGCCCTTTTAGAAGTAGAGAATAAGAGTAGGTGCATTCGAGGAAGCGTTTGAAAACTCTGTGCTTCTGACCCTTGTGTGTCATCTCCTCTGACATTCTCAGCTTGTCAGTCTTGGAGGATCTCCCACTGCTATGCTTCTAATGGTTTCATGGGTGTCTAAGGAGTCTCCCTCCACTAAATCTGCTTCTCATTCTCTTTGTTTTTACTGTCTCCTCACATTTCACTTGCCACACCAACATAGAGCAGTAAATAGGTTGAGAAAACACGTGGCTGCACATTCCTCCTCTGCTCCATGGACACTTGCCAAGCCTGTCGAAGACTTGGCTTCCCTTCATTTGCCAGGTCCTAGTGATAATGCACGCACTGCTATAATGATTCACTCATTATTTTGGAAGGGCCAGGCAGCCTGTCCAATGCATATCAATGCTCTCCATTTCTTCCCCCAATTCATTCATAAATATATTTAAGACAGTTTTTTTTTTCCTTTTATTGAAAATAGATTTTTCTCTCTCACATAATATATCCTGATTTCAGTTTCCCCTCCCTCTACTCCTCCTGGTTCCTCCCCACATCCCCCCCCCATCCACATCCACCCCATTTCTGTCTCTCATTAGAAAACAAACTGACTTCTAAGGGATAATATTTAAATAAAACTTTTAAAATATGATAAAATTGAGAACAAAATCTGACACATTACAATAGGACAAAACAAAACAAGCCAACCAAAGGAAAAGAGCCCAAGAAAAGGGGCAAGAAACAGACATAAATATAGAGATCCATTTGTTCACACACTCAGGAGTCACATAAAGCACAAGTCTGCAAGCCATTCAATATATCCAAAGGACATGTAAGGTTAAAAAAAGAAAGAATATATAATATATATTAATGTAATTTATATAATTTTATAATTAATATACTTAATTATATAATTATATTTATAATATGTAATTGATAATAGTTAATATGATTAATATAAATTTATATATTTATAGTTGAAAAGTTTCAGAAATAGCTTTAAATAGAATGATTTTAGATATATATATATATATATATATATATATATATATATATATATATATATAAAACTTACATATAATTTTAAAATAAAAGGGATTTAAAAAGGCCTGACATGACATTATAAGACAAGAAATCTCCAAAAATGTCATTGAATTCACTTTTGGTTGGCCAACTCCTTCTGGGCACATATCCTATACCTATCTGTACTTTGTTTTCCCAGTGAGAGAATTTTCAACATTTCAACAGAATTTCAGATCTCAAGGAAGTGAACAATACCATAAAACCTCTTGTAGACTTAGACTTTTTAAAGAAGTAATTTATTTCCCTTGTAAAGACATTCTATGCTTCCTTGAAAACACTGACTGTACGATGCATGAACTCCACCCATCGCCGAGCCTGTCACTTTGTTCAAGCTTCTTAATAACCCCAACCCTGTGACTGTGCTATCTAGCGAAATTCAAACCAGAGTACTCTAGGCCTTTAGAACCCATATCTCTTACACCATATTCACCACTGGGATGGGCATCAAATTGTATGTATTTTACTAATGTGAAAGCTATTGAAACTGCCAGGTATTTTTAAAGTGTCCATTGTCCATTGGACTTACCATAAGACATATTAGTCCCCAGATTGTTGACCAATTATTGGCTGAAATATTTTTCACTGTTAGTTAGCCTCAAACCCTTTCCTTAGAACCTTTCTCTCTGAGTATCAGTCTAGATGGCTGCATTTATACACGTGTCTACAACTAATCACGGTTAACAGTATCATGAGGACTTACCCAGCTGTCAGAGGTAAAGACCCTTAGCATTCTCATCTCTTGTTCACTGTAGTGGTTTGAATACATTTCTCCCCCACAGACACGTGTGTTTGAATGATTGGTGATAGGGAGTAGCACTATGAGGAGGTGTGGCCTTGTTGGAGGAAGTGTGTCACTGTGTAGGCAGGCTTTGAGGGTTCATATGCCCAGGCTCTCCTGAGTGTGGATTCAGAGTCTCCTCCAGGCTGCTTGGGGAAGATAGACTAATCCTGGCTGACTCTGGATCAGGATATAGAACTCTTGGCTCCTCCAGCATCTTTACCTGCATGTTGCCATGCTTCCTGCCAAGATGAAAGTGGACTAAACCTCTGAAACTGTCAGTCAGTCCCAAATAAATGTTTTCCTTCATAAGAGTTGCCTTGGTTACATTGTCCCTTCACAGTAATGAAACCCTAACTAAGACCTTTGACCTTTAATTGGGGGAATGTCTGATACGATTGACTAATTACGAACCTATATCTCAGATCCTGAAACAGCAGAGAAGATATTAGTAGTTACTGGGTTTGAAAATGTAATTCTAGTTCTCTAATATAGCCTATTGATTTGATGTTTTCTCAGTTTATTCCAATACCCTACTGTGTTTTTGCCTTCACCTAAGTCGGTGAACTTATGTGAAATTTAGACTCTCTGGCACATTGGGCAGGGAATGATTAGACAAACTTATATCTCTGAAATTCATCCCCTGTAATAAAATGGCATGAAAAGGGGTTTACAGGAATTATTTCTAGCCTGGATCCCCTCCTTCTTAGCCAATATTAGCTCCAAAGAAGAGCTGATAGATTATAGTCGAAGTAAGAAAATACAAGAGGGAATAGTATATATGTGATATGAAAGAACAGAGGGAGGATACTTAAACCTTTACTAGTCTAAGTCACAAGGAAGACAGGGGTATAGAGGAAAAGAAGAGTAAGGGTTGGGTTAACCAACCTAAGAATGTATAAGGAAACCTTATAAAATACCACTGGATTGTCAGTTAATTAACTATCTTTCTTGTTTGAGAACTTTGCGCATGCACAGTGTTTTGACCAAGTCCATTCTCCATGATATCTGCTCCAATCCCTCCCCCAAACAGCATCTTCCACTCATGTGTTCTTTTCTGTTATTGCTCGCTGAGTCTATTCAGTGCTGACTTTGTGGGTATGGGTGAGGACTACCTATTGAGCATGGGTGGCAGATCAAGGGCAGCATCCTTGAAGAAAGATGACTCCATCTCCATCCTCCAGCACTTAGCATTTTACCAATTGCTCCTCAGTTGGGGTGGACTACGTGCTTACCTCCCTACTCCATGTTGGGATTTTGTCTGACTTCATCTTGCACAGATCTGGTGTATGCTGCACAGCCATTGTGAGTATACATGTGTAATTATGTAATTGTGAGTATACATATGTAATAAGAGTTTCATTACAGTCATCTGCCCTTTCTGGGCTCATATCGTTATTCCACCATTCTTTTGTGAGGATATCTGAGCCTAAGGAGGAGGAGCTGGGATACAGAAATCCCATTCAGAACCAAGAAGTTCTCTTTCTCATTCTCTTTGTACCTCAACTAGCTGTGGGCCTCTGTGTTAATTGACCATGCATTACTAAAAGTAATTTATCTGATGAAGTTGAGAGATGCATTAATTTATTAGTATAATGATAAATCATTAGAAATATGTTTAATACTGTCTTCATTTAGCAAAATAATAGTAGTGCATTTTCCCCTAGGGTCTGTGACTTATCTTGGAAAAAGTTCTTGGCCTTGGTAGTGGTTGCTAAGCATGAATTCTTGCTTGTGGAATGGCCATAAATCCAATCAGAAAGTAGCTGGTTACTTCCATAACATTGGCCCACTACTGCACCAGTGGGCATATCCTGCTTGGTGAGTCATCTTTATAGCTCACATGATTCACAACTGGGTGCAATTGATGACTACTTTTTTTTTTCCTAGCTGGTGTACATAGCATCCCATAAGCACTGTGAACTCAAGCCAGAAAGATGAAGCTTTCAGCAACAGGGTCTTACCTTCAAGTTCTGAAGAGAAACCAACAGCACTAGGAAACGGTGGTAATATTTGGGGATCTATTAGGGGGATATTACAATAACTCTAAACAAGGTACCCCTTGTGGGTTTTAATTTGATATAGTATGGTATTTAGGAGCAGAATTGTTCCCCACTTATAGAGTCACTCCATTGGAAAGGAAAATATAGAGAGGAGAGGGAATGAAGGAGGGGAGGTCAAGAACAGAAGGAAGAAGGGAGAGAAGGATAGACGGAAGAAGGCAGGAATGGAGAGAGAGAGAGAGAGAGAGAGAGAGAGAGAGAGAGAGAGAGAGAGAGAGAGAGAAGATAGGATTCTTCCTGTTTTTCCAATGTCATAACTGGCAATGCCTATACAACACTGAACTCAAATATCTCCTTAAAGTGCTTGGCTTATATTGACAAAACTAATGCCCTGCAATCAATCCTTTGAATGTAGATGGATTTCTAGTGCCAAGTTCAGCAGAACTGTTGGGAAGAAAGTTAGAGTATTCTAAGTTTCACCTATCAGCATTTCTTTAATTGGTAGCAGAAATATGACAATTTTTTTCTTTCAGCTCCTGAGTTAAAAGGGGGGATCTGAATTATAAATTCAGAATTATAACCTAGATTTTTAACCAAATGCTATTGTTTTGTCTACAAGGTAATTCCAAAGAGGTAATGTTAATGGGCATTCTATTTCTAAATCTGATCAAGAAATGTCTCTCGGAGCCTCTCCAGAGACCCTATAACATTTTATACCTGTTCCATCCTCATTCATCAATATTCATAGATGCATCTGTAATTCTTAAGACACTGAGAAAAGCCCTGTTGGTGAGGAGAGAAAAAATAAGTTAGATCTTGTAAGGGAAGTATTATTCCCTTACAAGTAGGAAGTAAAATTCCATTCTCACTGTAGCCCTAGCACATACTCCTCAGTGTAAACACTATCTTCTTCAGTCACTATACAGAGCCCTTTACAACTGATGCAATCAGCTTCTCTTATGCACTATTCAAAACAAAAACAAAAACAAACATGTTGTTACAATTTCAGTGATTGTGGTAATCTACCTTTTGCACATGTTTGTTAATTGTTAATGGTTTCTAAAGTTTAATGTGTTCTCCCTCCTAGGCAGCATACTTGCTCACTTGCCATTTTTTGCAGGAGTTTCTAGGACTTTACTCTAAGAGTGAAACCTCTAAGTCCCATGATTTTGTTTCCTGTAGTTAATAGAACTCAGAACGCATCCACCATCTCAGGTCCAGCAACTCTCAGGAAAAGCAACATCTTCCTACCTCCCCTTTCCCAAAATATGAAAAATCAACAATGGCTTCTCTAAATGATTCTGCCGCAGTTCTCCTACGCTGAGCAGCTGAAGCACACTGTTCAGGTGGCAGCCCTTGAATGAACAGATCAGACCCTGCTCGCACAACTGGCAGAAGTCCAGATGTGTTTGCCATTTTAGCTTCTCTGACAGTTAAGAGGAGCCCTTTCTTGATATCCCCTATGAATGGTGCAGGCAGGCATCTTCTGCCCCAAACATAAAGGGAAACCAGCACCATTAGAAGACATAGACTCAAAGGCAAGAAGACTCAAAAGAGTGTAGACCCACAAGTTCCCTGACCAAAATATTGCCAGAGCAAGGGTTGGAAACATCTACAGGATCTTTGTGCTTTTCTTCCAGTTTTCCCTCCATTTTGTACGTTTCCTGGTACCATCTCTTTTCTTTCTCATTCTCTCAGTTCCAATAAGCAAAAAAAGTAAGAACTATTTGAAAGATACTGGAAATATCCTCTCCTTCTTAAAATGTAGAGATTCATGGCTGACATCTGCAGGCTTGGTGATTTTTCAAAGAAATAATCTGCAACTCCTTAAAAAGATCATTTTTTCCCCCTCTAAATCCCTCGCATCAGAAGTCCATTGTACAGAATTGTTTGGTGGCCTGGTGTGCACAGAAGACAATGTTTTGTCAATATCTGTCCCTTTCTAAGTAACTGGGGAGCCATCTGGTTGATAGTAAACAGGTTCTTGCATTGACTGGGCTAAGAAAACCTGAGCCTTAGTAATTAATTTTACCCTTGAATAATGCCATGGAAATGATAATCGATGGGATTGAAATGAGTGGTAGTGGGAAAGCTTGGGACACAGTCCATGTCTACAGATGTAGAAGGTCCCAGGCACTCACTCGGATCAGAGATGCAATTGCTCTCACATTATGTTGTAGTTTATGGATCCTGGTTGGAGGTGGAAATGGCAGCCCACCGATCATAAATTCCACAGTCTTCCCTTAATGACCTTAATGGGCTGCTATCATTTTACTGTGCTATCACTCAAAAAGAGACCATCTGGTGTTCGTGAATATGAGCAGAGGAGGGTAGGCTTCAACAGTTGGAGTTGCTTTGGGTAAGAGTTTCCCCTTCAAAGGGTTTACAGGATTCCCTTGAGGGAGAAACCAACACAAAAGACCAGGATGAGGGGTTTTTAAAGAGATTGTTCTATATTGTTTTTATTAAGTTACTTTTAAATATTTACTTAAAGTCAAGGATTTTGAGAAATGTGTAACATACACTTGATACAAACCATACATGTTTCACAATCTCTACCATCTACTATAAGAAAAATTGTGTTCCATAAGAAAACCTATAAAATCATCAACTAACCTGGGCCCATAGTGGCCCACAGAGATTAAACCACTAACCAGGGAAATTCATATATTGGGCATCTTCCTATGGGATTCCTAACAGCAGGAGCAGGGTCCTAACTCTCTTGCCTGACTCTTCACCTACTGAGTGGCCTATCTCACCACAATAGAATACACACCCAGTCTTATCGCATCTTGATTCTAAAAGACCAATTGATATCCATGGGAGGCCTCCCCATTTCTACAGAGAAAGGGGAGAGGAGTAAATGGGGGAGGGGGAGGGGGAGGGGGAAGGACTAGGAGAAGGGAGGGACATGTGGTCAGGGTATTAAGTAAATTAATTAGTTATAAATAAATAAATTCTGTAGCTCAACTGAGGGGGAAAAAAAAAGAAAAATCTGTGTCATCCAGCACAAATATTGATGAAGGCTTCAGATATAAGAAGTTATTAGCATAATGACTCCCACAAACATGGTGAAGCACTGGGAAGTAAGAAGGGAAATAACGAGGTTGTTAACTGATGAGCTAGAGCTCTGACAGAGTGGACATAAATCTTGCCAGAGTTGTTCTGAGCTGACTGCTTTTCAAAAATGTCCACCATGGGGGTTGTTGATCAGCACGTGTCTCTTACTGCTTGCCCGATGATGTGGAGGTTCATTGTAAGCCTATTCCCTGGGGATCAAGTGTGCTTACACTGCCAGAGTACACCCCGAGGCAGAGAGCTGCTGAAAACCATCAGAGCACAGAGCTGCCTCCAGGGTAGACCAAGGGGATGCGGGGCAACATACAGATAGAACACTTGAAGGAAATTGGACTTGATGACTTCTAACATACCTTTAATTCCTCAAAACTGATTTTTGGTAGATGGTGATGGTGCTGAATGATCACGCCTGACAACAGCAGGACTTTCTACAGGAAGCATTGGAGAGCAAAATAATAGGTGTTTGGGAGGTGATAACATTAGAATTTCTCTTTCATTCCCAAGCATAGATTTTTGGTCAGAAATGCAATAACAAAATGTTTGCCTAGGAGAGTATGCACGCCCCTACAAGAAAACAAACAAACAAACAAACAAAAAACCAAAATCATAGATGTTTTAGGAAGTGAGAGGAATGCAGGGTAACTCTACAAAACAATGTGGAGGCCATGTTACTGCTGTGAGTCAATTAACCCTTAACCCTCTGGAGAAGTCTGAAAGACCTAGAAAATCATGCCCTGGAAATATCTGTAAGAGAATAAGGGGAAGCAATGCTCATTCATTGAGGATGCAGTATGGATAAGACACTGAAAGCATTGTTGTGAAACCTTGTAGCAGTATATAGAATACCTGAGAACCCTGTAATATACTATGTATGCACCCTATAGATCACCCCACTAATCTCTGCAATCCCTCAATCGCTAGACACTAAGAACAAAAATCAAATCAGGCCTACTGCTTCTGTCTGGGCTGTATTAGTAAACAGCTCCTGCACTCCTTCACATTCCTCAGAACTTGTTGCAGCCTTAGGGTTCTAAATGATGATGGCCAAGAGTGGTCTCCAGCATACGTCTAAATGTTTGTACCCTAGTTGGAAGTGGGCCCTTATTGGAGGACATGGGGCCTTGTTGAAGGAGGTGTGTCACTGGGGATGGGCTTAGAGGTTTTAGAAGCCTATACCATTTCAGTTCTCTCTGTGCCTCTCTCTCTCTCTCTCTCTCTCTCTCTCTCTCTCTCTCTCTCTCTGCCTCATGCTCACAAATCAGATGTGAGCTCTCAGTCACTACTCCAGAGCTATGCCCTGCTTACCTGCTCTATGTTCTCTGTCATAATGTTCATAAACTCTAACCCTCTGAAACCTTGATCCCCAGTTAGTGTTAGATTTATGTTACCCTGGTCATGGTGTCTCTTTGCAGCAGTAGAAAAGTGACTAAGCCAACTGGATGACTTCTTTTTCTAACAATAGTGTAGTTTTTTTGGAAAATAGGTTCTGTCTTGCTGTTCTGTTCTCCTTTCAGTGTATAGCCCACAACAACACTCCAGTGATTGAGCCAAGCACAATCACACCGGAGGTTCAGTTGCATGCTTCTACTGTTGGGGTACAGGAATCACCCCACAAACCACACAAACACCAATCTCCGTTACACACACCCCAAGACTGATAAGCCAGGGCAACAGCTCAGGCTCAGGAGCTCAAAACTGCATGTTGGACATTTTTCAGGGCCAGCTTATAATGGGAAAACCACAGAAACCACGATGAGTTCCTACTCGGATGCTGGAAATGCTGCCTGGTGATTGGCCCTGACTTACGACGTTTTAAACCTAAATGTCGAAAGCCATTTTAAATGTAGCAGTTTATATTGACCTTTAATTTGATGGATCCTTCATGAAGCTTATAGTTGTGGAATTACTTAAAATTAACAAACCTCATAATTTATGGAACTTAACAGGGTATGTATGTGGTCAGTAGGGCCCTGCTCTGAATCAAGTTATTTTTCTGCATCAATGACTAGCAGGCATATTACAACAACAATATGGAATAACTGGTGGGTATGGAACAAACTGGCTACAGCTATGATGGGGAAGAGGGGCTTCAACATGATAGTTATGAATTCATAGAGGACAAATATTCTAATAAAGTAAGATATGTGAGTGTTTGAGGTCAGATATTCTAATAAAGTGAGCTCCATGAACTGTTTTGTTTCTCAGTGCATGGACAAACTATGATTAGACAATGCTAATGCCATATACTGTAGCATATGCAATAGCATTCTGTCCAAAAATAATACATTCCTAATTTCAAGAGTGGTTTTAGCTGGGAGTGATGTCGTATGCCTTTAATCCCAGCACTTGGGAGGCAGAGCCAGATGGATTTCTGAGTTCAGGACAGCCAGGGCTACACAGAGAAACCCTGTCTCAAAAAACAAAAACAAAGAAACCCAACAGAAAACAATAAAACAAAACAAACATTGTTGCTAAAATGTGAATATTCATCTAAACTATTAGGAAAGATGTCCTGATTGACTGGCTTGAGGCAAGTTGCCATGAACTTGTGATTTGTGGAGAAAAAAAAACAAAAGCAAAAACAAAACAAAAGCAAAATCATAAGAAAACAAAACAAAAATCAGTGCCTAAAAAGGGCAATAAAGCACAGTTAAGTGAAGTGTGTGTGTATAAGCCTTGCTTAAATTACAAAATAGTAAAGAAATGCCTTCTTTAGAAATGGTGTCTCTAGTTAGAATTGTTTTCTACATCCTTTCCTTTTCCCTCTTGCATCTTGAACATTTTCTTACAAGCAAATATATGTCCTAGTGAAGATTTTTGAGAGAATTTTTTAAAAAAATGGTCATTATTTTTTAGTCTAGTTTTCATATAATGACAAAGAAAACTTTTTTTTAAAAGATATTTTCTTTATTTACATTTCAAATGTTATCCCCTTTCCTAACTTCCCCTCTGAAAATCCCCTCTCCTCTCTCCCTGCTCCCCAACCCACCCACTCCCATTCCTGGTCCTGGCATTCCCCTATACTGGGGCATAGAGCCTTCACAGGTCCAAGGGCCTCTTCTCCTACAGATGACTGACTAGGCCATCCTCTGCTACATATGCAGCTAGAGCCACAAGTTCCACCATGTGTTTTCTTTTATTGTTGGCTTAGTTCTAAGGAGCTCTGGGAGTACTGGTTAGTTCATATTGATATTCCTCCTATGGGGCTTCAGAGCTTTTCAGCTTCCTGAGTACTTTCTCTGGTTCCTTCATTGGAGACCTTGAGCTCCGTCCAATGGATGACTGTGAGCATCCACTTCTGTATTTGCCAGGCACTGGTAGAGCCTCTCAGGAGATAGCTATATCAGGCTCCTGAAAAGACAACTTTTTAAATTCAAATTTAGTTTCGTGTCTATGAAGTTTCAAGTTTGAGACAACTTTAGTGATTGGCTACTTTGGTAGGAGTTGTTTTCTCTATTCCCCAAAAAGCAACAGTGTCATATTTCAAAGACTACAGAGAAATAATATGATTGACAGGTTACACACAAAACCTACCTGTAATGGTTAATATTGATTACTGATGGTCTCTAGGATCACCTAGGAGACGAACCTCTGATCGTGGCTATGAGGGGTTATCCTTATTAGAATGATTTTATGGGAAGACCCACCTTAAAGGGGAGCAGCACAGTTCCCTTAGGAAGCAGGATAAACAAACACATTCTCAACACCTAGACTGCAGATTCACCACCAGCTCCGTCAAGCTCCTGCAGCCTTAGCTTCCCTACTCTGATGGACTCTACCATGAAATGTGAACTGAAATACACCCTTGCTCTCTTACATTGCTTTAGTATGGTGTTTTGTCTAAGCAACAGAAACATTAAGTAGGGTGGCACCCGACCTCCCAACAGTTTTTTTCACTCATTGCTTCTGTCAATACAGCACGCCTTCAGGTAGAAGCTTGCCTGGTTTCATAGAGAAGTCAAAACTACACTCTATTTCCAAGCTTGAATTGGGGCTTTGGTTTGAACTACATTTCTTCATTGCAATGTATCATTATGACTGCCTACTCGCATCCTCATGTTTTAGAGAAACCTAGGTGTCCATTGGCACGTGATTAACAATTAATGGTCAGGTTTAGGGTGGGATACTCTAATTTTAATTAAAAAGCCTTCACAGGAAAGGTCAATGAATCCTACAAAATCAATCATTCATAAGCAGTCTTTGGTTTTTTTTTCCCCCCCTCTGAAATATTTATGAATGCTAAAGTTATTTGGACAAGGCAAAGGTCAATATGGAGACCGTTTCAGACAACATGACATGGTTTCATAAAAATTTCTGAGTGCAGTTATGATGAGTCAGAAGGCTAAGTCATGAGAAATGGATTTATTCCCCTTTAGACTCTCTACAGAACAGAAAGCCTAATGTGAACATCACATAACCAGACATGCAACATTTTATATCATGCCAAACTAGGCAGCCAGGAAAAAAAATGAACCATGCACATTTAAGGAAAATACAGTTATTCTCTGTGGAGATGTCTGGGTGTTTCTCCTATTAAGAATGACCATCAGAATGTACACTTAGGATACTTAGTGACAATCAAGGCAACATTTTGGTTTCCAAAGGCAGGTCTCATTATGTTTCCCAGGATGACTTTACAACCCTCCTGGCTCAGCCTCTGGTGACAGGTGTTGTGGTGACAGGTAAGAGCCCTACCATGTTCAGCTTATCATTTCTGCATATATATATATATATATATATATATATATATATATATATATATATATATATCTCCTAATCTTAAGCAAACAGCTATAATGGCAGCTGACTATGTTGCAACCACAGAAGAGACCCTTGGTAGTTAAATCAAGGATGACTTTACAACCCTCCTGGCTCAGCCTCT